>NC_091182.1:8976586-9316586 GCF_040958095.1 Procambarus clarkii | reverse complement strand
ATAATGAAATGGGTAGCTTTATCATTTCATAAGAAAAAAGTTAGAGAAAATATATTAATTCAGGAAAACTTGGTTTATTAGGCAAATCGGGCCTTGCATAATAGGCTGATAAGTGCGTTCTGGCTACTAGGTACGACATATATATATATATATATATATATATATATATATGTATATATATATATATATATATATATATATATATATATATATATATATATATATATATATATATATATATATGTATGTATATATGAATGAAAACTCACACCCCAGAAGTGACTCGAACCCATACTCCTAGGAGCAACGCAACTGGTAACTACAGGGCGCCTTAATCCACTTGACCATCACGGCCGTCCAAAGGAAGTGATAGCCGAGGCTATTTGAGCCACTTCCCCGACGGCAACTCGGATGGTAATCTTGGGCATAGCATTTCACCAAATCACCTCATTCTTTGGGGCACACGTGAGGAACACAAATGCGAACAAGCCTGAATGGTCCCCAGGACTATATGCGAATGAAAACTCACACCCCAGAAGTGACTCGAACACATACTCCCAGGAGCAACGCAACTGGTAACTACAGGGCGCCTTAATCCACTTGACCATCACGGCCGTCAAAAGGAAGTGATAGCCGAGGCTGTTTGAGCCATTTCCCCGACGGCAACTCGGATGGTAATCTTGGGCATAGCATTTCACCAAATCACCTCATTCTTTGGGGCACACGTGAGGAACACAAATGCGAACAAGCCTGAATGGTCCCCAGGACTATATGTGAATGAAAACTCACACCCCAGAAGTGACTCGAACCCATACTCCCAGGAGCAACGCAACTGGTAACTACAGGGCGCCTTAATCCACTTGACCATCACTGCCGTCAAAAGGAAGTGATAGCCGAGGCTATTTGAGCCACTTCCCCGACGGCAACTCGGATGGTAATCTTGGGCATAGCATTTCACCAAATCACCTCATTCTTTGGGGCACACGTGAGGAACACAAATGCGAACAAGCCTGAATGGTCCCCAGGACTATATGCGAATGAAAACTTACACCCCAGAAGTGACTCGAACCCATACTCCCAGGAGCAACGCAACTGGTAACTACAGGGAGTATGGGTTCGAGTCACTTCAGGGGTGTGAGTTTTCATTCGCATATAGTCCTGGGGACCATTCAGGCTTGTTCGCATTTGTGTTCCTCACGTGTGCCCCAAAGAATGAGGTGATTTGGTGAAATGCTATGCCCAAGATTACCATCCGAGTTGCCGTCGGGGAAGTGGCTCAAATAACCTCGGCTATCACTTCCTTTTGACGGCCGTGATGGTCAAGTGGATTAAGGCGCCCTGTAGTTACCAGTTGTGTTGCTCCTGGGAGTATGGGTTCGAGTCACTTCTGGGGTGTGAGTTTTCATTCACATATAGTCCTGGGGACCATTCAGGCTTGTTCGCATTTGTGTTCCTCACGTGTGCCCCAAAGAATGAGGTGATTTGGTGAAATCCTATGCCCAAGATTACCATCCGAGTTGCCGTCGGGGAAGTGGCTCAAATAGCCTCGGCTATCACTTCCTTTTGACGGCCGTGATGGTCAAGTGGATTAAGGCACCCTGTAGTTACCAGTTGCGTTGCTCCTGGGAGTATGGGTTCGAGTCACTTCTGGGGTGTGAGTTTTCATTCGCATATAGTCCTGGGGACCATTCAGGCTTGTTCGCATTTGTGTTCCTCACGTGTGCCCCAAAGAATGAGGTGATTTGGTGAAATGCTATGCCCAAGATTACCATCCGAGTTGCCGTCGGGGAAGTGGCTCAAATAGCCTCGGCTATCACTTCCTTTTGACGGCCGTGATGGTCAAGTGGATTAAGGCGCCCTGTAGTTACCAGTTGCGTTGCTCCTGGGAGTATGGGTTCGAGTCACTTCTGGGGTGTGAGTTTTCATTCGCATATAGTCCTGGGGACCATTCAGGCTTGTTCGCATTTGTGTTCCTCACGTGTGCCCCAAAGAATGAGGTGATTTGGTGAAATGCTATGCCCAAGATTACCATCCGAGTTGCCGTCGGGGAAGTGGCTCAAATAGCCTCGGCTATCACTTCCTTTTGACGGCCGTGATGGTCAAGTGGATTAAGGCGCCCTGTAGTTACCAGTTGCGTTGCTCCTGGGAGTATGGGTTCGAGTCACTTCTGGGGTGTGAGTTTTCATTCGCATATAGTCCTGGGGACCATTCAGGCTTGTTCGCATATATATATATATATATATATATATATATATATATATATATATATATATATATATATATATATATATATATATATATATATATCAATAAATAAATGCCTTGTATTGTAATATTTACTGACAAACCTTGCATTGTAACACTGCTACAACTTGTATTGTACCACTGCCACCTTGAATTGAAATACTGCCACACCTTGTTTTTTACACTTATTGCCACATCTTGTATTTTTACACTTATTGCCACATTTTGTATTTTTACACTTATTGCCACATCTTTTATTGTAACACTTACTGCCACACCTTTAATATAACAATGATTGCCTCACCTTGTTTTGTAATTCTAACTGCCAGATCTTTTATTATAATGTTTACTGTCACTCTTTTTATTGTTACACTTACTGCCACACCTTGCTTGAAACACTGTTTCACCTTGTATTGTAGCACTGCCACACCTTGAGGAGGTACTACTAACCTTATTGTATTGAAGCACTTCCTCACATTGTATTGTAACACTGTCACACCGTGTACTGTATCATTGGCACACGTATTGTGTTGTAACACTTCCTGCCACACCTTGTGTTGTAACACTTCCTGCCACACCTTGTGTTGTTACACTGCCTGTTACGGCCTCCTTGAGCTGGTATCCGGTTCACGTCACCTCTGTGGACATAAAAGTCATTAGCCTGACAGAGAGTATACAAGGAGAATATTGGATGGTAACCTCTCACCGTGGAACAGTGAAATGTAATCGGATGCACAATCTAGACGGCGTTGATATCATTACGTCACTCACCAGTGGACATCATCATTGACCTCACCTCCTAACTGAGGTATGAAACAGGAGCCTTTCTCAAACGCAACACTTCCACCAATAGATGGCGTTGTCTTCGTCTCACTTAATGCCTTGGAGTTGGAGTGAAGGTCCGTAGATGGCTTTGATATCGCCACTCCTCACTTGATATCGTATTACTGCCACACTTTGTAATGTAACACTTCCTGTCAGACTTTGTATTAGAAAACTTACTTCTACACCTTATATTGTAACACTTAGTGCAAGGCCTTATATTGTACACGGTGTGGTTCCAAGGGGTTGTCATAGCCAGAGGGTGGTAAGGGGGGGGGGGACGAGCTCCCCATTACCTTTAAAATGCTCCTATACGGCATGCATCTCAAATTGCCTTTGACAACCAAGTCCAACTCCTGGCCTGCACGGGTGGCTTAGTCTAAGTCCGGCGGAACTGCTTTTTACCGACAGGAGAAGGGGCGAGGGCGTGCCTCTGGCGCCTTAAAACCAGCTGCTCCGGGTAGATGGGACTCGATTGCCTGGGAAGGCAGCCCATCTAGGGAAAGGAAAACCCTGATTTTAAACCTCCGCTGCCTTGCGGCCATACCCCATTTTTGGGATAGGCTTCAGGAGTCAACCTCGAGGAAAAATCCGGAGTTGGAGCCCCTAAGGCAGTTCGTTGTTGACGTCGACCTAGTTCTGGCAGCTCCTGCGACGTTGCTGGAACCATGTGTATTGGCATTTGCCTTTCTATTGGATAATTTCAGCAACGTGGAGAGGGGAACCTGCTGCATGGGTAGCAGCTTCTCCTCCATATCTACCTACCCAGGCTTTGCGCCCTGGAGAGGGCACTCTAGCTTCGCCTCACAGCGTCGAACCAACACGGGAAGCGACAGTCTACGGGTTTTAAGTCTTCTGCTCGATTGGCGAAGAGTGTGACGCCAGGGGTTGCTTCCGACAGTGGAAGGGGTCATCGCGCCCCACTGGGCAGCTACTACCCGCCTCAAGCTGGGCAACAACCCCAGCCAATAAGGTGTTGCCTCGACACGGTCCGTTAACCTCACTGGGTGCGTGGGGTTTAGGGTGAAAACCGACAAGCGGCCCGACAACTTTGCACCAAACAATACCAAACCTAAGAAGAAAATATCAACTGCCCTAAAGCTGGGCACATGGAACGTCAGGACACTAACACCAGGTTTCTCTGACGACCTGCAAGAAATCAATGACGCCCAAAAAACAGCAATCATCGATAGGGAGCTGAGCAAACTGCAGATGGATATTGTTGCTTTCCAAGAGACCAGGCTCCCTGGATCAGGATCTGTGAGAGAGAGGACCTTCTCTTTCTTCTGACAAGGAAAACCACCTGATGAGACCAGAGAACATGGTGTAGGATTTTCCGTCAGGAATGCACTGTTGGGACATATTATGCCACCAAAGGGGAAACCGAACGATTTCTGTCTCTGCAACTGCACTCCCAAACAGGACCAGTCAATGTAATTAGTGCATATGCACCAACACTGACTTCTCCAGCAGAGGCAAAGGAAAAATTCTACGATGACCTCAACAGAGCCATAGCGAGAATCCCTGTAAAGGAGCCACTGTTCATCCTCGGCGACTTCAACGCCAGAGTGGGTGCCGAGCACAACATTTGGCCCACTTGTCTGGGTCAATTCGGCATAGGGAGGATGAATGAGACCGGGCAACGTCTGCTAGAACTCTGCTGCCTTCATGGTCTTTGTGTCACCAACACGTTCTTCGGCACAAAGCCTCAACACCGAGTATCTTAGAGACACCCCAGTTCCAAGCACTGGCACCAGCTTGACCTGATTCTTACCAGGCGTGCAAGTCTACCCAGCGTCAAGATTACGCGTAGCAACCAGAGTGCTGTCTGTGACACCGACCACTCCCTGGTATGTAGCAGGGTCAAGATGCAACCAAAGAAGATTCATCACTCGAAAAAGGCGGGCAGACCTCGCATCGACACCACCAAGACCTGCAACCAGGACAAGGTGGAAGATTTTGCACGCATGCTCGGGGAAGCTCTCCCTGGCCCAGCCGGGGTCACTGCCTGTAAAAGATGGGAGCACTTCAGAGACGCTGTGTTCAACGCTGCCATTTCCACCTTTGGCAAGAAGACCAGCAGGTCGGCAGACTGGTTCGAGGCTCACTCGGAAGAGATGACACCTGTCATCGAAGAGAAGAGAAACGCCTTGGCAGCCTACAAAGCCTGCCCAAGTCAGTGCAACTTACAGATCCTTCGGGCCGTCCGCTGCAAAGTGCAGCAGAGTGCCAGGCGATGTGCCAACAACTATTGGCTCCAGCTCTGCTCCCAGATACAGACTGCAGCGGATACAGGCAATGTAAAGGGAATGTATAACGGCATCAAGCAGGCCCTCGGCCCAATCCAGAAGAAGACCGCTCCTCTGAAATCTGCCACTGTCGAGGTGATTCAGGACCAGACACTGCAGCTGAAGCGCTGGGTCGAGCTATACGCCCGGGACAATGTAGTCACCGAAGACGCCCTGAGCGCCATTGAGTGTCTGCCTGTGTTAATGGAGCTCGACAGCGAACCGACCCTGGAAGAACTCAGCGATGCCCTAGACTCCATTGCTTCTGGTAAAGCTCCTGGCAAAGATGGCCTTCCTGCTGAGACCTTAAGTGCTGCAGAGGTAGCCTGCTCATGGAGCTGCATGAAATTCTCTGCCTCTGCTGGGAAGAAGGAGAGGTGCCACAGGACATGAGGGATGCCAACATCGTCACGCTGTATAAGAATAAAGGTGACAGGAGCGACTGCAACAACTACCGTGGAATCTCCCTCCTCAGTATTGTCGGAAAACTGTTTGCTCGAGTCGCATTGAAGAGGCTCCAAGTACTTGCAGAGAGAGTCTATCCAGAATCACAATGCGGATTCAGAGCTGACAGGTCCACCATCTACATGGTCTTTTCCCGCAGACAACTGCAGGAGAATGCAGGGAACAGAAGCAGCCACTCTTCGTAGCCTTCATAGATCTGACGAAGGCCTTCGACCTCGTCAGCAGATTGGCCTGTTCAAGATCCTCCCCAAGATTGGATGCCCACCCAGGCTCCTCAGCATCATCAGATCTTTCCATGAGAACATAATGGGCACCGTGGTCTTTGATGGCCTAACATCAGACGCCTTTGACATCCGAAGTGGAGTAAAGCAAGGCTGCATACTGGCTCCAATCCTATTCGGGATTTTCTTCGCAGTTATGCTGCGGCACGCCTTCGGATCTGTCACGGAAGGCATTTACCTCCGGACCCGGTCGGATGGAAAGCTCTTCAACCTCGCCAGGCTGAGAGCCAAGATGAAGGTTCGGCTTAGGTGTCTGCGCGACTTCCTTTTTGCCGACGACGCAGCAGTCACTGCCCACTCAGCCGATGACCTCCAACCCACTTCAGCGAGGCCTCTCAGGCTTTCGGACTCACCATCAGTCTGAAGAAAACACAAGTCATGGGACAAGGAGTGGACTCCCCACCTGACATCGGCATCTCCGATTCCAAACTGGAAGTCGTTCACGACTTCGTGTACCAGGACTCCACAATCTCTGACTCCCTCTCTCTTGATATGGAGCTAAACAAACGCATCGGTACGGCATCTACTACCATGTCCAGACTGACAAAGAGAGTTTGGGCTAACAGTAGGCTAACTGAGTATACTAAGATTCAGGTTTACAGAGCCTGTGTCTTGAGCACTCTCCTTTATGGCAGTGAGTCTTGGACACTCCGCGCCCGTCAGGAAAGACAGCTGAATGTCTACCACATGCTCTGCCTTCGACACATCTTGGACATCACCTGGCAGGACAAGGTGACAAACAACACCGTCATAGGGAGATCAAGAATCACCAGCATGTACACAATGCTGAAACAGTGACGAATGCGTTGGCTCGGGCACGTTGTGTGAATCGGCGATGGTAGGATCCCCAAGGATCTCCTGTACGGAGAGCTGAGGCAGGGAAAGCGTCCAGCAGGCAAGCCCCAGCTACGGTACAAAGACGTATGCAAGAGGGACCTGAAAGCCATGGACGTCGATCTTGCTATATGAGAGACACTGGCTGCAGAACCTTCAGCCTGGAGGCAGTCTGTTCAAAGAGGTCTCTCCAAGTTCGAGGAGTCACTTGCCAAGGAATCGGAGGCAAAGAGACAGAGAAGGAAAGTCGGTAGCCAGGAAGACAGACCAGAATCGGACTTCGTTTGTGCTCGGTGTGGGATGGACTGCCACTCTCGGATTGGCCTCATCAGTCACACCAGACGCTGCACCAGGATTGACAACTAGGGCGCAACTCCATAGTGTCCCGAGACTGAAGGATACCTACTACTACTATATTGTAACACTTACTGAGGCACCTTATATTAAAACACTTATTGCCATACCTTGTACTGTAACACTTATTGCCACACCTTGTGTTGTTACTCTGCCACACCTTGAATTTTAACACTTCCTGTCACACCTTATATTGTTCAACCTCCTGCCACACCTTGTGTTGTAACACTTCTAGCCATACCATATATTGTTAAACTTATTGTCACACCTTGTAATGTTACACAGCCACACCTTCTATTATTTCACTTACTGCCACACCTTGTATTGTAACACTGCAATGCTTTGTATTGAAACACCTACTGCCACAAACATGAGATTTAAAACTTACTTCCATATCTTGTGTTGGAACACTTACTGCTACACTTTATATTGTAACACTTAGTGCAACGCCTTATATTTTAAAACTGCCTCATCTTATATTGTAACACTTGCTGCCACAGCTTATTTTGTAACATTTACTGCCACACTTTGAAATGTAACACTGCCACACCTTGTATTCTAGTACTTTCTACCATATTTTGAATTTAAACATATTACCTCACCTTGCATTATAACGCTTACTGCCACATCTTGTATTGTAACACAATACAATGTCACAATACTTTCTGTCACTGCTTGTAATGTAACACCTTGTGTATAATGCCACGTCTTGTGATGCAACAGTTACTGTCAATTTTTATTGTAACATTTACTGCAAATCCTTTGTTGTATCAGTGACTGCCAGACCTTGTTTTGTAAAACTAACTGCCAACATTTACTGTAATACCTACTGTCACACCTTGTATTGTAACACTTACTTCACCAGATTAAATTGTTACACTTTCAGCCACACACCTTGTTTCGTAACATCTTGTATTGTAACACTGTCAAACCTTATATTGAAACACTATCACACCTTGTACTGTAACAATTTCTGCCAATCCTTGTATTGTAACACTGCTCTACCCTTATCAAAACTCTTTCTGTCATATCTTATATTGTAACACAGTCAGTCCTTGTATTGTAATATTGCAATACCTTGTATTGTAAAACTTACTGCCGCAACTTGTATTGCCATACTTAATGTAACACTTAGTATCGTGAAACTTACTGCAACACCTTGTATTGTAACACTGCCACACCTTCCTTTTTTTCAAACACTTACTGCCACACCTTGTTTTGAAACATGCCACACCTTCTGTTCCACATTTACTGCATCACGTTCTATTGTAACACCTAGTGCTTCACCTAGTCCTAGTGCTGTGGAATGTTAGGACCATGACACCGGGTCTCTCGGAAGATCTGCTGGAAGTGAACGACGCCCGCAAGACAGTTGTGATCAACAATGAACTCCTCGGGATCCAGATGGACGTAGTCGCCCTGTACCAGACACGTCTGCCCACAACCGGCAACATTCGGGAGAAGGATTTTACCTTCTTCTGGCAGGGCAAACCAGAAGAAGAGGTAAGGGAGTATTGCGTTGGCTTCCCTGTCAGAAATAGATTGCTAGGGTCCATAGTACCGCCCACGGAGGGGTCTGCAAGTATCATCAAACTTCAGCTTTATACAGCAGCAGGAATGGTCAGCGTCATCAATGCCTGCATACTGTGATGGTAATCTCTTTCAAGAGAGATTGAGCCTGCTCTTCCCTACGTAGAGTTACTTATATATATACAACACTAAGATGCTACCTTCAAGATATGTCTACCAGTAGCACAAAACGTTTTGACCAGGTGGCAAACGTACCCTAAACTCCCCCCACTCCTCACTCCCTCCACGACGGCTCGCCACCGTCGTCAACCAGCAAACTACCATTCCAGTGTGCCTGCTTCTGATTGGTGACCCGCCATCTGCACACCTGCACCTCTGCACCTCAGCGCCCTCTACCAAGTCGATGTCTGGTCTTGAACCAGCCATTGAAGTTAGAATATCCTTGTGCTGCCAAGCTGTGAACTGATATACGCTCTGTTTATTGGTGGAGGTTCTCAGCTAGCGCTATATTCTCAGCACCTGTTAATCATTTTTCTGTCTTTATTTTATTTGTAGAGTAACGTCACCCTTGTTCTTAATTTTTATGTTATATTTTTTGACTTGTTTGTTTGCACTGTACATAGCCAAGGAATTGTCTTATTCATAATTTTTAATGTTAATTAAAGTTTCATTGTTCATACTACGTGTTTTGCGTGTCTTCCCTTACTTTACCACAGACAACAGCCAAGCAGTTGATCTTTTTTTTCTAAAATGTGATAGGCATTGACACCAGCCATTAGGAGGACTGCCGAACACCTACACTTCTACACTTTCCCGTCACACTGACCTCCTCTACCGAAGCGAAGGACGAATTCTATGATGATCTCTGCCTAATTCTTAGAGACCTACCTCAACAAGAGCCAGTCTTCCTCCTGGGAGACTTTAATGTAAAGGTTGGTTCTGATCACAGCTCTTGGTCTTGCTGCCTGGGCCAGTTTGGATTTGGGAAAATGAATGAGAATGGGCAGCGCCTTCTGGAGTTCTGCTGTCGTTATGATCTCTGTGTCATCAATTCCTTCTTCGACACGAAGCCCCATTACAAGGTTCCCTGGAGACACCCCAGGTCTAAGCATTTGCACCAACTCGACCTGATGGTTACGGGGCGTAGCAATCAGAGAAGCATCAAACTGACCCGCAGCTTTCAGATCGCAGATTGTAATACCGACCATTCCCTCGTAATTTGCAAAGTAAAGTTCCAAACCCGGAAAATCCACCGAGCAAAGAAGGAGGAAAGACCACACATTAACGTAAACAGTACCCGTGACCTTCATAAGGTGGGTGAGTTCACTGCTGCGCTGGTAAATGCCCTTCTTGGACCACCCTGAGATAGCGCAAGTGAGAGGTAGTCAAACCTCGGGGGGCTCTATTTTCAAAACTGCCATGTCCACCTTCGGTAAGAGGCAGAACAAGTCAGCAGACTGGTTCGAGGCCAGTGGAGAGGAACTGTTACCCATCGAAGACGAAAAGCGACGAGCTCTCTCAGTCTAGAAGAACCTGCCCTCAGAAAGAAACCTACAGGTCCTCCGAACTGCCCGCAGAAGAATTCAACAAACTGCAAGGCGCTGTGCTAACGATTACTGGCTCCGACTTTGTTCCAGCATGCAGACCGTGGACACTGTCGGCAACATAAGAGGCATGTACGAAGGGATCAAACAGGCAACATGCCCTACACAAAACAGGACGGCTCATCTGAAGTCAGCCACTGGAGAGATCATTAAAGATCGTGATCAACAGATGAATCGCTGGGTGGAACGTTACTCCGAACTCTACTCCATAGAGATAACTTGGTCAGCATAGAGGCCTTGGATAAAATCGAGTGTCTGCTCATCATGGAAGAACTAGACTTTGAACCGATTGTGAAAGAAGTTGAGAAAGCACTGCATTCACTTTCCTCTGGGAAGGCGCCGGGAGACGATGGGATTCCGCCTGAAGTTCTCAAGTGCGTTTGAGGAACACTTAAAACTGAGCTTCATGAACTTCTATGCCAGTGCTGGAGGGAGGGCTGTTGATCCGCAACATTTATATAATAAACATCATAATTCCAGTGCCCGGCTCTGTTGTGCAGCCGTCAGCACGTCCGCCTTTAAAGTGGCAGACTCGGGTTCAACTCCTGGCTCAACTTTCATCTCAGGTTCAACTTTTTGTCTCCAGCTAAATTTTCACCCTGATAAATTTACTAATTAATGTTTACATTATCTTCAACAGAGTATTGGTAAATGTGAATATGTATATTTAACTAATTATAGCATATATGAGAAACTATATTAGGTCTACAGTGTCATGATCATTTGTTATTTTTTTTTAACTTTTAAATAACAAACATTGAAGAATTTGTTCTGTAAAACTAACAAAAATAAGAAGAATAGTAAAACTGATGATGGTACATTACGTTGGTGCCAAATACAGTATGTGGGACGTTACGTTGTTAGTCCAAATACATTAGGTGGGTCGGTCCCATGGGTTCCAAATACAGGAAATAGTGCGTTTTGTTGGTTGTTCAATTAATGTATGTGGGGCGTTATATTAGTTATTAATATGCAGTATGTGGAATGTTACGTTGTTAGTCTAAATACAGTAATGGGAAACTACATTGGTTGTTCAAATACAGCAGGTTATATGTTTTGTAATCTATTCATATACAGCAAGTAGAACGTTACTTTATTGTAATCTTTAATGCCACCCCGTTTATTGTGACGTTTAGTGGTGCACCTGCTATTGTAACACTTCCACACCTTGTAATGCAGCTCTTACTGCCACACCTTGTATTGTAATACTACCACTCCTTGTACTGTAACACTGGCCTACCTTGCAATGTGACACTGCCACACCTTGAATTGTAATACTTACTGCCACACCTTGTATTATAACTCTGCCACACCTTGTATTGTAACTCTGCTATACCATGAATTGAAACACTACCACACCTTGCATTGTAACTCTGCCACACCATGTGTTGAAACACTTCACACCTTCAGGGGAGCCGGTGGCTGAGCGGACAGAACACTGGACGCGTGATCCTGTGGTCCCGGGTTCGATCCCGGGCGTCGGCGAGAAACAGTAGGCAGAGTTTCTTTCACCCTGATGCGCCTGTTACCTAGCAGTAAATAGGTACCTGGGAGTTAGTCAGGTGCTACGGACTGCTTCCTGGGGGTGGAGGCCTGGTGGAGGACCGGGCCGCGTGGACACTAAGCCCCGAAATCATCTCAAGATAACCTTGTATTGTAACACTTACCTACTTGTTGACTGACGGCGCCGTGGAGAGGGGGGGGGGGGCTGCTGCAAAGGTGACAGCTTCTCCCCCGTATCAACACATTAACTTTGTGTTGTCTTTGATACTTTAACGTATCTATCCTGGCTTTGCACCCTGGAAAGGCCACTCCAGACCCACAACCAGAGCGCAACTTTATAGTCTCCTGAGACAGAGGGATGCCTTCTAATACTACTGCCACACCCACCTTTTGTTGTACCATCTACTGCCACACCTTGTATTGTAATACTGCCACACCTTGAACTGTAACACTGCCTCACCTTGCAATGTAACATTTACTGCCACACCTTGTATTGTAATACTGCCACACCTTGAACTGTAACACTGCCCCACCTTGCAATATAACATTTACTGCCACACCTTGTATTGTAATTCTGCAACACCTTGAATTATAATACTTACTGCCTCACCTTGTATTGTAATCCACCCACACCTTTTATTGTAATATTTACCGTCACACATTGTTACATATGATCATTTATATTGTTTATATATAACCATTTTATCCGCAAAATTTATATAATAAACATAATAATTCCAGAGCCCGGCTCTGTGGTGCAGCGGTCAGCACGGCCGCCTCTAAAGTGGCAGACTCAGGTTCAACTCCTGGCGGAGCCTTTTTCTCTCCATCTAAAGTTACACCCAGATAAATTTACTGATTACTATTTTACATTATCTTCAGTTAAGTTTATGTGAAATATGTTAATAATATTTAGCTAATTATATCGTATGAAAAACTCAATTAACCCTACATTTTCATAATAAAATTTTATTTATTTAACATTGAAATTGCAAACACTGAAGCATTTGTTCTATTAAGAAGTGCAAAAAAAAGTATTGTTAAACTGATGTTGTTACATTATGCTGGTAGTCCAAATACAGTATGATGGCCATTACATTGGTAGTACAAATACAGTGAGACGTTATGTTCGCAGTGCAAATACAGTAACACCGCCACACAGTTTATTGTAACACTTTCTGCAACACATTGCATTGAAACACTTGCTGCCAGACCTTGTTTTGTAACACTTACTGATACACCTTGAATTGTAACACTTACTGCCATACCTAGTGTTGTAACACATGCTTCTACACCTTGTATTCTAAGACTACTGCCCCTTGAAGTATAATATTTCCAGAAATACTTTATATTGCAATACTGCAACACCTTGTTTTGATGCACCACCACATTTTGCATTTCAACACTTTCTACAACACCATGAATTGTAATACTTACTTCCACATCTCGTGGAATATAGAATATAACGAGAATATAAACAATATTTAACTCCCTATAATTGTGACCCTATTCTCATTGACGTAAGTTGAGTAATTACAAGGAAAAAAAATTCAGTTTCTACTAAAATATATTGCGCATGCACGAGAGAGGGGTTGAGGGAGGAGAGAGTCGGACACGAGACCTCCATGCAGGTGGACGACGCCTGAGACAACGTGGCGGCCATAAGTCCAGGGACAGGCGAAACTTTCATCAACTACATGATCGGCCCTGGAGTGTGCAATTACTACATTAACAATCCAAGGATAGCATCGGTGGACAACCAGCAGGTTAAGTGGTCTAGTTTTTTTTATAGGAGCTCACTATATAATAACTTTTCCCCTAGTTCATCATTACGTCGTGATACCTGCCCTAACAACAAGTACGTCCACAAGGAATTTAATTGGTCCCTTCCATTGAATCGTAATGATATAATTTAACTTGTATAGACAATTTTTACACCCCATTGGGTTTCCAGCGTGTTTTGGCGCTGCCGTGAGTGCAACAATTTCCCAAGCTACGCTAGCGAGTCACGTGTTCCAGCAAGTTCCAGATGACGCCATCTCGACACCACGCTTCCATTTACTGTCTCAGCTAAGCAGCTGAGATTATTTCAATTTAGTTATTGCTTATGAACACTTGAAACCTAATAATAATTAAAAATTATTTTCATTTATGTGAGCTAGGAAGTCAAGTATAATTTCATAGCCTCATGAACTTTAGATAGGAACAATTTTCTTATCTAACCATTATTCAATATATTCTTGGAACTAACCAAATTATCAAATGATTATATCATTTATATATCTTAGTAAGAGTTACTAATTTTATTCGAGGAAGAACCAGCCTGATGAAGTGTACTAGGAGTAACTCAACTTCTGGTATTAACCCTCCATTTGTGAAGTTTGGGAAAGTTTACCTCTTGAATAGTAATCTAATCTACAGTCCATTAATATTCAAGGAATAATTCTTAATGGTTACATTATCCACAGGTATTGGTATTTCAGTCCTTTTCTATTGTTTATTTATCTGTTTCCCTTTTCAGTAAAAATAGGGAGGTCCTTCGAGTAATTCAATTAAATATCAATATATTGAGAGTTAGCTTTCCTTCATGACACAAATTTGGTCCTTTTCGAACCGGATACATCCAAATTAATATTAAATTCGATATCAGTTCTCAGAGAACAAAACAAATTTAGTCCTCTTCGAATCTGATAGATAGCTGAGAATCAAGCTATCCTAATTAACCATTACTAATTACCGTGTGTAGTAACCTAGACTAACCATATTTCATTATCTGTGGCTAGCAGCAGTGTACCACATATGTTAGCCTAACTCACACCAATTTATTTGCTGTCTATACCTCATGTATAATGTAGCACTAGTAGGACATAGTCAGTTACCCACAACACTCAGACCTATACCTCACACTGAGGTAAGAATCTTCAAGGTCACCAAGAGCAACAGCTCACAATTTCTACAACAACTCCACATTAACACCTGCGTTAGATTGGCCTCACCATCTAACCATTATTTATCTAGGTGGTAATGACATCCATCCTACTCGACACCCAGCTGAGGTAATTAATCACCTCAAAACAACAATTTCCTCATTTAAACTTGTTAGCAGTTCAGTAGTGTTCACATTAGTGCAACCTCGTCAACTAAGTCATAATAATCGTTGGGGAGTAAGTCAAGAATATTACCAAAAGGCTGCCAAATATATTAACTTTCGACTGAGGAAAACAGTATGATTGGATGCCACTTACATTCAATTTACAGCCAGACCATACAGGCAAAATCTGGCTAGAGATGGTATACACCTGTCAGGTGAGTCTAGGTCACATGTAGTTGACAAAATGATCAACACAATCAACCATCATAAAAGGTTGTGGCTAGCAAGCCAAAATAAACTATATATTTTATATTTTTACTTGTGTGTTCAAGTGCACATTTATATATTATAATATCTAAAAAAAACAAAAACACAGCACATATTCACATTACCACACCATTAATTAATTTACGCCAACCTTTATTAGGTAGGAATTTAGGCTGTGATTGTGCTGAGTTTTGCACAAATGCAGACTAAATAACTTAGAAGTTTCTTTAGTAGAAATTATTTCAACTAGTCTTGAACTAGTCAATAGTGCATTATATTATTCATTATTATACTGATCCTGCAACAGGGTGGGATTCAAGTACCTTATACTGACTCTGATTACAGTATATATACATATGTATATAAATCATTTTGTGTATTCACTATTTGCATATATAAATTCTGAGTGCTGCTGAATGTTCACTATAACATCAAATGGTGATAATGAAGAGCTAGCCAGGAGAATTTCTAATAGTGACATTCAAGTATTGCTCAAAATTCTTAGCTGCTTGTTGTTAGGTAGGTGCATTTAACTCGGAATGAGGAAGAGTGCAACTTAGCCCGAATAATTTAGGCTATAATCAATTTACTTGCCAACTAATGAACAAGTACCCAAGCTACATTAGCAATACCTATTCAAGTCCTATGAAATTTGGACTTAAAGCCACCATGGCTACTCCTGAAAAATTAAGGAGAATCTATATTGGCCTTAAAGGTCATTTAACCAGACTGATCAATAAGTCTGAAACTTTATCTAAAGCAACTCCCATTGATTACCATCAATTAGAAATATCATTGAGAGTAGCTGATCTCAAATTTGATCAAGTCAGATCTATAATCAGGTCTTATCTTGATATACTGAATGCAGCAGAAACTGATCCTGATTGCAGTCTCCGTGGTGTAGTGGTAAGACACTCGCCTGGCGTTCCGCGAGCGCTATGTCATGGGTTCGTATCCTGGCCGGGGAGGATTTACTGGGCGCAATTCCTTAACTGTAGCCTCTGTTTAACGCAACAGTAAAATGTGTACTTGGATGAAAAAACGATTCTTCGCGGCAGGGGATCGTATTCCAGGGACCATAGGATTAAGGACTTGCCCGACACGCTACGCGTACTAGTGGCTGTACAATAATGTAACAACTCTTGTATATATCTCAAAAAAAAAAAAAAAAAAATCGATCAAACTCTAGCTGAGACATCTCAATATGAAGATGACACTCAAGATAAGCTTAATGTACTATGTAATATAGTAAGTCAACATAAATTCAATGCAAATAATACTGTGTCTCAATCCAGTGTACAATTACCTGAGGTTCGTTGACCTACTTTAGACTTACCTACATTTGCAGGACTGGATGAAGAAGATTGGGACACATTTTGGACTTCATTTCAGTTCATATACATGCAAAACCTTCTCTTGATAAGGTTTCTAAATTCTCTTACCTAAACAGTCTTCTCAAAGGGGAGGCTAAAAAGGTCATAAATAACCTAGCTCTTGCTGAGAGCAATTATGAAGAAGCTATAAAACTACTAAAGTTGAACTATTGCAACAAAGAGTTAAGTATAGCTAACCTATATTATCAGTTACTGGATCTGAATGCACCAAGTAACTGACCAGACTCACTTCAAAGCTTCAGGCTAGAAGTAGAGTCTCTAGTGAAGGCCTTAGATACTAAAGTTGATGTACCAGCCTCAGAATGGTCAATTAAGTTACTTTTACAGAGGAAATTACCTCGAAATATTTTAGCAGAAATATTCTCACACCATAAAACCGAGTTTCTCACTCTCGAGCAAATATTCGAGGGGTTAAGAATAATGGTCAACAGGTTGAAAACTGATGATAAGATTAAACCTGAGTCTAAGCAACCTAATACTGACAATTCAGTTAAACCAAAATCGACTTTGAACAAGTCTAGTAAATTCAAGCCTAGGACTGCTCCATCCACGGGAAAGAAGAGTGGTCCCATAGGTATTTATTCTGTATCTCCCTCTGAGACTGTAGTTGATGTGTCTGCTAAGAAGACAAACTCAGCAAGAGAGAGAAAGTGTCTGTTCTGTGAACAAGAGCATGTCACTTATAAATGCAATGTTTATCCTAACTTTGATACCAGGATTAAACGCCTACAAGAATTACATAGATGCACCAAGTGAATGGGTTCTCATGACCCCAGTAAATGTGTAGTCCATCTACGGTTGTGCAGTAGATGCAACAAAGGTATGCATCATTATGCCTTATGTAGAAAGACATCACAATCTACCACACCTCGGGAGGATTTTATGAATTCTCCCACATTTCAATTCTGCAAAGTACACCAAGAAATTAATGTACTTGCAACTGAGTCGGGCAGTGATACTACTCTGCCTACAGCTCAGCTTAAACTAATTAATAGGAAGTATAGAGTCAATACTAGAGGTCTTTTCAATCAAGGATCACAGAAGACCTTCATCACACAACAGTTAGTTGAGCAGTTAAAATTAAAACCTGCCAAACGTGTGAAATTAAGTATCTCTGGGTTCTTGGCTAACAGTGGACCTCGTGAATACCAAGTAATCAAGGTATTAGTACGACTTGGATCTTCCACTAATTCAGTTCTAGCGGAAGTAGTGGATAAGCTTCCTTCAGACCTGCAGGTCACAGGAATCGTTCACACTGCAAAATATCTCAGACGTAACCGCATGAGGCTAGCGTATCACAAAATAAATTCTGACCGCCTCACAGACGTTGGTATCCTAATAGTTGCTGACTATTATTACAGATTTATAAATGGATGCACCCGACAACTAGGGATGAATTTGTTGTCATCTGCTGGAGGCAAATTGCTAACAGGACCGGTGCTTTTTCAGCAAAAATCTGTGTCAACCAACAAACAACCAAATAATTCAATAGTATCGTGACTAGGCTCGGAACAGTCTCCCCTACATTTCAGAGAAATATCTGAAGATAATGAGTCTGATCCACCTGTATTTAGACTGTGGGATTTAGACACTTTAGGTATTGTCCCTGATAAGCCAATCCCTGTTGATACGTGGACTTACAGCAATATCTGGACACAGTTGTCTATGGAGATAAACAATACTGGGTGAGACTGCCATGGAAGTTGAATCATCTCCAACTTCCAGTGAATTATTTCATGGCAGCATCCCAATTAAAGTCTCAATTAATATGGCTACAGAAACAGCCTGATAAACTGAATATGTATCATCAATTAATTCAACAACAACTCGACAGTAAATTCATTGAAGTTGTTGATAATGATGACCAAAAAACAGGTTACTATCTACCCCATCACGCTGTAATGAGAGACCCAGTGATGACACCAATACGCATCGTTTTTAACTGTAGTGCTAAAGTGAAGGCAAACAGCGTGTCCTTGAATGAGTGTCTCCAAACTCGACCTAGCCTAACACAAAGGCTATATGACATATTATTACATTCCGTACTGGTATTTTTGCTTATACTGCTGATATCAGTAAAGCTTTCCTTAGAGTAGGCTTACAAGAGGAGGATCGTGATTTTACCAAATTTCTCTGGATTAAGGATCCACTGGATCCTGACAGTAATGTCATAACCTACAGGTTTGCCTCTGTGCTATTCGGCGCGACCTCTTCACCGTTTCTACTTCAAGCAACGTTCGATACACATTTGAAGAAGTCAAATAGCCCTTATAAAGCAGAAATTAGTGGCAACTTGTATGTAGACAACTTCCAGGGTACCACTAATGTCAAATTTAAATTGGTAGAAATTTACAATGAGGCTAATTGTGAGTTGCTAGGAGCCAATATGCCACTACAATCATGGGCCTCAAACAATAAACAATTAAACCAGATGATCGAGAAAGAGTTTCCTGGTTATCGGGTACCTAAGCAATTAAAAGTTCTGGGCATGGAATGGAACACAGTTACCAATGAGAAGAATGTCAAGTCAGTACAAACGAATAATTCAACCCTTACCATGAGAAAATTACTCTCGTATCTCAGTCAACCATTTGGGCTTATTTAGTCCTATTTTAATAGGGGGCAAACTCCTCATGCAGGAATGGTTGCAGAAAAATATGGGATGGGATGATCCGTTGCCAATTGAGTTGCAAGATAAATGGCAAACACTCACAACTGATTTCAATCAATTAGGTGTTTTTAAATTTCCTAGTAATGCTTCAGGACAAAACTTACCCACGAATTTGCACGTCTTTTGCGATGCCTCTGATAAAGCTTATGGCGCTGCAGCCTACTTAGTCAATAATGCACAATCATTTTTACTCACATCCAAAGCAAGAGTTGCTCCAATCAAGAAGAGATCTTTACCTCAAATGGAGTTGACTGCAGGTTGCTGGTGGGAGTAAGATTGGCGCATTGCCTGACCAAGACACTCAATAATATTCACTTTGGTGAGATTGTAGTGTGGTGAAACAATGAGGCAGTCTTACAATGGTTAAGAAACAATAATAATAAAACTCCTTACGTCAGCAATCGTGTTAGGGAAATCCATGAATTATCTGCAGGATTTAAACTCAGACATGTTCCTACCAAGGACAATCCAGCAGATTACCTTTCGAGAGGTTTATCATTAAAAGAGCTGATCAAGTCTCCGATGTGGTTTAATGGACCTTCATGGCTTGTTAGTGGTCCGTGGCCTAAACAGAAACCACAAGTCATCGTGACCAATATCACTACTCCCATGACAGACCCAGAACCTCATCAGACCTTAGCTATTAACCCTCACAATTATTCCAACTTGAGTAAGTTACTAAGAGTAACGGCACATGTATTTGATTTTCTTGCGAAGATAGGAATCAGACATAAGTTTCCCAATCCTATCCTCTATTGGATCAAACGTGCACAGCAAGAGACGTATGGAAGTGAATATGATAACCTTCCAGATAAATTAACCAAGTCTCTAGGTATCTGGTATGATGCCAACACCTATAATATATTAATAAGTATCATAATAATAATATTATTATTATTATTCAAAAATTAGATTATTCTAATATCTGTATTTATATGATAGTCATCCACATCTGTAATCATTCATTATGCAGTGATAATTTCACAACTAAAATAGCTACCCAAATATCGTACCCCATTTTAAGCAGAATTGTACATCTGACAGCAAAGCAGATAAGCTGTTCAAGTATTCATGAGAGAGTAAACTGTCCTCACATCCATCAAATTGCAGCCCATGTGGAAAATCTTAACTCCTAATGTAAATAATATTTAATTAACTGAAATAGAAATATTCGAAGGACCACCCTCTTTGACAAAAGAGGGAAACAAATAAATGAATGTAGGAATTAGTGCCTATGGGCATTATAATAATTAAAACGTTATTTAGAGAGCAATAATGAACTGTATTTGCAATAATGGATTAAGAGTTCGACTTTCACAAGCATTGGGGGTTAATACTAAAGATTATTAAATCCCTAGTACAAATAGTTGACGCTGGTTCTTCGTCAATGAATTAATTAGAATTAATAGGAAAATATGTAAATCAAGTATTATGAAATATTCAATAGAATCAATCATCATGAAATAGAATAGGAATAACCATTGGCAGTAATAATGCAGTAATTAGCATCAAACATGATAATTATGCTTATAAAATTTGTTACTAAAGTGTTAAGAAATATATGCACTAATGATATAAGGCACTAATGATATAAGAATGATACTGGACAGAGTATACAGAGACGAGAGCACGCCCAAATTAGACATACCTGAGCCACACTTGAAGAGTCTTCTCGAAGCATGTACAAAGGAAGCCCCTTTCATCAGTCCACAAGGAGACATGTATTTACAAATAGACGGAGTAGCAATGGGCTCCCCCTTAGGAGTTTTATTTGCTTATTTTTATATGGGAACCATCGAAGACAGGGTCTTCAGTAGCAGACAAAAACTAACTGTATATTGCCGTTATGTAGATGACATATTTGTAATAGTACAAGACTCAGATGAGCTAATTGACCTAAAAAGATATCTAGAGAGAGAGAGTCAGTACTCCGATTTACACATGAAAATAGTGAAAATAACAGTCTGCCATTCTTGGATGTATTAATAACAAAAACAGGAACCTCTTTAAGCACCAACGTATATACCAAGCCCACCAACATAGGATAATTCCTGAACGGTAGAAGTGAGTGCCCAAAAGATACAAAGCCTGTGTTCTCAATGCTTATATTCGTCGAGCGCTTACCCACTGCTCTGAATGGAGCAACGTGAGTAGAGAGTTTGAAAGAGTAACTCAGGTATTGGTGAACAACGGATATAGCAATGCAGAAATAAACGCTGCTATAAGAAGACACTTGGACCGTTGGTATAATCCAGAACCTAGAACAGAAACCATAATACCTGCAATAAAATTATATTACAAATCAACCATGCACAGTGAACATATAAAAGAGGAAAGAATAATGAAAGAAATAATCCGTAAAGGAGTAAAAAGCACTACCCCTAACCAAAACATAAACCTGATAATATTCTACAAAACCAAGAAGACTTCCGAACTCCTTATCAAAAACAGCCCGAAGCCGACAGAGAACCCTCTACAGCAGTCAAGCGTTGTATACATGTACACTTGCCCCCACGAAGGATGTAACCTTCAATCTAAGTACATAGGTATGACGGCGACCAAGCTGACGAGGCGTTTGACATGCCATCTTCAATCCGGTGCCCCTAAGAATCACATGAGACAAGCCCATGACATCATTTTAACAAGGGAAATGTTGAACAAGAATACCTGCATAATAGACAAAACCCAAGATGCAAGAAGATTACAAATTCTCGAAGCAATTCACATAAGAATAGAACAACCTACCATGAACACCCAAATCACTGAACTATTTACTCTACCCACAATGAGAGTAAGGACAAGACCAGAACATAACGATGCCAACACAGAAGACAATGTCCAACATAACAGGCTAATTACACTGGATTAATCTTTGTATGCAGATAGGAGCTGCCTCGTATGGGCCAATGGGCCTTCTGCAGTTGCCTCTGTTCTTATGTTTCACCCCACATTTATCCCTTATGTATCCCCCCATGTCTTCACCTTTATTGTCTTTATCACCTGACCCAGTGCGGGTATAAAATCAACCATCATTGTAAGATCTCTTCACTTGAGAATGAACCATGGAGGTTCGAAACGTTGTGGAAATTGTATAAATAAGTGTAATACATTTTATAGTAAATCACTTCTTTTCTTCACCTTAAAAGTACGAAAATGAGTTTTGAAGAACTCCTATTTCAACTAAGTCCTGATGCTAAGAAAATAGAGGGATAGAAGCCCTAAACCAGAAAATAATAAATACAGAATATGCGGTCATATTCAATGAAACATATATATATATATATATATATATATATATATATATATATATATATATATATATATATATATATATATATATATATATATATATACATATATATATATATATATATATATATATATATATATATATATATATATATGTATATTGTGACGATAATCTTTTTCAAGAGAGATTGAGTCTGCTCTTCCCTACTTTAAGTTACGTCCCAAGACACAAGTATAAGATGCTACATTCAAGATACGTCACCGGTAGCACAAAACATTTTGACCAGGAGGCAAAACGTATCCAAGATCCCCCCCATTCCACACACCCTCCTCACGCTGGCTCGTCATCAAACCAGTTAACTACCGTTCACCAGCTCTCCTGCCTGTTATTGGTGAATCACCAGCCGCGCACCTGCACACAGCACCTCAGCACCCTCTACACGAATCGACGTCTGAGCCTGACCAGCAATCCACTTCAGAATATTCCTTGTGCTCTTAAGGTTGACACCTCTCTCTGGCATACTCGCTCTTTAGCTCGTATACGAAGGGGGGTTTCAGCCATAGCCGATATTCTCAGCACCATTTTAACATTGTATTTTGTATTTCACATTGTCTTTGAATTTTATTTATTAATTAACTGTAATTTCAACTGAATATGAATATATCAATATGCAACTGAAAACTCACACCCCAGAAGTTGCTTCTGGGAGTATGGGTTCGAGTCACTTCTGGGGTGTGAGTTTTCAGTTGCATATTGTCCAGGGGACCATTCTGGCTTGTTCGCATTTGTGTTCCTCACGTGTGCCCCTAAGAATGAGGTGATTTGGTAAAATGCTATGCCCAAGATTACTATCCGAGTGCCGGCGGTGGGGTGGTTCAAATAGCCTCGGCTATCACCTCATTATGTCCGGTCGTGATGGTCAAGTGGATTAAGGCGTCTTGTACATACCAGTTGCGTTGCTTCTGGGAGTATGGGTTCGAGTCACTTCTGGGGTGTGAGTTTTCAGTTGCATATTGTCCAGGGGACCATTCTGGCTTGTTCGCATTTGTGTTCCTCACGTGTGCCCATAAGAATGAGGTGATTTGGTAAAATGCTATGCCCAAGATTACTATCCGAGTGCCGGCGGTGGGGTGGTTCAAATAGCCTCGGCTATCACCTCATTATGTCCGGTCGTGATGGTCAAGTGGATTAAGGCGTCTTGTACATACCAGTTGCGTTGCTTCTGGGAGTATGGGTTCGAGTCACTTCTGGGGTGTGAGTTTTCAGTTGCATATTGTCCAGGGGACCATTCTGGCTTGTTCGCATTTGTGTTCCTCACGTGTGCCCCTAAGAATGAGGTGATTTGGTAAAATGCTATGCCCAAGATTACTATCCGAGTGCCGGCGGTGGGGTGGTGTAAATAGCCTCGGGTATCACC
The DNA here is from genome assembly GCF_040958095.1 of Procambarus clarkii. NCBI lineage: Eukaryota > Metazoa > Arthropoda > Malacostraca > Decapoda > Cambaridae > Procambarus > Procambarus clarkii. Next base: position 9,292,571 of record NC_091182.1, on the reverse strand, counting down.
TCATTATGTCCGGTCGTGATGGTCAAGTGGATTAAGGCGTCTTGTACATACCAGTTGCGTTGCTTCTGGGAGTATGGGTTCGAGTCACTTCTGGGGTGTGAGTTTTCAGTTGCATATTGTCCAGGGGACCATTCTGGCTTGTTCGCTTTTGTGTTCCTCACGTGTGCCCCTAAGAATGAGGTGATTTGGTAAAATGCTATGCCCAAGATTACTATCCGAGTGCCGGCGGTGGGGTGGTTCAAATATCCTCGGCTATCACCTCATTATGTCCGGTCGTGATGGTCAAGTGGATTAAGGCGTCTTGTACATACCAGTTGCGTTGCTTCTGGGAGTATGGGTTCGAGTCACTTCTGGGGTGTGAGTTTTCAGTTGCATATTGTCCAGGGGACCATTCTGGCTTGTTCGCATATATATATATATATATATATATATATATATATATATATATATATATATATATATATATATATATATATATATATATATATATATATATATATATTATTATTAAATATGACCTAAAAGGTAAGATTAATAATTCTAACATGAATTTTCTCTATGTTTCTTATATTTCTTTTCACTGTTGATGGTAACTGAAAAACCAATTCTCCAAAATTAATTTTTATTTCTAGTCTGACGCGACACTTGAACGCGTTTCGTAAAACTTATTACATTTTCAAAGACTTTAGTTTACACACACACAACTTTAACTGAACAGAGTTCAAACAGCTTCGATTTTATACCTGCATTTGGGTGAGGTGATATGTTACAACAGTTTTGGATGAGGTAAAAACAAACTTTCAACACAAGGCAGAACACGAAACAATGGGTATAATATTTTGTAATTTAAAGGGAAGAATGGAAGTAACTGCAAAGAGCCTATTGGCCCATATTTCTTGATGCTTCTATATTGGTCCGGAGTCTTGAAGTGGGTAGAATATAGTTGTGCATTAATTGGCTGTTGATTGCTGGTGTCGACTTCTTAATGTGTAGTGCTTCTCAGATATCAAGCCGTCTGCTATCGCTGTATCTATCGATGATTTCCGTGTTTTGTGTTAATACTTTTCTGGTGATGGTCTGGTTGTGGGAAGAGATTATATGATCCTTAATGGAGACCTGTTGCTTATGCATCGTTAATCGCCTGGAAAGAGATGTTGTTGTCTTGCTTATATACTGAATTCTTTGAAGCTTACAGTCCCCAAGTGGGCATTTGAAGGCATAGACGACATTGGTCTCTTTTAAAGCGTTCTGCTTTGTGTCTGGAGAATTTCTCATGAGTAGGATGGCCGTTTTCTTGGTTTTATAGTAGATCGTCAATTGTATGTTCTGACTTTTGTCTGTAGGGATAACGTTTCTATTAACAATATCTTTCAGGAACCTTTACTCCGTTTTATGAGCTGTGGAAAAGAAGTTCCTGTAAAATAGTCTAATAGGGGGTACAGGTGTTGTGTTAGTTGTCTCTTCAGAGGTTGCAAGGCGTTTCACCTTCCTTTTTATGATGTCTTCAACGAAACCATTGGAGAGGCCGTTGTTGACTAGGACCTGCCTTACCCTACAGATTCGTTGTTGAGACGTTCGTTGTTGAGATGTTCGTTGTTGAGATGTTCGTTGTTGTGGTGTTCGTTGTTGTGACGTTCGTTGTTGTGGTGTTCGTTGTTGTAGTTTTCGTTGTTGGGAGGTTCGTTGTTGAAATGTTCGTTGTTGAGATGTTCGTTGTTGTAAAGTTCGTTGTTGTGGTGTTTGTTGTTGAGATGTTCGTAGTTGTAGTGTTCGTTGTTGAAGTGTTCATTGCTGTAGTGTTCGTTGTTGTAGTGTTCGTTGTTCTGATTTTCGTTGTTGTAGTGTTCATTATTGTGGTGTTCGTTGTTGTGGTGTTCGTTGTTGTAGTGTTGATTGTTGTAATGTTCGTTGTTGTAGTGTTCGTTGTTGTAGTGTTCATTGTTGTAATGTTCGTTGTTGTAGTTTTCGTTGTTGTAATGTTCGTTGTTGTAGTGTTCGTTCTTGAAGTGTTCATTGTTGTAATGATCGTTGTTGTAGTGTTCGTTGTTGTAGTGTTCGTTGTTGTTGTGTATGTTGTTGTAGTGTTCACTACGTACATTACGTTGTTGTAGTGTTCATTGTTGAAATGTTTGTTTTTGTAGTGTTCGTTGTTGTAGTGTTCGGTGTTGTAATGTTCGTTTTTGTAGTGTTCGTTTTTATAATGTTCGTTGTTGTAGTGTTCGTTATTGAAGTGTTCATTGTTGTAATGTTCGTTTGGTTAGTGTTCATTGTTGTAATGTTAGTTGTTGAAGTGTTCGTTGTTGTAATGTTCGTTGTTGTAGTGTTCGATGTTGTAGTGTTCATTGTTGTAATGTTCGCTGTTGTAGTGTTTGTTGTTGTAGTGTTCGTTGTTGTAGTGTATGTTATTGTAGTGTTCGTTGTTGTAGTGTTCCTTGTTGTAATGTCCGTTGTTGTGGAGTTCGTTCTTATAACGTTCGTTGTTGTAGTGTTCGTTCTTCTAATGTTCGTTGTTGTGGTGTTCGTTGTTGTAGCGTTCGTTGTTGTAGTGTTCGTTGTTGTAGTGTTCGTTGTTGTGGTGTTCGTTGTTGTAATGTTAGTTGTTGTCGTGTTCATTGTTATAATTTTCGTTGTTGTGGTGTTCGTTGTTGTAGTGTTCGTTGTTGTGGTGTTCGTTGTTGTGGTGTTCGTTTTTGTAGTGTTCGTTGTTATGGTGTTTGTTGTTGTAATGTTATTTGTTGTAGTGTTCATTGTTGTAATTTTCGTTGTTGTGGTGTTCGATGTTGTAATTTTCGTTGTTGTGGTGTTCGTTGTTGTAGTGTTCGTTGTTGAAGTGTTCGTTGTTGTAGTGTTCAATGTTATATTGTTCGTTGTTGTAGTGTTAATTATTGTAGTGTTCGTTATGGCGGTGTTCGTTGTTGTAATGGTCGTTTTTGTGATGTTCGTTGTTGTAAGGTTCGTTGTTGAGGTATTCGTTGTTGTACAGTTCGTTGTGGTGGAGTTCGTTGTTGTGGTGTTCGTTGTTGCATTATTCGTTGCTGTGGTGTTCGTTTTTGTAAAGTTCTTGTTGTGGTGTTTGTTGTTAAGGTTTTTGTAGTTCTAGTGCTCGTTGTTGTAGTGTTCATTGTTCTGATTTTCGTTGTTGTAGTGTTCATTATTGTGGTGTTCGTTGTTGTAGTGTTCATTGTTGCAGTGTTCGTAGTTGAGATGTTCGTTGTTGAGACGTTCGTTGTTGAGATGTTCGTTCTTGTGGTATTCGTTGTTTTAGTGTTCGTTGTAGAGATGTTCGTTGTTGTGGTGCTCTTTGTTGTAGTGTTCATTGTTGTATTGTTCATAGTTGAGATGTTCGTTGTTGAGACTTTCGTTGTTGAGACTTTCGTTGTTGAGATGTTCGTTGTTGAGATGTTCGTTGTTGTGGTGTTCGTTGTTGTGACGTTCGTTGTTGTGGTGTTCGTTGTTGTAGTTTTCGTTGTTGAGATGTTCGTTGTTGTGGTGTTTGTTGTTGAGATGTTCGTAGTTGTAGTGTTCGTTGTTGTAGTGTTCATTGTTGTAGTGTTCGTTGTTCTGATTTTCGTTGTTGTAGTGTTCATTATTGTGGTGTTCGTTGTTGTGGTGTTCGTTGTTGTAGTGTTCATTGTTGTAATGTTCGTTGTTGTAGTGTTCGTTGTTGTAGTGTTCGTTGTTGTAAAGTTCGTTGTTGTAGTTTTCGTTGTTGTAATGTTCGTTGTTGTACTGTTCGTTCTTGAAGTGTTCATTGTTGTAATGTTCGTTGTTGTAGTGTTCATTGTTGTAATGTTAGTTTTTGTAATGTTCGTTGTTGTAATGTTCGTTGTTGTAGTGTTCGTGTTTGTAATGTTAGTTTTTGTAGTGTTCGTTGTTATAATGTTCGTTGTTGTAGTGTTCGTTCTTGAAGTGTTCATTGTTGTAATGTTCGTTAGGTTAGTGTTCGTTGTTGTAATGTTAGTTGTTGTAGTGTTCGTTGTTGTAATGTTCGTTGTTGTAGTGTTCGTTGTTGTAGTATTCATTGTTGTAATGTTCGTTGTTGTAGTGTTTGTTGTTGCTGTGTTCGTTGTTGTGTATGTTATTGTAGTGTTCGTTGTTGTAGTGTAAATGTTGTAATGTCCGTTGTTGTGGAGTTCGTTCTTATAACGTTCGTTGTTGTAGTGTTCGTTCTTCTAATGTTCGTTGTTGTGGTGTTCGTTGTTGTAGCGTTCGTTGTTGTAGTGTTCGTTGTTGTGGTGTTCGTTGTTGTAGTGTTCGTTGTTGTGGTGTTTGTTGTTGTAATGTTAGTTGTTGTCGTGTTCATTGTTATAATTTTCGTTGTTGTGGTGTTCATTGTTGTAGTGTTCGTTGTTGTGGTGTTTGTTGTTGTGGTGTTCGTTGTTGTAGTGTTCGTTGTTGTGGTGTTTGTTGTTGTAATGTTAGTTGTTGTAGTGTTCATTGTTGTAATTTTCGTTGTTGTGGTGTTCGTTGTTGTAATTTTCGTTGTTGAAGTGTTCCTTGTTTTAATGTCCGTTGTTGTGGAGTTCGTTCTTATAACGTTCGTTGTTGTATTTTTCGTTCTTCTAATGTTCGTTGTTGTGGTGTTCGTTGTTGTGGTGTTCGTTGTTGTGGTGTTCGTTGCTGTTGTGTTAGTTGTTGTGATGTTCGTTGTTGAGATGTTCGTTGTTGTGGTGTTCGTTGTTGTAGTGTTCGTTGTTGTAGCATTCGTTGCTGAAGTGTTCGTTGTTGTAGTGTTCGTCGTTGTAGTGTTCGTTGTTGTTGTGTTCGTTGTTGTTGTGTTCGTTGTTGTAGTGTTCATTGTTGGGATGTTCGTTGTTGTGGTGTTCGTTGTTGTGGTGTTCGTTGTGTGGTGTTCGTTGTTGTGGTGTTCGTTGTTGTAGTGTTCGTTGTTGTAGTGTTCGTTGTTGAAGTGTTCGTTGTTGTGGTGTTCATTGTTGTAGTGTTCGTTGTTGTGGTGTTCGTTGTTGTATAGTTCGTTGTTGTTGTGTTTGTTGTTGTACTGTTCGTTGCTGTAGTGTTCATTGTTGTAATGTTCGTTGTTGTAATGTTCGTTGTTGTAGTGTTCGTTGTTGTAATGTTCGTTGTTGTAGTGTTCGTTGTTGTAATGTTCGTTGTTGTAGTGTTCGTTCTTGCAGTGTTCATTGTTGTAATGTTCGTTGTTGTAGTGTTTGTTGTTGTAGTGTTCGTTGTTGTAGTGTATGTTGTTGTAGTGTTCACTACGTACACTACGTTGTTATAGTGTTCATTGTTGTAATGTTCGTTGTTGTAGTGTTCGTTGTTGTAGTGTTCAATGTTGTAATGTTCGTTGTTGTAGTGTTTGTAGTTGTAGTGTTCGTTGTTGTTGTGTATGGTGTTGTAGTGATCGTTGTTGAAGTGTTACTTGTTGTAATGTCCATTGTTGTGGAGTTCGTTCTTATAACGTTCGTGGTTGTAGTGTTCGTTGTTCTAATGTTCGTTGTTGTGGTGTTCGTTGTTGTAGCGTTCGATGTTGTAGCGTTCGTTGTTGTAGTGTTCGTTGTTGTAGTGTTCGTTGTTGTAGTGTTCGATGTTCTGATTTTCGTTGTTGTAGTGTTCATTATTGTGGTGTTCGTTGTTGAGATGTTCGTTGTTGAGACGTTCGTTGTTGAGATGTTCGTTTTTGTGGTATTCGTTGTTTTAGTGTTCGTTGTAGAGATGTTCGTTGTTGTGGTGCTCGTTGTTGTAGTGTTCATTGTTGTATTGTTCATAGTTGAGATGTTCGTTGTTGAGACGTTCGTTGTTGAGATGTTCGTTGTTGAGATGTTCGTTGTTGTGGTGTTCGTTGTTGTGACGTTCGTTGTTGTGGTGTTCGTTGTTGTAGTTTTCGTTGTTGGGAGGTTCGTTGTTGAGATGTTCGTTGTTGAGATGTTCGTTGTTGTAAAGTTCGTTGTTGTGGTTTTTGTTGTTGAGATGTTCGTAGTTGTAGTGTTCATTGTTGTAGTGTTCATTGCTGTAGTGTTCGTTGTTGTAGTGTTCGTTGTTGTGGTGTTCGTTCTTGTAGTGTTGATTGTTGTAATGTTCGTTGTTGTAGTGTTCGTTGTTGTAGTGTTCATTGTTGTAATGTTCGTTGTTGTAGTTTTCGTTGTTGTAATGTTCGTTGTTGTAGTGTTCGTTCTTGAAGTGTTCATTGTTGTAATGATCGTTGTTGTAGTGTTCGTTGTTGTAGTGTTCGTTGTTGTTGTGTATGTTGTTGTAGTGTTCACTACGTACACTACGTTGTTGTAGTGTTCATTGTTGAAATGTTCGTTGTTGTAGTGTTCGTTGTTGTAGTGTTCGTTGTTGTAATGTTCGTTTTTGTAGTGTTCGTTTTTATAATGTTCGTTGTTGTAGTGTTCGTTCTTGAAGTGTTCATTGTTGTAATGTTCGTGTGGTTAGTGTTCATTGTTGTAGTGTTCATTGTTGTAATGTTCGTTGTTGTAGTGTTTGTTGTTGTAGTGTTCGTTGTTGTAGTGTATGTTATTGTAGTGTTCGTTGTTGTAGTGTTCCTTGTTGTAATGTCCGTTGTTGTGGAGTTCGTTCTTATAACGTTCGTTGTTGTAGTGTTCGTTCTTCTAATGTTCGTTGTTGTGGTGTTCGTTGTTGTAGCGTTCGTTGTTGTAGTGTTCGTTGTTGTAGTGTTCGTTGTTGTGGTGTTCGTTGTTGTAATGTTAGTTGTTGTCGTGTTCATTGGTATAATTTTCGATGTTGTGGTGTTCGTTGTTGTAGTGTTCGTTGTTGTGGTGTTCGTTGTTGTGGTGTTCGTTGTTGTAGTGTTCGTTGTTGTGGTGTTTGTTGTTGTAATGTTAGTTGCTGTAGTGTTCAGTGTTGTAATTTTCGTTGTTGTGGTGTTCGATGTTGTAATTTTCGTTGTTGTAGTGTTCGTTGTTGTAGTGTTCGTTGTTGAAGTGTTCGTTGTTGTAGCGTTCGATGTTGTAGCGTTCGTTGTTGTAGTGTTCGTTGTTGTACTGTTCGTTGTTGTAGTGTTCGTTGTTCTGATTTTCGTTGTTGTAGTGTTCATTACTGTGGTGTTCGTTGTTGTAGTGTTCGTTGTTGTATTGTTCGTTGTTGTAATGTTCGTTGTTGTGGTGTTCGTTGTTGTAGTGTTTGTTGTTGCACTGTTCGTTGTTGAGATGTTCGTTGTTGAGATGTTCGTTGTTGTGGTGTTCGTTGTTGTAGTGTTCATTGTTGTAGTGTTCGTAGTTGAGATGTTCGTTGTTGAGACGTTCGTTGTTGAGATGTTCGTTCTTGTGGTATTCGTTGTTTTAGTGTTCGTTGAAGAGATGTTCGTTGTTGTAGTGTTCAATGTTGTAGTGTTCGTTGTTGTAGTGTTCGTTGTTCTGATTTTCGTTGTTGTAGTGTTCATTATTGTGGTGTTCGTTGTTGTGGTGTTCGTTGTTGTAGTGTTCGTTGTTGTAGTGTTCATTGTTGTAATGTTCGTTGTTGTAGTGTTTGTTGTTGTAGTGTTCATTGTTGTAATGTTCGTTGTTGTAGTTTTCGTTGTTGTAATGTTCGTTGTTGTAGTGTTCGTTCTTGAAGTGTTCATTGTTGTAATGATCGCTGTTGTAGTGTTCGTTGTTGTAGTGTTCGTTGTTGTTGTGTATTTTGTTGTAGTGTTCACTACGTACACTACGTTGTTGTAGTGTTCATTGTTGAAATGTTCGTTGTTGTAGTGTTCGTTGTTGTAATGTTCGTTTTTGTAGTGTTCGTTTTTATAATGTTCGTTGTTGTAGCGTTCGTTCTTGAAGTGTTCATTGTTGTAATGTTCGTGTGGTTAGTGTTCATTGTTGTAATGTTAGTTGTTGTAGTGTTCGTTGTTGTAATGTTCGTTGTTGTAGTGTTCGTTGTTGTAGTGTTCATTGTTGTAATGTTCGTTGTTGTAGTGTTTGTTGTTGTAGTGTTCGTTGTTGTAGTGTATGTTATTGTAGTGTTCGTTGTTGTAGTGTTCCTTGTTGTAATGTCCGTTGTTGTGGAGTTCGTTCTTATAACGTTCGTTGTTGTAGTGTTCGTTCTTCTAATGTTCGTTGTTGTGGTGTTCGTTGTTGTAGCGTTCGTTGTTGTAGTGTTCGTTGTTGTAGTGTTCGTTGTTGTGGTGTTTGTGGTTGTAATGTTAGTTGTTGTAGTGTTCATTGTTGTAATTTTCTTTGTTGTGGTGTTCGATGTTGTAATTTTCGTTGTTGTAGTGTTCGTTGTTGTAGTGTTCGTTGTTGAAGTGTTCGTTGTTGTAGTGTTCAATGTTATATTGTTCGTTGTTGTAGTGTTAATTATTGTAGTGTTCGTTGTTGTGGTGTTCGTTGTTGTAATGGTCGTTTTTGTGATGTTAGTTGTTGTAAGGTTCGTTGTTGTACAGTTCGTTGTTGTGGAGTTCGTTGTTGTGGTGTTCGTTGTTGCATTATTCGTTGTTGTGGTGTTCGTTGTTCGTGGTTGTAAAGTTCTTGTTGTGGTGTTTGTTGTTATGGTTTTTGTAGTTGTAGTGTTCGTTGTTGTAGTGTTCGTTGTTGTAGTGTTCATTGTTCTGATTTTCGTTGTTGTAGTGTTCATTATTGTGGTGTTCGTTGTTGTAGTGTTCGTTGTTGTACTGTTCGTTGTTGAGATGTTCGTTGTTGAGATGTTCGTTGTTGTGATGTTCGTTCTTGTGGTGTTCGTTGTTGTAGTGTTCGTTGTTGAGATGTTCGTTGTTGTGGTGTTCGTTGTTGTAGTATTCATTGTTGTAGTGCTCGAAGTTGAGATGTTCATTGTTGAGACGTTCGTTGTTGGAATGTTCGTTGTTGTGGTTTTTTTTTTAAATGTTCGTAGTTGTAGTGTTCGTAGTTGTAGTGTTCGTTGTTGTAGTGTTCGTTGTTCTGATTTTCTTTGTTGTAGTGTTCATGATTGTGGTGTTCATTGTTGTGGTGTTCGTTGTTGTAGTGTTCGTTGTTGTAGTGTTCGTTGTAGATATGTTCGTTGTTGAGATGTTCGTTGTTTTGAGGGTCGTTCTTGTGGTGTTCGTTGTTATAGTGTTCGTTGTTGAGATGTTCGTTGTTGTGGTGTTCGTTGTTGTAGTGTTCATTGTTGTAGTGTTCGTTGTTGAGATGTTCGTTGTTCGTGGTTGTAAAGTTCGTTGTTGTCAAGTTCGTTGTTGTGGTGTTCATTGTTGTTGTGTTCGTTGTAGAGATGTTCGTTGTTGTGATGGTCGTTCTTGTGGTGTTCGTTGTGATAGTGTTCATTGTTGAGATGTTCGTTGTTGAGTTGTTCGTTGTTTAGACGTTCGTTGTTGAGATGTTCGTTGTTGAGATGTTCGTTGATGTGGTGTTCGTTGTTGTGATGCTCGTTGTTGTGGTGTTCGTTGTTGTAGTGTTCGTTTTTGAGAGGTTCGTTGTTGAGATGTTCGTTGTTGAGATATTCGTTGTTGTAAAGTTCATTGTTGTGGTGTTTGTTGTTGAGATGTTCGTTGTTGAGATGTTCGTTGTTGAGATGTTCGTTGTTGAGATGTTCGTTGTTGTGGTGTTCGTGGTTGTGATGTTCGTTGTTGCGGTGTTCGTTGTTGTAGTGTTCGTTGTTGAGATGTTCGTTGTTGAGATGTTCGTTGTTGTGGTGTTCAGTGATATGCTGTTCGTTGTTGTAGTGTTCGTTGTAGAGATGTTCGTTGTTGAGATGTTCGTTGTTGTGATGGTCGTTCTTGTGGTGTTAGTTGTTATAGTGTTCGTTGTTGAGGTGTTCGTTGTTGTGGTGTTCGTTGATGTAGTGTTCATTGTTGTAGTGTTCGTTGTTGAGATGTTCGTTGTTAAGATGTTCGTTGTTATGGTGTTCGTTGATGTGGTGTTCGTTGTTGTAGTGTTCGTTGTTGTAGTGTTCGTTGTTGTAGTGTTCGTTGTTTTAGTGTGCGTTGTTGTGGTGTGCGTTGTTGTGGTGTTCGTTTTGAGATGTTCGTTGTTGTAGTGTTCGTTGTTGTGGTGTTCGTTGTTGAAATGTTCGTTGCTGTAGTGTTCGTTGTTGTAGTGTTCGTTGTTGTAGTGTTCGTTGTTGTGGTGTTCGTTGTTGAGATGTTCGTTGTTGTGGTGTTCGTTGTTGTAGTGTTCTTTGTTATGGTGTTCGTTGTTATGGTGTTCGTTGTTGTTGTTTTGTTCGAGGTTGTGGTGTTCGTTGTTGTGATGTTCGTTGCTGTAGTGTTCGTTGTTGCAGTATTCGTTTTTGTGGTGTTCGTTGTTGTGGTGTTCATTTTGTTGTGTTCGTTGTTGTGGTGTTCGTTGTTGTTGTGTTCGTTGTTGTAGTGTTCGTTTTTGTGGTGTTCGTTGTTGAAGTGTTCGTTGTTGTAGTGTTCGTCGTTGTAGTGTTCGTTGTTGTAGTGTTCGTTGTTGTTGTGTTCGTTGTTGTAGTGTTTGTTGTTGAGTTGTTCATTGTTGTGGTGTTCGTTGTTGTGGTGTTCGTTGTTGTGGTGTTCGTTGTTGTGGTGTTCGTTGTTGTAGTGTTCGTTGTTGTAGTGTTCGTTGTTGTAGTGTTCGTTGTTGAAGTGTTCGTTGTTGTAGTGTTCGTTGTTTTAGTGTTCGTTTTTGTGGTGTTCGTTGTTGAAGTCTTCGTTGTTGTAGTGTTCGTCGTTGTAGTGTTCGTTGTTGTAGTGTTCGTTGTTGTAGTGTTCGTTGTTGTAGTGTTCGTTGTTGAAGTGTTCGTTGTTGTATTTTTCGTTGTTTTAGTGTTCGTTTTTGTGGTGTTCGTTGTTGTAGTGTTCGTTGTGGTAGTGTTCGTTGTTGTAGTGTTCGTTGTTGAAGTGTTCGTTGTTGTGGTGTTCGTTGTTGTGGTGTTCGTTGTTGAAGTGTTCGTTGTTTTGGTGTTTGTTGTTTTGGTGTTTGTTGTTGTAGTGTTCGTTGTTGTAGTGTTCGTTGTTATGGTGTTCGTTGTTGTTGTTGTGTTCGTTGTTGTGGTGTTCATTGTTGTAATGTTCGTTGTTGTAGTGTTTGTTGTTGTAGTGTTCGTTGTTGTGGTGTTTGTTGTTGAAGTGTATGTTGTTGTAGTGTTCGTTGTTGTAGTGTTCCTTGTTGTAATGTCCGTTGTTGTGGAGTTCATTCTTATAACGTTCGTTGTTCTATTTTTCGTTCTTCTAATGTTCGTTGTTGTGGTGTTCGTTGTTGTGGTGTTCGTTGTTGTTGTGATGTTCGTTGTTGTGGTGTTCGTTGTTGTAGTGTTCGTTGTTGTAGTATTCGTTGTTGAAGTGTTCGTTGTTGTAGTGTTCGTTGTTTTAGTGTTTGTTTTTGTGGTGTTCGTTGCTGAAGTGTTCGTTGTTGTAGTGTTCGTCGTTGTAGTGTTCGTTGTTGTTGTGTTCGTTGTTGTTGTGTTCGTTGTTGTTGTGCTCATTGTTGGGATGTTCGTTGTTGTGGTGTTCGTTGTTGTAGTGTTCGTTGTGTGGTGTTCGTTGTTGTGGTGTTCGTTGTTGTAGTGTTCGTTGTTGTAGTGTTCGTTGTTGAAGTGTTCGTTGTTGTGGTGTTCATTGTTGTAGTGTTCGTTGTTGTGGTGTTCGTTGTTGTATAGTTCGTTGTTGTGGTGTTTGTTGTTGTACTGTTCGTTGTTGCAGTGTTCATTGTTGTAATGTTCGTTGTTGTAGTGTTCGTTGTTGTACTGTTCGTTGTTGCAGTGTTCATTGTTGTAATGTTCGTTGTTGCAGTGTTCGTTGTTGTAATGTTAGTTGTTATCGTGTTCATTGTTGTAATTTTCGTTGTTGTAGTGTTCGTTGTTGTAGTGTTCGTTGTTGAAGTGTTCGTTGTTGTATTTTTCGTTGTTTTAGTGTTCGTTTTTGTGGTGTTCGTTGTTGTAGTGTTCGTTGTGGTAGTGTTCGTTGTTGTAGTGTTCGTTGTTGAAGTGTTCGTTGTTGTGGTGTTCGTTGTTGTGGTGTTCGTTGTTGAAGTGTTCGTTGTTTTGGTGTTTGTTGTTTTGGTGTTTGTTGTTGTAGTGTTCGTTGTTGTAGTGTTCGTTGTTATGGTGTTCGTTGTTGTTGTTGTGTTCGTTGTTGTGGTGTTCATTGTTGTAATGTTCGTTGTTGTAGTGTTTGTTGTTGTAGTGTTCGTTGTTGTGGTGTTTGTTGTTGAAGTGTATGTTGTTGTAGTGTTCGTTGTTGTAGTGTTCCTTGTTGTAATGTCCGTTGTTGTGGAGTTCATTCTTATAACGTTCGTTGTTCTATTTTTCGTTCTTCTAATGTTCGTTGTTGTGGTGTTCGTTGTTGTGGTGTTCGTTGTTGTTGTGATGTTCGTTGTTGTGGTGTTCGTTGTTGTAGTGTTCGTTGTTGTAGTATTCGTTGTTGAAGTGTTCGTTGTTGTAGTGTTCGTTGTTTTAGTGTTTGTTTTTGTGGTGTTCGTTGCTGAAGTGTTCGTTGTTGTAGTGTTCGTCGTTGTAGTGTTCGTTGTTGTTGTGTTCGTTGTTGTTGTGTTCGTTGTTGTTGTGCTCATTGTTGGGATGTTCGTTGTTGTGGTGTTCGTTGTTGTAGTGTTCGTTGTGTGGTGTTCGTTGTTGTGGTGTTCGTTGTTGTAGTGTTCGTTGTTGTAGTGTTCGTTGTTGAAGTGTTCGTTGTTGTGGTGTTCATTGTTGTAGTGTTCGTTGTTGTGGTGTTCGTTGTTGTATAGTTCGTTGTTGTGGTGTTTGTTGTTGTACTGTTCGTTGTTGCAGTGTTCATTGTTGTAATGTTCGTTGTTGTAGTGTTCGTTGTTGTACTGTTCGTTGTTGCAGTGTTCATTGTTGTAATGTTAGTTGTTATCGTGTTCATTGTTGTAATTTTCGTTGTTGTAGTGTTCGTTTTTGTAGTGTTCGTTGTTGAAGTGTTCGTTGTTGTAGCGTTCAATGTCATATTGTTCGTTGTTGTAGTGTTAATTATTGTAGTGTTCGTTGTTGTGGTGTTCGTTGTTGAGATGTTCGTTGTTGAGATGTTCGTTGTTGAGATGTTCGTTGTTGAGATGTTCGTTGTTGAGATGTTCGTTGTTGTTGTGTTCAGTGATGTGGTGTTCGTTGTTGTAGTGTTCGTTGTTGAGATGTTCGTTGTTGAGATTATCGTTGTTGTGATGGTCGTTCTTGTGGTGTTAGTTGTTATAGTGTTCGTTGTTGTGGTGTTCGTTGTTGTAGTGTTCGTTGTTGTAGTGTTCGTTGTTGTAGTGTTCGTTGTTGTGGTGTTCGTTGTTGAGATGTTCGTTGTTGTAGTGTTCGTTGTTGTAGTGTTCGTTGTTGTGGTGTTCGTTGTTGTAGTGTTCGTTGTTTTAGTGTGCGTTGTTGTGGTGTGCGTTGTTGTGGTGTTCGTTTTGAGATGTTCGTTGTTGTAGTGTTCGTTGTTGTGGTGTTCGTTGTTGAAATGTTCGTTGTTGTAGTGTTCGTTGTTGTTGTGTTCGTTGTAGTAGTGTTCGTTGTAGTGGTGTTCGTTGTTGTAGTGTTCGTTGTTGTAGTGTTCATTGTTGTAATGTTCGTTGTTGTAGTGTTTGTAGTTGTAGTGTTCGTTGTTGTTGTGTATGTTGTTGTAGTGTTCGTTGTTGTAGTGTTACTTGTTGTAATGTCCGTTGTTGTGGAGTTCGTTCTTATAACGTTCGTTGTTGTAGTGTTCGTTGTTCTAATGTTCGTTGTTGTGGTGTTCGCTGTTGTAGCGTTCGTTGTTGTAGCGTTCGTTGTTGTAGTCTTCGTTGTTGTAGTGTTCGTTGTTGTAGTGTTCGTTGTTCTGATTTTCGTTGTTGTAGTGTTCATTATTGTGGTGTTCGTTGTTGTAGTGTTCGTTGTTGTAATGTTCGTTGTTGTAATGTTCGTTGTTGTGGTTTTCGTTGTTGTAGTGTTTGTTGGTGTACTGTTCGTTGTTGAGATGTTCGTTGTTGAGATGTTCGTTGTTGTGGTGTTTGTTGTTGTAGTGTTCATTGTTGTAGTGTTCGTAGTTGAGATGTTCGTTGTTGAGACGTTCGTTGTTGAGATGTTCGTTCTTGTGGTATTCGTTGTTTTAGTGTTCGTTGTAGAGATGTTAGTTGTTGTGGTGCTCGTTGTTGTAGTTTTCGTTGTTGGGAGGTTCGTTGTTGAGATGTTCGATGTTGAGATGTTCGTTGTTGTGGTGTTTGTTGTTGAGATGTTCGTAGTTGTAGTGTTCATTATTGTGGTGTTCTTTGTTGTGGTGTTCGTTGTTGTAGTGTTCATTGTTGTAATGTTCGTTGTTGTAGTTTTCGCTGTTGTAGTGTTCGTTGTTGTAATGTTCGTTGTTGTAGTTTTCGTTGTTGTAATGTTCGTTGTTGTAGTGTTCGTTCTTGAAGTGTTCATTGTTGTAATGTTCGTTGTTGTAGTGTTCATTGTTGTAATGTTAGTTTTTATAATGCTCGTTGTTGTAATGTTCGTTGTTGTAGTGTTCGTTGTTGTAGTGTTCAATTTTGTAATGTTCGTTGTTGTAGTGTTTGTTGTTGTAGTGTTCGTTGTTTTTGTGTATGTTGTTGTAGTGTTCACTACGTACACTACGTTGTTGTAGTGTTCATTGTTGAAATGTTCGTTGTTGTAGTGTTCGTTGTTGTAGTGTTCGTTGTTTTAATGTTCGTTTTTGTAGTGTTCGTTGTTATAATGTTCGTTGTTGTAGTGTTCGTTCTTGAAGTGTTCATTGTTGTAATGTTCGTTTGGTTAGTGTTCATTGTTGTAATGTTAGTTGTTGTAGTGTTCGTTGTTGTAATGTTCGTTGTTGTAGTGTTCGTTGTTGTAGTTTTCATTGTTGTAATGTTCATTGTTGTAAAGTTTGTTGTTGTAGTGTTCGTTGTTGTAGTGTATGTTATTGAAGTGTTCGTTGTTGTAGTGTTCGTTGTTTTAATGTTCGTTTTTGTAGTGTTCGTTGTTATAATGTTCGTTGTTGTAGTGTTCGTTCTTGAAGTGTTCATTGTTGTAATGTTCGTTTGGTTAGTGTTCCTTGTTGTAATGTCCGTTGTTGTGGAGTTTGTTGTTATAACGTTCGTTGTTGTAGTGTTCGTTCTTCTAATGTTCGTTGTTGTAGTGTTCGTTGTTGTAGTGTTCGTTGTTGTAGTGTTCAGTGTTGTGGTGTTCGTTGTTGTAATGTTAGTTGTTGTCGTGTTCATTGTTGTAATTTTCGTTGTTGTATTGTTCGTTTTTGTAGTGTGCGTTGTTGAAGTGTTCGTTGTTGTAGCGTTCAATGTTATATTGTTCGTTGTTGTAGTGTTAATTATTGTAGTGTTCGTTGTTGTGGTGTTCGTTGTTGTAATGGTCGTTTTTGTGATGTTCGTTGTTGTAAGGTTCGTTGTTGAGGTGTTCGTTGTTGTACAGTTCGTTGTTGTGGAGTTCGTTGTTGTGGTGTTCGTTGTTGCATTATTCGTTGTTGTGGTGTTGGTTTTTGTAAAGTTCTTGTTGTGGTGTTTGTTGTTAAGGTTTTCGTAGTTGTAGTGTTCGTTGTTGTAGTGTTCGTTGTTGTAGTGTTCATTGTTCTGATTTTCGTTGTTGTAGTGTTCATTATTGTGGTGTTCGTTGTTGTAGTGTTCGTTGTTGTACTGTTCGTTGTTGAGATGTTCGTTGTTGAGATGTTCGTTGTTGTGATGTTCGTTCTTGTGGTGTTCGTTGTTGTAGTGTTCATTGTTCTGATTTTCGTTGTTGTAGTGTTCATTATTGTGGTGTTCGTTGTTGTAGTGTTCGTTGTTGTACTGTTCGTTGTTGAGATGTTCGTTGTTGAGATGTTCGTTGTTGTGATGTTCGTTCTTGTGGTGTTCGTTGTTGTAGTGTTCGTTGTTGAGATGTTCGTTGTTGTGGTGTTCGTTGTTGTAGTATTCATTCTTGTAGTGCTCGAAGTTGAGATGTTCATTGTTGAGACGTTCGTTGTTGGAATGTTCGTTGTTGTGGTTTTTTTTAAATGTTCGTAGTTGTAGTGTTCGTAGTTGTAGTGTTCGTTGTTGTAGTGTTCGTTGTTCTGATTTTCTTTGTTGTAGTGTTCATGATTGTGGTGTTCATTGTTGTGGTGTTCGTTGTTGTAGTGTTCGTTGTTGTAGTGTTCGTTGTAGATATGTTCGTTGTTGAGATGTTCGTTGTTTTGAGGGTCGTTCTTGTGGTGTTCGTTGTTATAGTGTTCGTTGTTGAGATGTTCGTTGTTGTGGTGTTCGTTGTTGTAGTGTTCATTGTTGTAGTGTTCGTTGTTGAGATGTTCGTTGTTCGTGGTTGTAAAGTTCGTTGTTGTCAAGATCGTTGTTGTGGTGTTCATTGTTGTTGTGTTCGTTGTAGAGATGTTCGTTGTTGTGATGGTCGTTCTTGTGGTGTTCGTTGTGATAGTGTTCATTGTTGAGATGTTCGTTGTTGAGTTGTTCGTTGTTTAGACGTTCGTTGTTGAGATGTTCGTTGTTGAGATGTTCGTTGATGTGGTGTTCGTTGTTGTGATGTTCGTTGTTGTGGTGTTCGTTGTTGTAGTGTTCGTTTTTGAGAGGTTCGTTGTTGAGATGTTCGTTGTTGAGATATTCGTTGTTGTAAAGTTCGTTGTTGTGGTGTTTGTTGTTGAGATGTTCGTTGTTGAGATGTTCGTTGTTGAGATGTTCGTTGTTGAGATGTTCGTTGTTGTGGTGTTCGTTGGGTTGATGTTCGTTGTTGTGGTGTTCGTGGTTGTGATGTTCGTTGTTGCGGTGTTCGTTGTTGTAGTGTTCGTTGTTGAGATGTTCGTTGTTGAGATGTTCGTTGTTGTGGTGTTCAGTGATATGGTGTTCGTTGTTGTAGTGTTCGTTGTTGAGATGTTCGTTGTTGAGATGTTCGTTGTTGTGATGGTCGTTCTTGTGGTGTTAGTTATTAAAGTGTTCGTTGTTGAGGTGTTCGTTATTGTGGTGTTTGTTGATGTAGTGTTCATTGTTGTAGTGTTCGTTGTTGAGATGTTCGTTGTTAAGATGTTCGTTGTTATGGTGTTCGTTGATGTGGTGTTCGTTGTTGTAGTGTTCGTTGTTGTAGTGTTCGTTGTTGTAGTGTTCGTTGTTGTGGTGTTCGTTGTTGAGATGTTCGTTGTTGTAGTGTTCGTTGTTGTAGTGTTCGTTGTTGTGGTGTTCGTTGTTGTAGTGTTCGTTGTTTTAGTGTGCGTTGTTGTGGTGTGCGTTGTTGTGGTGTTCGTTTTGAGATGTTCGTTGTTGTAGTGTTCGTTGTTGTGGTGTTCGTTGTTGAAATGTTCGTTGCTGTAGTGTTCGTTGTTGTAGTGTTCGTTGTTGTAGTGTTCGTTGTTGTGGTGTTCGTTGTTGAGATGTTCGTTGTTGTGGTGTTCGTTGTTGTAGTGTTCTTTGTTATGGTGTTCGTTGTTATGGTGTTCGTTGTTGTTGTTTTGTTCGAGGTTGTGGTGTTCGTTGTTGTGATGTTCGTTGCTGTAGTGTTCGTTGTTGCAGTATTCGTTTTTGTGGTGTTCGTTGTTGTGGTGTTCATTGTTGTGGTGTTCATTTTGTAGTGTTCGTTGTTGTGGTGTTCGTTGTTGTTGTGTTCGTTGTTGTAGTGTTCGTTTTTGTGGTGTTCGTTGTTGTTGTGTTCGTTGTTGTAGTGTTCGTTTTTGTAGTGTTCGTTGTTGTTGTGTTCGTTGTTGTAGTGTTTGTTGTTGAGATGTTCATTGTTGTGGTGTTCGTTGTTGTGGTGTTCGTTGTTGTGGTGTTCGTTGTTGTGGTGTTCGTTGTTGTAGTGTTCGTTGTTGTAGTGTTCGTTGTTGAAGTGTTCGTTGTTGTAGTGTTCGTTGTTTTAGTGTTCGTTTTTGTGGTGGTCGTTGTTGAAGTCTTCGTTGTTGTAGTGTTCGTCGTTGTAGTGTTCGTTGTTGTAGTGTTCGTTGTTGTAGTGTTCGTTGTTGTAGTGTTCGTTGTTGAAGTGTTCGTTGTTGTAGTGTTCGTTGTTTTAGTGTTCGTTTTTGTGGTGTTCGTTGTTGAAGTCTTCGTTGTTGTAGTGTCGTTGTTGTAGTGTTCGTCGTTGTAGTGTTGGTTGTTGTAGTGTTCGTTGTTGTTGTGTTCGTTGTTGTAGTGTTCGTTGTTGAGATGTTCATTGTTGTGGTGTTCGTTGTTGTGGTGTTCGTTGTTGTGGTGTTCGTTGTTGTTGTGTTCGTTGTTGTAGTGTTCGTTGTTGTAGTGTTCGTTGTGGTAGTGTTCGTTGTTGTAGTGTTCGTTGTTGTAGTGTTCGTTGTTATGGTGTTCGTTGTTGTTGTTGTGTTCGTTGTTGTGGTGTTCATTGTTGTAATGTTCGTTGTTGTAGTGTTCGTTGTTTTAATGTTCGTTTTTGTAGTGTTCGTTGTTATAATGTTCGTTGTTGTAGTGTTCGTTCTTGAAGTGTTCATTGTTGTAATGTTCGTTTGGTTAGTGTTCCTTGTTGTAATGTCCGTTGTTGTGGAGTTTGTTGTTATAACGTTCGTTGTTGTAGTGTTCGTTCTTCTAATGTTCGTTGTTGTAGTGTTCGTTGTTGTAGTGTTCGTTGTTGTAGTGTTCAGTGTTGTGGTGTTCGTTGTTGCAATGTTAGTTGTTGTCGTGTTCATTGTTGTAATTTTCGTTGTTGTATTGTTCGTTTTTGTAGTGTGCGTTGTTGAAGTGTTCGTTGTTGTAGCGTTCAATGTTATATTGTTCGTTGTTGTAGTGTTAATTATTGTAGTGTTCGTTGTTGTGGTGTTCGTTGTTGTAATGGTCGTTTTTGTGATGTTCGTTGTTGTAAGGTTCGTTGTTGAGGTGTTCGTTGTTGTACAGTTCGTTGTTGTGGAGTTCGTTGTTGTGGTGTTCGTTGTTGCATTATTCGTTGTTGTGGTGTTGGTTTTTGTAAAGTTCTTGTTGTGGTGTTTGTTGTTAAGGTTTTCGTAGTTGTAGTGTTCGTTGTTGTAGTGTTCGTTGTTGTAGTGTTCATTGTTCTGATTTTCGTTGTTGTAGTGTTCATTATTGTGGTGTTCGTTGTTGTAGTGTTCGTTGTTGTACTGTTCGTTGTTGAGATGTTCGTTGTTGAGATGTTCGTTGTTGTGATGTTCGTTCTTGTGGTGTTCGTTGTTGTAGTGTTCATTGTTCTGATTTTCGTTGTTGTAGTGTTCATTATTGTGGTGTTCGTTGTTGTAGTGTTCGTTGTTGTACTGTTCGTTGTTGAGATGTTCGTTGTTGAGATGTTCGTTGTTGTGATGTTCGTTCTTGTGGTGTTCGTTGTTGTAGTGTTCGTTGTTGAGATGTTCGTTGTTGTGGTGTTCGTTGTTGTAGTATTCATTCTTGTAGTGCTCGAAGTTGAGATGTTCATTGTTGAGACGTTCGTTGTTGGAATGTTCGTTGTTGTGGTTTTTTTTTAAATGTTCGTAGTTGTAGTGTTCGTAGTTGTAGTGTTCGTTGTTGTAGTGTTCGTTGTTGTAGTGTTCGTTGTTATGGTGTTCGTTGTTGTTGTTGTGTTCGTTGTTGTGGTGTTCATTGTTGTAATGTTCGTTGTTGTAGTGTTTGTTGTTGTAGTGTTCGTTGTTGTGGTGTTTGTTGTTGTAGTGTATGTTGTTGTAGTGTTCGTTGTTGTAGTGTTCCTTGTTGTAATGTCCGTTGTTGTGGAGTTCGTTCTTATAACGTTCGTTGTTGTATTTTTCGTTCTTCTAATGTTCGTTGTTGTGGTGTTCGTTGTTGTGGTGTTCGTTGTTGTTGTGATGTTCGTTGTTGTGGTGTTCGTTGTTGTAGTGTTCGTTGTTGTAGTATTCGTTGTTGAAGTGTTCGTTGTTGTAGTGTTCGTTGTTTTAGTGTTTGTTTTTGTGGTGTTCGTTGCTGAAGTGTTCGTTGTTGTAGTGTTCGTCGTTGTAGTGTTCGTTGTTGTTGTGTTCGTTGTTGTTGTGTTCGTTGTTGTTGTGCTCATTGTTGGGATGTTCGTTGTTGTGGTGTTCGTTGTTGTAGTGTTCGTTGTGTGGTGTTCGTTGTTGTGGTGTTCGTTGTTGTAGTGTTCGTTGTTGTAGTGTTCGTTGTTATGGTGTTCGTTGTTGTTGTTGTGTTCGTTGTTGTGGTGTTCATTGTTGTAATGTTCGTTGTTGTAGTGTTCGTTGTTTTAATGTTCGTTTTTGTAGTGTTCGTTGTTATAATGTTCGTTGTTGTAGTGTTCGTTCTTGAAGTGTTCATTGTTGTAATGTTCGTTTGGTTAGTGTTCCTTGTTGTAATGTCCGTTGTTGTGGAGTTTGTTGTTATAACGTTCGTTGTTGTAGTGTTCGTTCTTCTAATGTTCGTTGTTGTAGTGTTCGTTGTTGTAGTGTTCGTTGTTGTAGTGTTCAGTGTTGTGGTGTTCGTTGTTGTAATGTTAGTTGTTGTCGTGTTCATTGTTGTAATTTTCGTTGTTGTATTGTTCGTTTTTGTAGTGTGCGTTGTTGAAGTGTTCGTTGTTGTAGCGTTCAATGTTATATTGTTCGTTGTTGTAGTGTTAATTATTGTAGTGTTCGTTGTTGTGGTGTTCGTTGTTGTAATGGTCGTTTTTGTGATGTTCGTTGTTGTAAGGTTCGTTGTTGAGGTGTTCGTTGTTGTACAGTTCGTTGTTGTGGAGTTCGTTGTTGAAGTGTTCGTTGTTGTAGTGTTCGTTGTTTTAGTGTTCGTTTTTGTGGTGGTCGTTGTTGAAGTCTTCGTTGTTGTAGTGTTCGTCGTTGTAGTGTTCGTTGTTGTAGTGTTCGTTGTTGTAGTGTTCGTTGTTGTAGTGTTCGTTGTTGAAGTGTTCGTTGTTGTAGTGTTCGTTGTTTTAGTGTTCGTTTTTGTGGTGTTCGTTGTTGAAGTCTTCGTTGTTGTAGTGTCGTTGTTGTAGTGTTCGTCGTTGTAGTGTTGGTTGTTGTAGTGTTCGTTGTTGTTGTGTTCGTTGTTGTAGTGTTCGTTGTTGAGATGTTCATTGTTGTGGTGTTCGTTGTTGTGGTGTTCGTTGTTGTGGTGTTCGTTGTTGTTGTGTTCGTTGTTGTAGTGTTCGTTGTTGTAGTGTTCGTTGTGGTAGTGTTCGTTGTTGTAGTGTTCGTTGTTGTAGTGTTCGTTGTTATGGTGTTCGTTGTTGTTGTTGTGTTCGTTGTTGTGGTGTTCATTGTTGTAATGTTCGTTGTTGTAGTGTTCGTTGTTTTAATGTTCGTTTTTGTAGTGTTCGTTGTTATAATGTTCGTTGTTGTAGTGTTCGTTCTTGAAGTGTTCATTGTTGTAATGTTCGTTTGGTTAGTGTTCCTTGTTGTAATGTCCGTTGTTGTGGAGTTTGTTGTTATAACGTTCGTTGTTGTAGTGTTCGTTCTTCTAATGTTCGTTGTTGTAGTGTTCGTTGTTGTAGTGTTCGTTGTTGTAGTGTTCAGTGTTGTGGTGTTCGTTGTTGTAATGTTAGTTGTTGTCGTGTTCATTGTTGTAATTTTCGTTGTTGTATTGTTCGTTTTTGTAGTGTGCGTTGTTGAAGTGTTCGTTGTTGTAGCGTTCAATGTTATATTGTTCGTTGTTGTAGTGTTAATTATTGTAGTGTTCGTTGTTGTGGTGTTCGTTGTTGTAATGGTCGTTTTTGTGATGTTCGTTGTTGTAAGGTTCGTTGTTGAGGTGTTCGTTGTTGTACAGTTCGTTGTTGTGGAGTTCGTTGTTGTGGTGTTCGTTGTTGCATTATTCGTTGTTGTGGTGTTGGTTTTTGTAAAGTTCTTGTTGTGGTGTTTGTTGTTAAGGTTTTCGTAGTTGTAGTGTTCGTTGTTGTAGTGTTCGTTGTTGTAGTGTTCATTGTTCTGATTTTCGTTGTTGTAGTGTTCATTATTGTGGTGTTCGTTGTTGTAGTGTTCGTTGTTGTACTGTTCGTTGTTGAGATGTTCGTTGTTGAGATGTTCGTTGTTGTGATGTTCGTTCTTGTGGTGTTCGTTGTTGTAGTGTTCATTGTTCTGATTTTCGTTGTTGTAGTGTTCATTATTGTGGTGTTCGTTGTTGTAGTGTTCGTTGTTGTACTGTTCGTTGTTGAGATGTTCGTTGTTGAGATGTTCGTTGTTGTGATGTTCGTTCTTGTGGTGTTCGTTGTTGTAGTGTTCGTTGTTGAGATGTTCGTTGTTGTGGTGTTCGTTGTTGTAGTATTCATTCTTGTAGTGCTCGAAGTTGAGATGTTCATTGTTGAGACGTTCGTTGTTGGAATGTTCGTTGTTGTGGTTTTTTTTTAAATGTTCGTAGTTGTAGTGTTCGTAGTTGTAGTGTTCGTTGTTGTAGTGTTCGTTGTTGTAGTGTTCGTTGTTATGGTGTTCGTTGTTGTTGTTGTGTTCGTTGTTGTGGTGTTCATTGTTGTAATGTTCGTTGTTGTAGTGTTTGTTGTTGTAGTGTTCGTTGTTGTGGTGTTTGTTGTTGTAGTGTATGTTGTTGTAGTGTTCGTTGTTGTAGTGTTCCTTGTTGTAATGTCCGTTGTTGTGGAGTTCGTTCTTATAACGTTCGTTGTTGTATTTTTCGTTCTTCTAATGTTCGTTGTTGTGGTGTTCGTTGTTGTGGTGTTCGTTGTTGTTGTGATGTTCGTTGTTGTGGTGTTCGTTGTTGTAGTGTTCGTTGTTGTAGTATTCGTTGTTGAAGTGTTCGTTGTTGTAGTGTTCGTTGTTTTAGTGTTTGTTTTTGTGGTGTTCGTTGCTGAAGTGTTCGTTGTTGTAGTGTTCGTCGTTGTAGTGTTCGTTGTTGTTGTGTTCGTTGTTGTTGTGTTCGTTGTTGTTGTGCTCATTGTTGGGATGTTCGTTGTTGTGGTGTTCGTTGTTGTAGTGTTCGTTGTGTGGTGTTCGTTGTTGTGGTGTTCGTTGTTGTAGTGTTCGTTGTTGTAGTGTTCGTTGTTGAAGTGTTCGTTGTTGTGGTGTTCATTGTTGTAGTGTTCGTTGTTGTGGTGTTCGTTGTTGTATAGTTCGTTGTTGTGGTGTTTGTTGTTGTACTGTTCGTTGTTGCAGTGTTCATTGTTGTAATGTTCGTTGTTGTAGTGTTCGTTGTTGTACTGTTCGTTGTTGCAGTGTTCATTGTTGTAATGTTCGTTGTTGCAGTGTTCGTTGTTGTAATGTTAGTTGTTATCGTGTTCATTGTTGTAATTTTCGTTGTTGTAGTGTTCGTTTTTGTAGTGTTCGTTGTTGAAGTGTTCGTTGTTGTAGCGTTCAATGTCATATTGTTCGTTGTTGTAGTGTTAATTATTGTAGTGTTCGTTGTTGTGGTGTTCGTTGTTGAGATGTTCGTTGTTGAGATGTTCGTTGTTGAGATGTTCGTTGTTGAGATGTTCGTTGTTGTTGTGTTCAGTGATGTGGTGTTCGTTGTTGTATTGTTCGTTGTTGAGATGTTCGTTGTTGAGATTATCGTTGTTGTGATGGTCGTTCTTGTGGTGTTAGTTGTTATAGTGTTCGTTGTTGAGGTGTTCGTTGTTGTGGTGTTCGTTGATGTAGTGTTTATTGTTGTAGTGTTCGTTGTTGAGATGTTCGTTGTTAAGATGTTCGTTGTTATGGTGTTCGTTGATGTGGTGTTCGTTGTTGTAGTGTTCGTTGTTGTAGTGTTCGTTGTTGTAGTGTTCGTTGTTGTGGTGTTCGTTGTTGAGATGTTCGTTGTTGTAGTGTTCGTTGTTGTAGTGTTCGTTGTTGTGGTGTTCGTTGTTGTAGTGTTCGTTGTTTTAGTGTGCGTTGTTGTGGTGTGCATTGTTGTGGTGTTCGTTTTGAGATGTTCGTTGTTGTAGTGTTCGTTGTTGTGGTGTTCGTTGTTGAAATTTTCGTTGTTGTAGTGTTCGTTGTTGTTGTGTTCGTTGTAGTAGTGTTCGTTGTAGTGGTGTTCGTTGTTGAGGTGTTCGTTGTTGTGATGTTCGTTGTTGTAGTGTTCTTTGTTATGGTGTTCGTTGTTATGGTGTTCGTTGTTGTTGTTTTGTTCGAGGTTGTGGTGTTCGTTGTTGTGATGTTCGTTGCTGTAGTGTTCTTTGTTGCAGTATTCGTTTTTGTGGTGTTCGTTGTTGTGGTGTTCATTGTAGTGGTGTTCATTTTGTAGTGTTCGTTGTTCTGGTGTTCGTTGTTGTTGTGTTCGTTGTTGTAGTGTTCGTTTTTGTGGTGTTCGTTGTTGAAGTGTTCGTTGTTGTAGTGTTCGTCGTTGTAGTGTTCGTTGTTGTAGTGTTCGTTGTTGTTGTGTTCGTTGTTGTAGTGTTCGTTGTTGAGATGTTCATTGTTGTGGTGTTCGTTGTTGTGGTGTTCGTTGTTGTGGTGTTCGTTGTTGTGGTGTTCGTTGTTGTAGTGTTCGTTGTTATAGTGTTCGTTGTTGAAGTGTTCGTTGTTGTAGTGTTCGTTGTTTTAGTGTTCGTTTTTGTGGTGTTCGTTGTTGAAGTGCTCGTTGTTGTAGTGTTCGTCGTTGTAGTGTTCGTTGTTGTAGTGTTCGTTGTTGTTGTGTTCGTTGTTGTTGTGTTCGTTGTTGAGATGTTCATTGTTGTGGTGTTCGTTGTTGTGGTGTTCGTTGTTGTAGTGTTCATTGTTGTAGTGTTCGTTGTTGTGGTGTTCGTTGTTGTGGTGTTCGTTGTTGTTGTGTTCGTTGTTGTGGTGTTCGTTGTTGTAGTGTTCGTTGTTGTAGTGTTCGTTGTTGAAGTGTTCGTTGTTGTGGTGTTCGTTGTTGTGGTGTTCGTTGTTGAAGTGTTCATTGTTTTGGTGTTTGTTGTTGTAGTGTTCGTTGTTGTAGTGTTCGTTGTTATGGTGTTCGTTGTTGTTGTTGTGTTCGTTGTTGTGGTGTTCATTGTTGTAATGTTCGTTGTTGTAGTGTTTGTTGTTGTAGGGTTCGTTGTTGTGGTGTTTGTTGTTGTAGTGTATGTTGTTGTAGTGTTCGTTGTTGTAGTGTTCCTTGTTGTAATGTCCGTTGTTGTGGAGTTCGTTCTTATAACGTTCGTTGTTGTATTTTTCGTTCTTCTAATGTTCGTTGTTGTGGTGTTCGTTGTTGTGGTGTTCGTTGTTGTTGTGTTAGTTGTTGTGATGTTAGTTGTTGAGATGTTCTTTGTTGTGGTGTTCGTTGTTGTAGTGTTTGTTGTTGTAGTATTCGTTGTTGAAGTGTTCGTTGTTGTAGTGTTCGTTGTTTTAGTGTTTGTTTTTGTGGTGTTCGTTGCTGAAGTGTTCGTTGTTGTAGTGTTCGTCGTTGTAGTGTTCGTTGTTGTTGTGTTCGTTGTTGTTGTGTTCGTTGTTGTTGTGCTCATTGTTGGGATGTTCGTTGTTGTGGTGTTCGTTGTTGTAGTGTTCGTTGTGTGGTGTTCGTTGTTGTGGTGTTCGTTGTTGTAGTGTTCGTTGTTGTAGTGTTCGTTGTTGAAGTTGTTGAAGTGTTCGTTGTTGTGGTGTTCATTGTTGTAGTGTTCGTTGTTGTGGTGTTCGTTGTTGTATAGTTCGTTGTTGTGGTGTTTGTTGTTGTACTGTTCGTTGTTGTAGTGTTCATTGTTGTAATGTTCGTTGTTGTAGTGTTCGTTGTTGTACTGTTCGTTGTTGTAATGTTCGTTGTTGTAGTGTTCGTTGTTGTAATGTTCGTTGTTGTAGTGTTCGTTCTTGCAGTGTTCATTGTTGTAATGTTCATTGTTGTAGTGCTCATTGTTGTTATGTTAGTTGTTGTAGTGTTCATTGTTATAATGTTCGTTGTTGTAGTGTTCGTTGTTGTAGTGTTCATTGTTGTGGTGTTCGTTGTTGTAGTGTTCGTTGTTGTGGTGTTCGTTGTTGTGGTGTTCGTTTTTGTAGTGTTCGTTGTTATGGTGTTTGTTGTTGTAATGTTATTTGTTGTAGTGTTCATTGTTGTAATTTTCGTTGTTGTGGTGTTCGATGTTGTAATTTTCGTTGTTGTAGTGTTCGTTGTTGTAGTGTTCGTTGTTGAAGTGTTCGTTGTTGTAGTGTTCAATGTTATATTGTTCGTTGTTGTAGTGTTAATTATTGTAGTGTTCGTTATTGCGGTGTTCGTTGTTGTAATGGTCGTTTTTGTGATGTTCGTTGTTGTAAGGTTCGTTGTTGAGGTATTCGTTGTTGTACAGTTCGTTGTGGTGGAGTTCGTTGTTGTGGTGTTCGTTGTTGCATTATTCGTTGCTGTGGTGTTCGTTTTTGTAAAGTTCTTGTTGTGGTGTTTGTTGTTAAGGTTTTTGTAGTTCTAGTGCTCGTTGTTGTAGTGTTCATTGTTCTGATTTTCGTTGTTGTAGTGTTCATTATTGTGGTGTTCGTTGTTGTAGTGTTCATTGTTGCAGTGTTCGTAGTTGAGATGTTCGTTGTTGAGACGTTCGTTGTTGAGATGTTCGTTCTTGTGGTATTCGTTGTTTTAGTGTTCGTTGTAGAGATGTTCGTTGTTGTGGTGCTCTTTGTTGTAGTGTTCATTGTTGTATTGTTCATAGTTGAGATGTTCGTTGTTGAGACTTTCGTTGTTGAGACTTTCGTTGTTGAGATGTTCGTTGTTGAGATGTTCGTTGTTGTGGTGTTCGTTGTTGTGACGTTCGTTGTTGTGGTGTTCGTTGTTGTAGTTTTCGTTGTTGAGATGTTCATTGTTGTGGTGTTCGTTGTTGTGGTGTTCGTTGTTGTGGTGTTCGTTGTTGTGGTGTTCGTTGTTGTAGTGTTCGTTGTTGTAGTGTTCGTTGTTGAAGTGTTCGTTGTTGTAGTGTTCGTTGTTTTAGTGTTCGTTTTTGTGGTGGTCGTTGTTGAAGTCTTCGTTGTTGTAGTGTTCGTCGTTGTAGTGTTCGTTGTTGTAGTGTTCGTTGTTGTAGTGTTCGTTGTTGTAGTGTTCGTTGTTGAAGTGTTCGTTGTTGTAGTGTTCGTTGTTTTAGTGTTCGTTTTTGTGGTGTTCGTTGTTGAAGTCTTCGTTGTTGTAGTGTTCGTCGTTGTAGTGTTGGTTGTTGTAGTGTTCGTTGTTGTTGTGTACGTTGTTGTAGTGTTCGTTGTTGAGATGTTCATTGTTGTGGTGTTCGTTGTTGTGGTGTTCGTTGTTGTTGTGTTCGTTGTTGTTGTGTTCGTTGTTGTAGTGTTCGTTGTTGTAGTGTTCGTTGTGGTAGTGTTCGTTGTTGTAGTGTTCGTTGTTGTAGTGTTCGTTGTTATGGTGTTCGTTGTTGTTGTTGTGTTCGTTGTTGTGGTGTTCATTGTTGTAATGTTCGTTGTTGTAGTGTTTGTTGTTGTAGTGTTCGTTGTTGTGGTGTTTGTTGTTGTAGTGTATGTTGTTGTAGTGTTCGTTGTTGTAGTGTTCCTTGTTGTAATGTCCGTTGTTGTGGAGTTCGTTCTTATAACGTTCGTTGTTGTATTTTTCGTTCTTCTAATGTTCGTTGTTGTGGTGTTCGTTGTTGTGGTGTTCGTTGTTGTTGTGATGTTCGTTGTTGTGGTGTTCGTTGTTGTAGTGTTCGTTGTTGTAGTATTCGTTGTTGAAGTGTTCGTTGTTGTAGTGTTCGTTGTTTTAGTGTTTGTTTTTGTGGTGTTCGTTGCTGAAGTGTTCGTTGTTGTAGTGTTCGTCGTTGTAGTGTTCGTTGTTGTTGTGTTCGTTGTTGTTGTGTTCGTTGTTGTTGTGCTCATTGTTGGGATGTTCGTTGTTGTGGTGTTCGTTGTTGTAGTGTTCGTTGTGTGGTGTTCGTTGTTGTGGTGTTCGTTGTTGTAGTGTTCGTTGTTGTAGTGTTCGTTGTTGAAGTGTTCGTTGTTGTGGTGTTCATTGTTGTAGTGTTCGTTGTTGTGGTGTTCGTTGTTGTATAGTTCGTTGTTGTGGTGTTTGTTGTTGTACTGTTCGTTGTTGCAGTGTTCATTGTTGTAATGTTCGTTGTTGTAGTGTTCGTTGTTGTACTGTTCGTTGTTGCAGTGTTCATTGTTGTAATGTTTGTTGTTGCAGTGTTCGTTGTTGTAATGTTAGTTGTTATCGTGTTCATTGTTGTAATTTTCGTTGTTGTAGTGTTCGTTTTTGTAGTGTTCGTTGTTGAAGTGTTCGTTGTTGTAGCGTTCAATGTCATATTGTTCGTTGTTGTAGTGTTAATTATTGTAGTGTTCGTTGTTGTGGTGTTCGTTGTTGAGATGTTCGTTGTTGAGATGTTCGTTGTTGAGATGTTCGTTGTTGAGATGTTCGTTGTTGTTGTGTTCAGTGATGTGGTGTTCGTTGTTGTATTGTTCGTTGTTGAGATGTTCGTTGTTGAGATTATCGTTGTTGTGATGGTCGTTCTTGTGGTGTTAGTTGTTATAGTGTTCGTTGTTGAGGTGTTCGTTGTTGTGGTGTTCGTTGATGTAGTGTTTATTGTTGTAGTGTTCGTTGTTGAGATGTTCGTTGTTAAGATGTTCGTTGTTATGGTGTTCGTTGATGTGGTGTTCGTTGTTGTAGTGTTCGTTGTTGTAGTGTTCGTTGTTGTAGTGTTCGTTGTTGTGGTGTTCGTTGTTGAGATGTTCGTTGTTGTAGTGTTCGTTGTTGTAGTGTTCGTTGTTGTGGTGTTCGTTGTTGTAGTGTTCGTTGTTTTAGTGTGCGTTGTTGTGGTGTGCGTTGTTGTGGTGTTCGTTTTGAGATGTTCGTTGTTGTAGTGTTCGTTGTTGTGGTGTTCGTTGTTGAAATGTTCGTTGCTGTAGTGTTCGTTGTTGTAGTGTTCGTTGTTGTAGTGTTCGTTGTTGTGGTGTTCGTTGTTGAGATGTTCGTTGTTGTGGTGTTCGTTGTTGTAGTGTTCTTTGTTATGGTGTTCGTTGTTATGGTGTTCGTTGTTGTTGTTTTGTTCGAGGTTGTGGTGTTCGTTGTTGTGATGTTCGTTGCTGTAGTGTTCGTTGTTGCAGAATTCGTTTTTGTGGTGTTCGTTGTTGTGGTGTTCATTGTTGTGGTGTTCATTTTGTAGTGTTCGTTGTTGTGGTGTTCGTTGTTGTTGTGTTCGTTGTTGTAGTGTTCGTTTTTGTAGTGTTCGTTGTTGTTGTGTTCGTTGTTGTAGTGTTTGTTGTTGAGATGTTCATTGTTGTGGTGTTCGTTGTTGTGGTGTTCGTTGTTGTGGTGTTCGTTGTTGTAGTGTTCGTTGTTGTAGTGTTCGTTGTTGAAGTGTTCGTTGTTGTAGTGTTCGTTGTTTTAGTGTTCGTTTTTGTGGTGTTCGTTGTTGAAGTCTTCGTTGTTGTAGTGTTCGTCGTTGTAGTGTTCGTTGTTGTAGTGTTCTTTGTTGTAGTGTTCGTTGTTGTAGTGTTCGTTGTTGAAGTGTTCGTTGTTGTAGTGTTCGTTGTTTTAGTGTTCGTTTTTGTGGTGTTCGTTGTTGAAGTCTTCGTTGTTGTAGTGTTCGTCGTTGTAGTGTTGGTTGTTGTAGTGTTCGTTGTTGTTGTGTTCGTTGTTGTAGTGTTCGTTGTTGAGATGTTCATTGTTGTGGTGTTCGTTGTTGTGGTGTTCGTTGTTGTGGTGTTCGTTGTTGTTGTGTTCGTTGTTGTAGTGTTCGTTGTTGTAGTGTTCGTTGTGGTAGTGTTCGTTGTTGTAGTGTTCGTTGTTGTAGTGTTCGTTGTTATGGTGTTCGTTGTTGTTGTTGTGTTCGTTGTTGTGGTGTTCATTGTTGTAATGTTTGTTGTTGTAGTGTTTGTTGTTGTAGTGTTCGTTGTTGTGGTGTTTGTTGTTGTAGTGTATGTTGTTGTAGTGTTCGTTGTTGTAGTGTTCCTTGTTGTAATGTCCGTTGTTGTGGAATTCGTTCTTATAACGTTCGTTGTTGTATTTTTCGTTCTTCTAATGTTCGTTGTTGTGGTGTTCGTTGTTGTGGTGTTCGTTGTTGTTGTGATGTTCGTTGTTGTGGTGTTCGTTGTTGTAGTGTTCGTTGTTGTAGTATTCGTTGTTGAAGTGTTCGTTGTTGTAGTGTTCGTTGTTTTAGTGTTTGTTTTTGTGGTGTTCGTTGCTGAAGTGTTCGTTGTTGTAGTGTTCGTCGTTGTAGTGTTCGTTGTTGTTGTGTTCGTTGTTGTTGTGTTCGTTGTTGTTGTGCTCATTGTTGGGATGTTCGTTGTTGTGGTGTTCGTTGTTGTAGTGTTCGTTGTGTGGTGTTCGTTGTTGTGGTGTTCGTTGTTGTAGTGTTCGTTGTTGTAGTGTTCGTTGTTGAAGTGTTCGTTGTTGTGGTGTTCATTGTTGTAGTGTTCGTTGTTGTGGTGTTCGTTGTTGTATAGTTCGTTGTTGTGGTGTTTGTTGTTGTACTGTTCGTTGTTGCAGTGTTCATTGTTGTAATGTTCGTTGTTGTAGTGTTCGTTGTTGTTCTGTTCGTTGTTGCAGTGTTCATTGTTGTAATGTTCGTTGTTGCAGTGTTCGTTGTTGTATTGTTAGTTGTTATCGTGTTCATTGTTGTAATTTTCGTTGTTGTAGTGTTCGTTTTTGTAGTGTTCGTTGTTGAAGTGTTCGTTGTTGTAGCGTTCAATGTCATATTGTTCGTTGTTGTAGTGTTAATTATTGTAGTGTTCGTTGTTGTGGTGTTCGTTGTTGAGATGTTCGTTGTTGAGATGTTCGTTGTTGAGATGTTCGTTGTTGTTGTGTTCAGTGATGTGGTGTTCGTTGTTGTATTGTTCGTTGTTGAGATGTTCGTTGTTGAGATTATCGTTGTTGTGATGGTCGTTCTTGTGGTGTTAGTTGTTATAGTGTTCGTTGTTGAGGTGTTCGGTGTTGTGGTGTTCGTTGATGTAGTGTTTATTGTTGTAGTGTTCGTTGTTGAGATGTTCGTTGTTAAGATGTTCGTTGTTATGGTGTTCGTTGATGTGGTGTTCGTTGTTGTAGTGTTCGTTGTTGTAGTGTTCGTTGTTGTAGTGTTCGTTTTTGTGGTGTTCGTTGTTGAAGTGTTCGTTGTTGTAGTGTTCGTCGTTGTAGTGTTCGTTGTTGTAGTGTTCGTTGTTGTTGTGTTCGTTGTTGTAGTGTTCGTTGTTGAGATGTTCATTGTTGTGGTGTTCGTTGTTGTGGTGTTCGTTGTTGTGGTGTTCGTTGTTGTGGTGTTCGTTGTTGTAGTGTTCGTTGTTATAGTGTTCGTTGTTGAAGTGTTCGTTGTTGTAGTGTTCGTTGTTTTAGTGTTCGTTTTTGTGGTGTTCGTTGTTGAAGTGCTCGTTGTTGTAGTGTTCGTCGTTGTAGTGTTCGTTGTTGTAGTGTTCGTTGTTGTTGTGTTCGTTGTTGTTGTGTTCGTTGTTGAGATGTTCATTGTTGTGGTGTTCGTTGTTGTGGTGTTCGTTGTTGTAGTGTTCATTGTTGTAGTGTTCGTTGTTGTGGTGTTCGTTGTTGTGGTGTTCGTTGTTGTTGTGTTCGTTGTTGTGGTGTTCGTTGTTGTAGTGTTCGTTGTTGTAGTGTTCGTTGTTGAAGTGTTCGTTGTTGTGGTGTTCGTTGTTGTGGTGTTCGTTGTTGAAGTGTTCATTGTTTTGGTGTTTGTTGTTGTAGTGTTCGTTGTTGTAGTGTTCGTTGTTATGGTGTTCGTTGTTGTTGTTGTGTTCGTTGTTGTGGTGTTCATTGTTGTAATGTTCGTTGTTGTAGTGTTTGTTGTTGTAGGGTTCGTTGTTGTGGTGTTTGTTGTTGTAGTGTATGTTGTTGTAGTGTTCGTTGTTGTAGTGTTCCTTGTTGTAATGTCCGTTGTTGTGGAGTTCGTTCTTATAACGTTCGTTGTTGTATTTTTCGTTCTTCTAATGTTCGTTGTTGTGGTGTTCGTTGTTGTGGTGTTCGTTGTTGTTGTGTTAGTTGTTGTGATGTTAGTTGTTGAGATGTTCTTTGTTGTGGTGTTCGTTGTTGTAGTGTTTGTTGTTGTAGTATTCGTTGTTGAAATGTTCGTTGTTGTAGTGTTCGTTGTTTTAGTGTTTGTTTTTGTGGTGTTCGTTGCTGAAGTGTTCGTTGTTGTAGTGTTCGTCGTTGTAGTGTTCGTTGTTGTTGTGTTCGTTGTTGTTGTGTTCGTTGTTGTTGTGCTCATTGTTGGGATGTTCGTTGTTGTGGTGTTCGTTGTTGTAGTGTTCGTTGTGTGGTGTTCGTTGTTGTGGTGTTCGTTGTTGTAGTGTTCGTTGTTGTAGTGTTCGTTGTTGAAGTTGTTGAAGTGTTCGTTGTTGTGGTGTTCATTGTTGTAGTGTTCGTTGTTGTGGTGTTCGTTGTTGTATAGTTCGTTGTTGTGGTGTTTGTTGTTGTACTGTTCGTTGTTGTAGTGTTCATTGTTGTAATGTTCGTTGTTGTAGTGTTCGTTGTTGTACTGTTCGTTGTTGTAATGTTCGTTGTTGTAGTGTTCGTTGTTGTAATGTTCGTTGTTGTAGTGTTCGTTCTTGCAGTGTTCATTGTTGTAATGTTCATTGTTGTAGTGCTCATTGTTGTTATGTTAGTTGTTGTAGTGTTCATTGTTATAATGTTCGTTGTTGTAGTGTTCGTTGTTGTAGTGTTCATTGTTGTGGTGTTCGTTGTTGTAGTGTTCGTTGTTGTGGTGTTCGTTGTTGTGGTGTTCGTTTTTGTAGTGTTCGTTGTTATGGTGTTTGTTGTTGTAATGTTATTTGTTGTAGTGTTCATTGTTGTAATTTTCGTTGTTGTGGTGTTCGATGTTGTAATTTTCGTTGTTGTAGTGTTCGTTGTTGTAGTGTTCGTTGTTGAAGTGTTCGTTGTTGTAGTGTTCAATGTTATATTGTTCGTTGTTGTAGTGTTAATTATTGTAGTGTTCGTTATTGCGGTGTTCGTTGTTGTAATGGTCGTTTTTGTGATGTTCGTTGTTGTAAGGTTCGTTGTTGAGGTATTCGTTGTTGTACAGTTCGTTGTGGTGGAGTTCGTTGTTGTGGTGTTCGTTGTTGCATTATTCGTTGCTGTGGTGTTCGTTTTTGTAAAGTTCTTGTTGTGGTGTTTGTTGTTAAGGTTTTTGTAGTTCTAGTGCTCGTTGTTGTAGTGTTCATTGTTCTGATTTTCGTTGTTGTAGTGTTCATTATTGTGGTGTTCGTTGTTGTAGTGTTCATTGTTGCAGTGTTCGTAGTTGAGATGTTCGTTGTTGAGACGTTCGTTGTTGAGATGTTCGTTCTTGTGGTATTCGTTGTTTTAGTGTTCGTTGTAGAGATGTTCGTTGTTGTGGTGCTCTTTGTTGTAGTGTTCATTGTTGTATTGTTCATAGTTGAGATGTTCGTTGTTGAGACTTTCGTTGTTGAGACTTTCGTTGTTGAGATGTTCGTTGTTGAGATGTTCGTTGTTGTGGTGTTCGTTGTTGTGACGTTCGTTGTTGTGGTGTTCGTTGTTGTAGTTTTCGTTGTTGAGATGTTCGTTGTTGTGGTGTTTGTTGTTGAGATGTTCGTAGTTGTAGTGTTCGTTGTTGTAGTGTTCATTGTTGTAGTGTTCGTTGTTCTGATTTTCGTTGTTGTAGTGTTCATTATTGTGGTGTTCGTTGTTGTGGTGTTCGTTGTTGTAGTGTTCATTGTTGTAATGTTCGTTGTTGTAGTGTTCGTTGTTGTAGTGTTCGTTGTTGTAAAGTTCGTTGTTGTAGTTTTCGTTGTTGTAATGTTCGTTGTTGTACTGTTCGTTCTTGAAGTGTTCATTGTTGTAATGTTCGTTGTTGTAGTGTTCATTGTTGTAATGTTAGTTTTTGTAATGTTCGTTGTTGTAATGTTCGTTGTTGTAGTGTTCGTGTTTGTAATGTTAGTTTTTGTAGTGTTCGTTGTTATAATGTTCGTTGTTGTAGTGTTCGTTCTTGAAGTGTTCATTGTTGTAATGTTCGTTAGGTTAGTGTTCGTTGTTGTAATGTTAGTTGTTGTAGTGTTCGTTGTTGTAATGTTCGTTGTTGTAGTGTTCGTTGTTGTAGTATTCATTGTTGTAATGTTCGTTGTTGTAGTGTTTGTTGTTGCTGTGTTCGTTGTTGTGTATGTTATTGTAGTGTTCGTTGTTGTAGTGTAAATGTTGTAATGTCCGTTGTTGTGGAGTTCGTTCTTATAACGTTCGTTGTTGTAGTGTTCGTTCTTCTAATGTTCGTTGTTGTGGTGTTCGTTGTTGTAGCGTTCGTTGTTGTAGTGTTCGTTGTTGTGGTGTTCGTTGTTGTAGTGTTCGTTGTTGTGGTGTTTGTTGTTGTAATGTTAGTTGTTGTCGTGTTCATTGTTATAATTTTCGTTGTTGTGGTGTTCGTTGTTGTAGTGTTCGTTGTTGTGGTGTTTGTTGTTGTGGTGTTCGTTGTTGTAGTGTTCGTTGTTGTGGTGTTTGTTGTTGTAATGTTAGTTGTTGTAGTGTTCATTGTTGTAATTTTCGTTGTTGTGGTGTTCGTTGTTGTAATTTTCGTTGTTGAAGTGTTCCTTGTTTTAATGTCCGTTGTTGTGGAGTTCGTTCTTATAACGTTCGTTGTTGTATTTTTCGTTCTTCTAATGTTCGTTGTTGTGGTGTTCGTTGTTGTGGTGTTCGTTGTTGTGGTGTTCGTTGCTGTTGTGTTAGTTGTTGTGATGTTCGTTGTTGAGATGTTCGTTGTTGTGGTGTTCGTTGTTGTAGTGTTCGTTGTTGTAGTATTCGTTGCTGAAGTGTTCGTTGTTGTAGTGTTCGTCGTTGTAGTGTTCGTTGTTGTTGTGTTCGTTGTTGTTGTGTTCGTTGTTGTAGTGTTCATTGTTGGGATGTTCGTTGTTGTGGTGTTCGTTGTTGTGGTGTTCGTTGTGTGGTGTTCGTTGTTGTGGTGTTCGTTGTTGTAGTGTTCGTTGTTGTAGTGTTCGTTGTTGAAGTGTTCGTTGTTGTGGTGTTCATTGTTGTAGTGTTCGTTGTTGTGGTGTTCGTTGTTGTATAGTTCGTTGTTGTTGTGTTTGTTGTTGTACTGTTCGTTGTTGTAGTGTTCATTGTTGTAATGTTCGTTGTTGTAATGTTCGTTGTTGTAGTGTTCGTTGTTGTAATGTTCGTTGTTGTAGTGTTCGTTGTTGTAATGTTCGTTGTTGTAGTGTTCGTTCTTGCAGTATTCATTGTTGTAATGTTCGTTGTTGTAGTGTTCATTGTTGTTATGTTAGTTGTTGTAGTGTTCGTTGTTGTAATGTTCGTTGTTGTATTGTTCGTTGTTGAAGTGTTCATTGTTGTAATGTTCGTTGTTGTAGTGTTTGTTGTTGTAGTGTTCGTTGTTGTAGTGTATGTTGTTGTAGTGTTCACTACGTACACTACGTTGTTATAGTGTTCATTGTTGTAATGTTCGTTGTTGTAGTGTTCGTTGTTGTAGTGTTCAATGTTGTAATGTTCGTTGTTGTAGTGTTTGTAGTTGTAGTGTTCGTTGTTGTTGTGTATGGTGTTGTAGTGATCGTTGTTGTAGTGTTACTTGTTGTAATGTCCATTGTTGTGGAGTTCGTTCTTATAACGTTCGTGGTTGTAGTGTTCGTTGTTCTAATGTTCGTTGTTGTGGTGTTCGTTGTTGTAGCGTTCGATGTTGTAGCGTTCGTTGTTGTAGTGTTCGTTGTTGTAGTGTTCGTTGTTGTAGTGTTCGATGTTCTGATTTTCGTTGTTGTAGTGTTCATTATTGTGGTGTTCGTTGTTGAGATGTTCGTTGTTGAGACGTTCGTTGTTGAGATGTTCGTTTTTGTGGTATTCGTTGTTTTAGTGTTCGTTGTAGAGATGTTCGTTGTTGTGGTGCTCGTTGTTGTAGTGTTCATTGTTGTATTGTTCATAGTTGAGATGTTCGTTGTTGAGACGTTCGTTGTTGAGATGTTCGTTGTTGAGATGTTCGTTGTTGTGGTGTTCGTTGTTGTGACGTTCGTTGTTGTGGTGTTCGTTGTTGTAGTTTTCGTTGTTGGGAGGTTCGTTGTTGAGATGTTCGTTGTTGAGATGTTCGTTGTTGTAAAGTTCGTTGTTGTGGTTTTTGTTGTTGAGATGTTCGTAGTTGTAGTGTTCATTGTTGTAGTGTTCATTGCTGTAGTGTTCGTTGTTGTAGTGTTCGTTGTTGTGGTGTTCGTTCTTGTAGTGTTGATTGTTGTAATGTTCGTTGTTGTAGTGTTCGTTGTTGTAGTGTTCATTGTTGTAATGTTCGTTGTTGTAGTTTTCGTTGTTGTAATGTTCGTTGTTGTAGTGATCGTTCTTGAAGTGTTCATTGTTGTAATGATCGTTGTTGTAGTGTTCGTTGTTGTAGTGTTCGTTGTTGTTGTGTATGTTGTTGTAGTGTTCACTACGTACACTACGTTGTTGTAGTGTTCATTGTTGAAATGTTCGTTGTTGTAGTGTTCGTTGTTGTAGTGTTCGTTGTTGTAATGTTCGTTTTTGTAGTGTTCGTTTTTATAATGTTCGTTGTTGTAGTGTTCGTTCTTGAAGTGTTCATTGTTGTAATGTTCGTGTGGTTAGTGTTCATTGTTGTAGTGTTCATTGTTGTAATGTTCGTTGTTGTAGTGTTTGTTGTTGTAGTGTTCGTTGTTGTAGTGTATGTTATTGTAGTGTTCGTTGTTGTAGTGTTCCTTGTTGTAATGTCCGTTGTTGTGGAGTTCGTTCTTATAACGTTCGTTGTTGTAGTGTTCGTTCTTCTAATGTTCGTTGTTGTGGTGTTCGTTGTTGTAGCGTTCGTTGTTGTAGTGTTCGTTGTTGTAGTGTTCGTTGTTGTGGTGTTCGTTGTTGTAATGTTAGTTGTTGTCGTGTTCATTGGTATAATTTTCGATGTTGTGGTGTTCGTTGTTGAAGTGTTCGTTGTTGTGGTGTTCGTTGTTGTGGTGTTCGTTGTTGTAGTGTTCGTTGTTGTGGTGTTTGTTGTTGTAATGTTAGTTGCTGTAGTGTTCAGTGTTGTAATTTTCGTTGTTGTGGTGTTCGATGTTGTAATTTTCGTTGTTGTAGTGTTCGTTGTTGTAGTGTTCGTTGTTGAAGTGTTCGTTGGTTTAGCGTTCGATGTTGTAGCGTTCGTTGTTGTAGTGTTCGTTGTTGTACTGTTCGTTGTTGTAGTGTTCGTTGTTCTGATTTTCGTTGTTGTAGTGTTCATTATTGTGGTGTTCGTTGTTGTAGTGTTCGTTGTTGTATTGTTCGTTGTTGTAATGTTCGTTGTTGTGGTGTTCGTTGTTGTAGTGTTTGTTGTTGCACTGTTCGTTGTTGAGATGTTCGTTGTTGAGATGTTCGTTGTTGTGGTGTTCGTTGTTGTAGTGTTCATTGTTGTAGTGTTCGTAGTTGAGATGTTCGTTGTTGAGACGTTCGTTGTTGAGATGTTCGTTCTTGTGGTATTCGTTGTTTTAGTGTTCGTTGAAGAGATGTTCGTTGTTGTAGTGTTCAATGTTGTAGTGTTCGTTGTTGTAGTGTTCGTTCTTCTGATTTTCGTTGTTGTAGTGTTCATTATTGTGGTGTTCGTTGTTGTGGTGTTCGTTGTTGTAGTGTTCGTTGTTGTAGTGTTCATTGTTGTAATGTTCGTTGTTGTAGTGTTTGTTGTTGTAGTGTTCATTGTTGTAATGTTCGTTGTTGTAGTTTTCGTTGTTGTAATGTTCGTTGTTGTAGTGTTCGTTCTTGAAGTGTTCATTGTTGTAATGATCGCTGTTGTAGTGTTCGTTGTTGTAGTGTTCGTTGTTGTTGTGTATTTTGTTGTAGTGTTCACTACGTACACTACGTTGTTGTAGTGTTCATTGTTGAAATGTTCGTTGTTGTAGTGTTCGTTGTTGTAATGTTCGTTTTTGTAGTGTTCGTTTTTATAATGTTCGTTGTTGTAGTGTTCGTTGTTCTTATTTTCGTTGTTGTAGTGTTCATGATTGTGGTGTTCGCTGTTGTGGTGTTCGTTGTTGTAGTGTTCGTTGTTGTAGTGTTCGTTGTAGATATGTTCGTTGTTGAGATGTTCGTTGTTGTAGTGTTCATTGTTGTAGTGTTCGTTGTTGAGATGTTCGTTGTTCGTGGTTGTAAAGTTCGTTGTTGTCAAGTTCGTTGTTGTGGTGTTCATTGTTGTTGTGTTCTTTGTAGAGATGTTCGTTGTTGTGATGGTCGTTCTTGTGGTGTTCGTTGTGATAGTGTTCATTGTTGAGATGTTCGTTGTTGAGTTGTTCGTTGTTTAGACGTTCGTTGTTGAGATGTTCGTTGTTGAGATGTTCGTTGATGTGGTGTTCGTTGTTGTGATGTTCGTTGTTGTGGTGTTCGTTGTTGTAGTGTTCGTTTTTGAGAGGTTCGTTGTTGAGATGTTCGTTGTTGAGATATTCGTTGTTGTAAAGTTCGTTGTTGTGGTGTTTGTTGTTGAGATGTTCGTTGTTGAGATGTTCGTTGTTGAGATGTTCGTTGTTGAGATGTTCGTTGTTGTGGTGTTCGTTGGGTTGATGTTCGTTGTTGTGGTGTTCGTGGTTGTGATGTTCGTTGTTGCGGTGTTCGTTGTTGTAGTGTTCGTTGTTGAGATGTTCGTGTGTTGAGATGTTCGTTGTTGTGGTGTTCAGTGATATGCTGTTCGTTGTTGTAGTGTTCGTTGTAGAGATGTTCGTTGTTGAGATGTTCGTTGTTGTGATGGTCGTTCTTGTGGTGTTAGTTGTTATAGTGTTCGTTGTTGAGGTGTTCGTTGTTGTGGTGTTCGTTGATGTAGTGTTCATTGTTGTAGTGTTCGTTGTTGAGATGTTCGTTGTTAAGATGTTCGTTGCTGTAGTGTTCGTTGTTGCAGTATTCGTTTTTGTTGTGTTCGTTGTTGTGGTGTTCATTGTTGTGGTGTTCATTTTGTTGTGTTCGTTGTTGTGGTGTTCGTTGTTGTTGTGTTCGTTGTTGTAGTGTTCGTTTTTGTGGTGTTCGTTGTTGAAGTGTTCGTTGTTGTAGTGTTCGTCGTTGTAGTGTTCGTTGTTGTAGTGTTCGTTGTTGTTGTGTTCGTTGTTGTAGTGTTTGTTGTTGAGATGTTCATTGTTGTGGTGTTCGTTGTTGTGGTGTTCGTTGTTGTGGTGTTCGTTGTTGTGGTGTTCGTTGTTGTAGTGTTCGTTGTTGTAGTGTTCGTTGTTGTAGTGTTCGTTGTTGAAGTGTTCGTTGTTGTAGTGTTCGTTGTTTTAGTGTTCGTTTTTGTGGTGTTCGTTGTTGAAGTCTTCGTTGTTGTAGTGTTCGTCGTTGTAGTGTTCGTTGTTGTAGTGTTCGTTGTTGTAGTGTTCGTTGTTGTAGTGTTCGTTGTTGAAGTGTTCGTTGTTGTATTTTTCGTTGTTTTAGTGTTCGTTTTTGTGGTGTTCGTTGTTGTAGTGTTCGTTGTGGTAGTGTTCGTTGTTGTAGTGTTCGTTGTTGAAGTGTTCGTTGTTGTGGTGTTCGTTGTTGTGGTGTTCGTTGTTGAAGTGTTCGTTGTTTTGGTGTTTGTTGTTTTGGTGTTTGTTGTTGTAGTGTTCGTTGTTGTAGTGTTCGTTGTTATGATGTTCGTTGTTGTTGTTGTGTTCGTTGTTGTGGTCTTCATTGTTGTAATGTTCGTTGTTGTAGTGTTTGTTGTTGTAGTGTTCGTTGTTGTGGTGTTTGTTGTTGAAGTGTATGTTGTTGTAGTGTTCGTTGTTGTAGTGTTCCTTGTTGTAATGTCCGTTGTTGTGGAGTTCATTCTTATAACGTTCGTTGTTGTATTTTTCGTTCTTCTAATGTTCGTTGTTGTGGTGTTCGTTGTTGTGGTGTTCGTTGTTGTTGTGATGTTCGTTGTTGTGGTGTTCGTTGTTGTAGTGTTCGTTGTTGTAGTATTCGTTGTTGAAGTGTTCGTTGTTGTAGTGTTCGTTGTTTTAGTGTTTGTTTTTGTGGTGTTCGTTGCTGAAGTGTTCGTTGTTGTAGTGTTCGTCGTTGTAGTGTTCGTTGTTGTTGTGTTCGTTGTTGTTGTGTTCGTTGTTGTTGTGCTCATTGTTGGGATGTTCGTTGTTGTGGTGTTCGTTGTTGTAGTGTTCGTTGTGTGGTGTTCGTTGTTGTGGTGTTCGTTGTTGTAGTGTTCGTTGTTGTAGTGTTCGTTGTTGAAGTGTTCGTTGTTGTGGTGTTCATTGTTGTAGTGTTCGTTGTTGTGGTGTTCGTTGTTGTATAGTTCGTTGTTGTGGTGTTTGTTGTTGTACTGTTCGTTGTTGCAGTGTTCATTGTTGTAATGTTCGTTGTTGTAGTGTTCGTTGTTGTACTGTTCGTTGTTGCAGTGTTCATTGTTGTAATGTTCGTTGTTGCAGTGTTCGTTGTTGTAATGTTAGTTGTTATCGTGTTCATTGTTGTAATTTTCGTTGTTGTAGTGTTCGTTTTTGTAGTGTTCGTTGTTGAAGTGTTCGTTGTTGTAGCGTTCAATGTCATATTGTTCGTTTTTGTAGTGTTAATTATTGTAGTGTTCGTTGTTGTGGTGTTCGTTGTTGAGATGTTCGTTGTTGAGATGTTCGTTGTTGAGATGTTCGTTGTTGAGATGTTCGTTGTTGAGATGTTCGTTGTTGTTGTGTTCAGTGATGTGGTGTTCGTTGTTGTAGTGTTCGTTGTTGAGATGTTCGTTGTTGAGATTATCGTTGTTGTGATGGTCGTTCTTGTGGTGTTAGTTGTTATAGTGTTCGTTGTTGAGGTGTTCGTTGTTGTGGTGTTCGTTGATGTAGTGTTCATTGTTGTAGTGTTCGTTGTTGAGATGTTCGTTGTTAAGATGTTCGTTGTTATGGTGTTCGTTGATGTGGTGTTCGTTGTTGTAGTGTTCGTTGTTGTAGTGTTCGTTGTTGTAGTGTTCGTTGTTGTGGTGTTCGTTGTTGAGATGTTCGTTGTTGTAGTGTTCGTTGTTGTAGTGTTCGTTGTTGTGGTGTTCGTTGTTGTAGTGTTCGTTGTTTTAGTGTGCGTTGTTGTGGTGTGCGTTGTTGTGGTGTTCGTTTTGAGATGTTCGTTGTTGTAGTGTTCGTTGTTGTGGTGTTCGTTGTTGAAATGTTCGTTGTTGTAGTGTTCGTTGTTGTTGTGTTCGTTGTAGTAGTGTTCGTTGTAGTGGTGTTCGTTGTTGTAGTGTTCGTTGTTGTAGTGTTCATTGTTGTAATGTTCGTTGTTGTAGTGTTTGTAGTTGTAGTGTTCGTTGTTGTTGTGTATGTTGTTGTAGTGTTCGTTGTTGTAGTGTTACTTGTTGTAATGTCCGTTGTTGTGGAGTTCGTTCTTATAACGTTCGTTGTTGTAGTGTTCGTTGTTCTAATGTTCGTTGTTGTGGTGTTCGCTGTTGTAGCGTTCGTTGTTGTAGCGTTCGTTGTTGTAGTCTTCGTTGTTGTAGTGTTCGTTGTTGTAGTGTTCGTTGTTCTGATTTTCGTTGTTGTAGTGTTCATTATTGTGGTGTTCGTTGTTGTAGTGTTCGTTGTTGTAATGTTCGTTGTTGTAATGTTCGTTGTTGTGGTTTTCGTTGTTGTAGTGTTTGTTGGTGTACTGTTCGTTGTTGAGATGTTCGTTGTTGAGATGTTCGTTGTTGTGGTGTTTGTTGTTGTAGTGTTCATTGTTGTAGTGTTCGTAGTTGAGATGTTCGTTGTTGAGACGTTCGTTGTTGAGATGTTCGTTCTTGTGGTATTCGTTGTTTTAGTGTTCGTTGTAGAGATGTTAGTTGTTGTGGTGCTCGTTGTTGTAGTTTTCGTTGTTGGGAGGTTCGTTGTTGAGATGTTCGATGTTTAGATGTTCGTTGTTGTGGTGTTTGTTGTTGAGATGTTCGTAGTTGTAGTGTTCGTTGTTGTAGTGTTCGTTGTTCTGATTTTCGTTGTTGTAGTGTTCATTATTGTGGTGTTCGTTGTTGTGGTGTTCGTTGTTGTAGTGTTCATTGTTGTAATGTTCGTTGTTGTAGTTTTCGCTGTTGTAGTGTTCGTTGTTGTAATGTTCGTTGTTGTAGTTTTCGTTGTTGTAATGTTCGTTGTTGTAGTGTTCGTTCTTGAAGTGTTCATTGTTGTAATGTTCGTTGTTGTAGTGTTCATTGTTGTAATGTTAGTTTTTATAATGCTCGTTGTTGTAATGTTCGTTGTTGTAGTGTTCGTTGTTGTAGTGTTCAATTTTGTAATGTTCGTTGTTGTAGTGTTTGTTGTTGTAGTGTTCGTTGTTTTTGTGTATGTTGTTGTAGTGTTCACTACGTACACTACGTTGTTGTAGTGTTCATTGTTGAAATGTTCGTTGTTGTAGTGTTCGTTGTTGTAGTGTTCGTTGTTTTAATGTTCGTTTTTGTAGTGTTCGTTGTTATAATGTTCGTTGTTGTAGTGTTCGTTCTTGAAGTGTTCATTGTTGTAATGTTCGTTTGGTTAGTGTTCATTGTTGTAATGTTAGTTGTTGTAGTGTTCGTTGTTGTAATGTTCGTTGTTGTAGTGTTCGTTGTTGTAGTTTTCATTGTTGTAATGTTCATTGTTGTAAAGTTTGTTGTTGTAGTGTTCGTTGTTGTAGTGTATGTTATTGAAGTGTTCGTTGTTGTAGTGTTCGTTGTTTTAATGTTCGTTTTTGTAGTGCTCGTTGTTATAATGTTCGTTGTTGTAGTGTTCGTTCTTGAAGTGTTCATTGTTGTAATGTTCGTTTGGTTAGTGTTCCTTGTTGTAATGTCCGTTGTTGTGGAGTTTGTTGTTATAACGTTCGTTGTTGTAGTGTTCGTTCTTCTAATGTTCGTTGTTGTAGTGTTCGTTGTTGTAGTGTTCAGTGTTGTGGTGTTCGTTGTTGTAATGTTAGTTGTTGTCGTGTTCATTGTTGTAATTTTCGTTGTTGTATTGTTCGTTTTTGTAGTGTGCGTTGTTGAAGTGTTCGTTGTTGTAGCGTTCAATGTTATATTGTTCGTTGTTGTAGTGTTAATTATTGTAGTGTTCGTTGTTGTGGTGTTCGTTGTTGTAATGGTCGTTTTTGTGATGTTCGTTGTTGTAAGGTTCGTTGTTGAGGTGTTCGTTGTTGTACAGTTCGTTGTTGTGGAGTTCGTTGTTGTGGTGTTCGTTGTTGCATTATTCGTTGTTGTGGTCTTGGTTTTTGTAAAGTTCTTGTTGTGGTGTTTGTTGTTAAGGTTTTCGTAGTTGTAGTGTTCGTTGTTGTAGTGTTCGTTGTTGTAGTGTTCATTGTTCTGATTTTCGTTGTTGTAGTGTTCATTATTGTGGTGTTCGTTGTTGTAGTGTTCGTTGTTGTACTGTTCGTTGTTGAGATGTTCGTTGTTGAGATGTTCGTTGTTGTGATGTTCGTTCTTGTGGTGTTCGTTGTTGTAGTGTTCGTTGTTGAGATGTTCGTTGTTGTGGTGTTCGTTGTTGTAGTATTCATTCTTGTAGTGCTCGAAGTTGAGATGTTCATTGTTGAGACGTTCGTTGTTGGAATGTTCGTTGTTGTGGTTTTTTTTTAAATGTTCGTAGTTGTAGTGTTCGTAGTTGTAGTGTTCGTTGTTGTAGTGTTCGTTGTTCTGATTTTCTTTGTTGTAGTGTTCATGATTGTGGTGTTCATTGTTGTGGTGTTCGTTGTTGTAGTGTTCGTTGTTGTAGTGTTCGTTGTAGATATGTTCGTTGTTGAGATGTTCGTTGTTTTGAGGGTCGTTCTTGTGGTGTTCGTTGTTATAGTGTTCGTTGTTGAGATGTTCGTTGTTGTGGTGTTCGTTGTTGTAGTGTTCATTGTTGTAGTGTTCGTTGTTGAGATGTTCGTTGTTCGTGGTTGTAAAGTTCGTTGTTGTCAAGATCGTTGTTGTGGTGTTCATTGTTGTTGTGTTCGTTGTAGAGATGTTCGTTGTTGTGATGGTCGTTCTTGTGGTGTTCGTTGTGATAGTGTTCATTGTTGAGATGTTCGTTGTTGAGTTGTTCGTTGTTTAGACGTTCGTTGTTGAGATGTTCGTTGTTGAGATGTTCGTTGATGTGGTGTTCGTTGTTGTGATGTTCGTTGTTGTGGTGTTCGTTGTTGTAGTGTTCGTTGTTTTAGTGTGCGTTGTTGTGGTGTGCGTTGTTGTGGTGTTCGTTTTGAGATGTTCGTTGTTGTAGTGTTCGTTGTTGTGGTGTTCGTTGTTGAAATGTTCGTTGTTGTAGTGTTCGTTGTTGTTGTGTTCGTTGTAGTAGTGTTCGTTGTAGTGGTGTTCGTTGTTGTAGTGTTCGTTGTTGTAGTGTTCATTGTTGTAATGTTCGTTGTTGTAGTGTTTGTAGTTGTAGTGTTCGTTGTTGTTGTGTATGTTGTTGTAGTGTTCGTTGTTGTAGTGTTACTTGTTGTAATGTCCGTTGTTGTGGAGTTCGTTCTTATAACGTTCGTTGTTGTAGTGTTCGTTGTTCTAATGTTCGTTGTTGTGGTGTTCGCTGTTGTAGCGTTCGTTGTTGTAGCGTTCGTTGTTGTAGTCTTCGTTGTTGTAGTGTTCGTTGTTGTAGTGTTCGTTGTTCTGATTTTCGTTGTTGTAGTGTTCATTATTGTGGTGTTCGTTGTTGTAGTGTTCGTTGTTGTAATGTTCGTTGTTGTAATGTTCGTTGTTGTGGTTTTCGTTGTTGTAGTGTTTGTTGGTGTACTGTTCGTTGTTGAGATGTTCGTTGTTGAGATGTTCGTTGTTGTGGTGTTTGTTGTTGTAGTGTTCATTGTTGTAGTGTTCGTAGTTGAGATGTTCGTTGTTGAGACGTTCGTTGTTGAGATGTTCGTTCTTGTGGTATTCGTTGTTTTAGTGTTCGTTGTAGAGATGTTAGTTGTTGTGGTGCTCGTTGTTGTAGTTTTCGTTGTTGGGAGGTTCGTTGTTGAGATGTTCGATGTTGAGATGTTCGTTGTTGTGGTGTTTGTTGTTGAGATGTTCGTAGTTGTAGTGTTCGTTGTTGTAGTGTTCGTTGTTGTAGTGTTCGTTGTTCTGATTTTCGTTGTTGTAGTGTTCATTATTGTGGTGTTCGTTGTTGTGGTGTTCGTTGTTGTAGTGTTCATTGTTGTAATGTTCGTTGTTGTAGTTTTCGCTGTTGTAGTGTTCGTTGTTGTAATGTTCGTTGTTGTAGTTTTCGTTGTTGTAATGTTCGTTGTTGTAGTGTTCGTTCTTGAAGTGTTCATTGTTGTAATGTTCGTTGTTGTAGTGTTCATTGTTGTAATGTTAGTTTTTATAATGCTCGTTGTTGTAATGTTCGTTGTTGTAGTGTTCGTTGTTGTAGTGTTCAATTTTGTAATGTTCGTTGTTGTAGTGTTTGTTGTTGTAGTGTTCGTTGTTTTTGTGTATGTTGTTGTAGTGTTCACTACGTACACTACGTTGTTGTAGTGTTCATTGTTGAAATGTTCGTTGTTGTAGTGTTCGTTGTTGTAGTGTTCGTTGTTTTAATGTTCGTTTTTGTAGTGTTCGTTGTTATAATGTTCGTTGTTGTAGTGTTCGTTCTTGAAGTGT
The DNA here is from genome assembly GCF_040958095.1 of Procambarus clarkii. NCBI lineage: Eukaryota > Metazoa > Arthropoda > Malacostraca > Decapoda > Cambaridae > Procambarus > Procambarus clarkii. Next base: position 9,247,739 of record NC_091182.1, on the reverse strand, counting down.
TCATTGTTGTAATGTTCGTTTGGTTAGTGTTCATTGTTGTAATGTTAGTTGTTGTAGTGTTCGTTGTTGTAATGTTCGTTGTTGTAGTGTTCGTTGTTGTAGTTTTCATTGTTGTAATGTTCATTGTTGTAAAGTTTGTTGTTGTAGTGTTCGTTGTTGTAGTGTATGTTATTGAAGTGTTCGTTGTTGTAGTGTTCGTTGTTTTAATGTTCGTTTTTGTAGTGTTCGTTGTTATAATGTTCGTTGTTGTAGTGTTCGTTCTTGAAGTGTTCATTGTTGTAATGTTCGTTTGGTTAGTGTTCCTTGTTGTAATGTCCGTTGTTGTGGAGTTTGTTGTTATAACGTTCGTTGTTGTAGTGTTCGTTCTTCTAATGTTCGTTGTTGTAGTGTTCGTTGTTGTAGTGTTCAGTGTTGTGGTGTTCGTTGTTGTAATGTTAGTTGTTGTCGTGTTCATTGTTGTAATTTTCGTTGTTGTATTGTTCGTTTTTGTAGTGTGCGTTGTTGAAGTGTTCGTTGTTGTAGCGTTCAATGTTATATTGTTCGTTGTTGTAGTGTTAATTATTGTAGTGTTCGTTGTTGTGGTGTTCGTTGTTGTAATGGTCGTTTTTGTGATGTTCGTTGTTGTAAGGTTCGTTGTTGAGGTGTTCGTTGTTGTACAGTTCGATGTTGTGGAGTTCGTTGTTGTGGTGTTCGTTGTTGCATTATTCGTTGTTGTGGTGTTGGTTTTTGTAAAGTTCTTGTTGTGGTGTTTGTTGTTAAGGTTTTCGTAGTTGTAGTGTTCGTTGTTGTAGTGTTCGTTGTTGTAGTGTTCATTGTTCTGATTTTCGTTGTTGTAGTGTTCATTATTGTGGTGTTCGTTGTTGTAGTGTTCGTTGTTGTACTGTTCGTTGTTGAGATGTTCGTTGTTGAGATGTTCGTTGTTGTGATGTTCGTTCTTGTGGTGTTCGTTGTTGTAGTGTTCGTTGTTGAGATGTTCGTTGTTGTGGTGTTCGTTGTTGTAGTATTTATTCTTGTAGTGCTCGAAGTTGAGATGTTCATTGTTGAGACGTTCGTTGTTGGAATGTTCGTTGTTGTGGTTTTTTTTTAAATGTTCGTAGTTGTAGTGTTCGTAGTTGTAGTGTTCGTTGTTGTAGTGTTCGTTGTTCTGATTTTCTTTGTTGTAGTGTTCATGATTGTGGTGTTCATTGTTGTGGTGTTCGTTGTTGTAGTGTTCGTTGTTGTAGTGTTCGTTGTAGATATGTTCGTTGTTGAGATGTTCGTTGTTTTGAGGGTCGTTCTTGTGGTGTTCGTTGTTATAGTGTTCGTTGTTGAGATGTTCGTTGTTGTGGTGTTCGTTGTTGTAGTGTTCATTGTTGTAGTGTTCGTTGTTGAGATGTTCGTTGTTCGTGGTTGTAAAGTTCGTTGTTGTCAAGATCGTTGTTGTGGTGTTCATTGTTGTTGTGTTCGTTGTAGAGATGTTCGTTGTTGTGATGGTCGTTCTTGTGGTGTTCGTTGTGATAGTGTTCATTGTTGAGATGTTCGTTGTTGAGTTGTTCGTTGTTTAGACGTTCGTTGTTGAGATGTTCGTTGTTGAGATGTTCGTTGATGTGGTGTTCGTTGTTGTGATGTTCGTTGTTGTGGTGTTCGTTGTTGTAGTGTTCGTTTTTGAGAGGTTCGTTGTTGAGATGTTCGTTGTTGAGATATTCGTTGTTGTAAAGTTCGTTGTTGTGGTGTTTGTTGTTGAGATGTTCGTTGTTGAGATGTTCGTTGTTGAGATGTTCGTTGTTGAGATGTTCGTTGTTGTGGTGTTCGTTGGGTTGATGTTCGTTGTTGTGGTGTTCGTGGTTGTGATGTTCGTTGTTGCGGTGTTCGTTGTTGTAGTGTTCGTTGTTGAGATGTTCGTTGTTGAGATGTTCGTTGTTGTGGTGTTCAGTGATATGGTGTTCGTTGTTGTAGTGTTCGTTGTTGAGATGTTCGTTGTTGAGATGTTCGTTGTTGTGATGGTCGTTCTTGTGGTGTTAGTTATTATAGTGTTCGTTGTTGAGGTGTTCGTTATTGTGGTGTTTGTTGATGTAGTGTTCATTGTTGTAGTGTTCGTTGTTGAGATGTTCGTTGTTAAGATGTTCGTTGTTATGGTGTTCGTTGATGTGGTGTTCGTTGTTGTAGTGTTCGTTGTTGTAGTGTTCGTTGTTGTAGTGTTCGTTGTTGTGGTGTTCGTTGTTGAGATGTTCGTTGTTGTAGTGTTCGTTGTTGTAGTGTTCGTTGTTGTGGTGTTCGTTGTTGTAGTGTTCGTTGTTTTAGTGTGCGTTGTTGTGGTGTGCGTTGTTGTGGTGTTCGTTTTGAGATGTTCGTTGTTGTAGTGTTCGTTGTTGCGGTGTTCGTTGTTGAAATGTTCGTTGCTGTAGTGTTCGTTGTTGTAGTGTTCGTTGTTGTAGTGTTCGTTGTTGTGGTGTTCGTTGTTGAGATGTTCGTTGTTGTGGTGTTCGTTGTTGTAGTGTTCTTTGTTATGGTGTTCGTTGTTATGGTGTTCGTTGTTGTTGTTTTGTTCGAGGTTGTGGTGTTCGTTGTTGTGATGTTCGTTGCTGTAGTGTTCGTTGTTGCAGTATTCGTTTTTGTGGTGTTCGTTGTTGTGGTGTTCATTGTTGTGGTGTTCATTTTGTAGTGTTCGTTGTTGTGGTGTTCGTTGTTGTTGTGTTCGTTGTTGTAGTGTTCGTTTTTGTGGTGTTCGTTGTTGTTGTGTTCGTTGTTGTAGTGTTCGTTTTTGTAGTGTTCGTTGTTGTTGTGTTCGTTGTTGTAGTGTTTGTTGTTGAGATGTTCATTGTTGTGGTGTTCGTTGTTGTGGTGTTCGTTGTTGTGGTGTTCGTTGTTGTGGTGTTCGTTGTTGTAGTGTTCGTTGTTGTAGTGTTCGTTGTTGAAGTGTTCGTTGTTGTAGTGTTCGTTGTTTTAGTGTTCGTTTTTGTGGTGGTCGTTGTTGAAGTCTTCGTTGTTGTAGTGTTCGTCGTTGTAGTGTTCGTTGTTGTAGTGTTCGTTGTTGTAGTGTTCGTTGTTGTAGTGTTCGTTGTTGTAGTGTTCGTTGTTGTAGTGTTCGTTGTTGTAGTGTTCGTTGTTGTAGTGTTCGTTGTTGTTGTGTTCGTTGTTGTAGTGTTCGTTGTTGAGATGTTCATTGTTGTGGTGTTCGTTGTTGTGGTGTTCGTTGTTGTGGTGTTCGTTGTTGTTGTGTTCGTTGTTGTAGTGTTCGTTGTTTTAGTGTTTGTTTTTGTGGTGTTCGTTGCTGAAGTGTTCGTTGTTGTAGTGTTCGTCGTTGTAGTGTTCGTTGTTGTTGTGTTCGTTGTTGTTGTGTTCGTTGTTGTTGTGCTCATTGTTGGGATGTTCGTTGTTGTGGTGTTCGTTGTTGTAGTGTTCGTTGTGTGGTGTTCGTTGTTGTGGTGTTCGTTGTTGTAGTGTTCGTTGTTGTAGTGTTCGTTGTTGAAGTGTTCGTTGTTGTGGTGTTCATTGTTGTAGTGTTCGTTGTTGTGGTGTTCGTTGTTGTATAGTTCGTTGTTGTGGTGTTTGTTGTTGTACTGTTCGTTGTTGCAGTGTTCATTGTTGTAATGTTCGTTGTTGTAGTGTTCGTTGTTGTACTGTTCGTTGTTGCAGTGTTCATTGTTGTAATGTTCGTTGTTGCAGTGTTCGTTGTTGTAATGTTAGTTGTTATCGTGTTCATTGTTGTAATTTTCGTTGTTGTAGTGTTCGTTTTTGTAGTGTTCGTTGTTGAAGTGTTCGTTGTTGTAGCGTTCAATGTCATATTGTTCGTTGTTGTAGTGTTAATTATTGTAGTGTTCGTTGTTGTGGTGTTCGTTGTTGAGATGTTCGTTGTTGAGATGTTCGTTGTTGAGATGTTCGTTGTTGAGATGTTCGTTGTTGTTGTGTTCAGTGATGTGGTGTTCGTTGTTGTATTGTTCGTTGTTGAGATGTGCGTTATTGAGATTATCGTTGTTGTGATGGTCGTTCTTGTGGTGTTAGTTGTTATAGTGTTCGTTGTTGAGGTGTTCGTTGTTGTGGTGTTCGTTGATGTAGTGTTTATTGTTGTAGTGTTCGTTGTTGAGATGTTCGTTGTTAAGATGTTCGTTGTTATGGTGTTCGTTGATGTGGTGTTCGTTGTTGTAGTGTTCGTTGTTGTAGTGTTCGTTGTTGTAGTGTTCGTTGTTGTGGTGTTCGTTGTTGAGATGTTCGTTGTTGTAGTGTTCGTTGTTGTAGTGTTCGTTGTTGTGGTGTTCGTTGTTGTAGTGTTCGTTGTTTTAGTGTGCGTTGTTGTGGTGTTCGTTGTTGTGGTGTTCGTTTTGAGATGTTCGTTGTTGTAGTGTTCGTTGTTGTGGTGTTCGTTGTTGAAATGTTCGTTGCTGTAGTGTTCGTTGTTGTAGTGTTCGTTGTTGTAGTGTTCGTTGTTGTGGTGTTCGTTGTTGAGATGTTCGTTGTTGTGGTGTTCGTTGTTGTAGTGTTCTTTGTTATGGTGTTCGTTGTTATGGTGTTCGTTGTTGTTGTTTTGTTCGAGGTTGTGGTGTTCGTTGTTGTGATGTTCGTTGCTGTAGTGTTCGTTGTTGCAGTATTCGTTTTTGTGGTGTTCGTTGTTGTGGTGTTCGTTGTTGTGGTGTTCATTTTGTAGTGTTCGTTGTTGTGGTGTTCGTTGTTGTTGTGTTCGTTGTTGTAGTGTTCGTTTTTGTGGTGTTCGTTGTTGTTGTGTTCGTTGTTGTAGTGTTCGTTTTTGTAGTGTTCGTTGTTGTTGTGTTCGTTGTTGTAGTGTTTATTGTTGAGATGTTCATTGTTGTGGTGTTCGTTGTTGTGGTGTTCGTTGTTGTGGTGTTCGTTGTTGTGGTGTTCGTTGTTGTAGTGTTCGTTGTTGTAGTGTTCGTTGTTGAAGTGTTCGTTGTTGTAGTGTTCGTTGTTTTAGTGTTCGTTTTTGTGGTGTTCGTTGTTGAAGTCTTCGTTGTTGTAGTGTTCGTCGTTGTAGTGTTCGTTGTTGTAGTGTTCGTTGTTGTAGTGTTCGTTGTTGTAGTGTTCGTTGTTGAAGTGTTCGTTGTTGTAGTGTTCGTTGTTTTAGTGTTCGTTTTTGTGGTGTTCGTTGTTGAAGTCTTCGTTGTTGTAGTGTTCGTCGTTGTAGTGTTGGTTGTTGTAGTGTTCGTTGTTGTTGTGTTCGTTGTTGTAGTGTTCGTTGTTGAGATGTTCATTGTTGTGGTGTTCGTTGTTGTGGTGTTCGTTGTTGTGGTGTTCGTTGTTGTTGTGTTCGTTGTTGTAGTGTTCTTTGTTGTAGTGTTCGTTGTGGTAGTGTTTGTTGTTGTAGTGTTCGTTGTTGTAGTGTTCGTTGTTATGGTGTTCGTTGTTGTTGTTGTGTTCGTTGTTGTGGTGTTCATTGTTGTAATGTTCGTTGTTGTAGTGTTTGTTGTTGTAGTGTTCGTTGTTGTGGTGTTTGTTGTTGTAGTGTATGTTGTTGTAGTGTTCGTTGTTGTAGTGTTCCTTGTTGTAATGTCCGTTGTTGTGGAGTTCGTTCTTATAACGTTCGTTGTTGTATTTTTCGTTCTTCTAATGTTCGTTGTTGTGGTGTTCGTTGTTGTGGTGTTCGTTGTTGTTGTGATGTTCGTTGTTGTGGTGTTCGTTGTTGTAGTGTTCGTTGTTGTAGTATTCGTTGTTGAAGTGTTCGTTGTTGTAGTGTTCGTTGTTTTAGTGTTTGTTTTTGTGGTGTTCGTTGCTGAAGTGTTCGTTGTTGTAGTGTTCGTCGTTGTAGTGTTCGTTGTTGTTGTGTTCGTTGTTGTTGTGTTCGTTGTTGTTGTGCTCATTGTTGGGATGTTCGTTGTTGTGGTGTTCGTTGTTGTAGTGTTCGTTGTGTGGTGTTCGTTGTTGTGGTGTTCGTTGTTGTAGTGTTCGTTGTTGTAGTGTTCGTTGTTGAAGTTGTTGAAGTGTTCGTTGTTGTGGTGTTCATTGTTGTAGTGTTCGTTGTTGTGGTGTTCGTTGTTGTATAGTTCGTTGTTGTGGTGTTTGTTGTTGTACTGTTCGTTGTTGTAGTGTTCATTGTTGTAATGTTCGTTGTTGTAGTGTTCGTTGTTGTACTGTTCGTTGTTGTAATGTTCGTTGTTGTAGTGTTCGTTGTTGTAATGTTCGTTGTTGTAGTGTTCGTTCTTGCAGTGTTCATTGTTGTAATGTTCATTGTTGTAGTGCTCATTGTTGTTATGTTAGTTGTTGTAGTGTTCATTGTTATTATGTTCGTTGTTGTAGTGTTCGTTGTTGTAGTGTTCATTGTTGTAATGTTCGTTGTTGTAGTGTTTGTAGTTGTAGTGTTCGTTGTTGTTGTGTATGTTGTTGTGGTGTTCGCTGTTGTAGCGTTCGTTGTTGTAGCGTTCGTTGTTGTAGTCTTCGTTGTTGTAGTGTTCGTTGTTGTAGTGTTCGTTGTTCTGATTTTCGTTGTTGTAGTGTTCATTATTGTGGTGTTCGTTGTTGTAGTGTTCGTTGTTGTAATGTTCGTTGTTGTAATGTTCGTTGTTGTGGTTTTCGTTGTTGTAGTGTTTGTTGGTGTACTGTTCGTTGTTGAGATGTTCGTTGTTGAGATGTTCGTTGTTGTGGTGTTTGTTGTTGTAGTGTTCATTGTTGTAGTGTTCGTAGTTGAGATGTTCGTTGTTGAGACGTTCGTTGTTGAGATGTTCGTTCTTGTGGTATTCGTTGTTTTAGTGTTCGTTGTAGAGATGTTAGTTGTTGCGGTGCTCGTTGTTGTAGTTTTCGTTGTTGGGAGGTTCGTTGTTGAGATGTTCGATGTTGAGATGTTCGTTGTTGTGGTGTTTGTTGTTGAGATGTTCGTAGTTGTAGTGTTCGTTGTTGTAGAGTTCGTTGTTGTAGTGTTCGTTGTTGTAGTGTTCGTTGTTGTAGTGTTCGTTGTTCTGATTTTCGTTGTTGTGGTGTTCGTTGTTGTGGTGTTCGTTGTTGTAGTGTTCATTGTTGTAATGTTCGTTGTCGTAGTGTTCGCTGTTGTAGTGTTCGTTGTTGTAATGTTCGTTGTTGTAGTTTTCGTTGTTGTAATGTTCGTTGTTGTAGTGTTCGTTCTTGAAGTGTTCATTGTTGTAATGTTCGTTGTTGTAGTGTTCATTGTTGTAATGTTAGTTTTTATAATGTTCGTTGTTGTAATGTTCGTTGTTGTAGTGTTCGTTGTTGTAGTGTTCAATTTTGTAATGTTCGTTGTTGTAGTGTTTGTTGTTGTAGTGTTCGTTGTTTTTGTGTATGTTGTTGTAGTGTTCACTACGTACACTACGTTGTTGTAGTGTTCATTGTTGAAATGTTCGTTGTTGTAGTGTTCGTTGTTGTAGTGTTCGTTGTTTTAATGTTCGTTTTTGTAGTGTTCGTTGTTATAATGTTCGTTGTTGTAGTGTTCGTTCTTGAAGTGTTCATTGTTGTAATGTTCGTTTGGTTAGTGTTCATTGTTGTAATGTTAGTTGTTGTAGTGTTCGTTGTTGTAATGTTCGTTGTTGTAGTGTTCGTTGTTGTAGTTTTCATTGTTGTAATGTTCATTGTTGTAAAGTTTGTTGTTGTAGTGTTCGTTGTTGTAGTGTATGTTATTGAAGTGTTCGTTGTTGTAGTGTTCCTTGTTGTAATGTCCGTTGTTGTGGAGTTCGTTGTTATAACGTTCGTTGTTGTAGTGTTCGTTCTTCTAATGTTCGTTGTTGTAGTGTTCGTTGTTGTAGTGTTCGTTGTTGTGGTGTTCGTTGTTGTAATGTTAGTTGTTGTCGTGTTCATTGTTGTAATTTTCGTTGTTGTATTGTTCGTTTTTGTAGTGTGCGTTGTTGAAGTGTTCGTTGTTGTAGCGTTCAATGTTATATTGTTCGTTGTTGTAGTGTAAATTATTGTAGTGTTCGTTGTTGTGGTGTTCGTTGTTGTAATGGTCGTTTTTGTGATGTTCGTTGTTGTAAGGTTCGTTGTTGAGGTATTCGTTGTTGTACAGTTCGTTGTTGTGGAGTTCGTTGTTGTGGTGTTCGTTTTTGCATTATTCGTTGTTGTGGTGTTCGTTTTTGTAAAGTTCTTTTTGTGGTGTTCGTTGTTGCATTATTCGTTGTTGTGGTGTTCGTTTTTGTAAAGTTCTTGTTGTGGTGTTTGTTGTTAAGGTTTTCGTAGTTGTAGTGTTCGTTGTTGTAGTGTTCGTTGTTGTAGTGTTCATTGTTCTGATTTTCGTTGTTGTAGTGTTCATTATTGTGGTGTTCGTTGTTGTAGTGTTCGTTGTTGTACTGTTCGTTGTTGAGATGTTCGTTGTTGAGATGTTCGTTGTTGTGATGTTCGTTCTTGTGGTGTTCGTAGTTGTAGTGTTCGTTGTTGAAATGTTCGTTCTTGTGGTGCTCGTTGTTGTAGTATTCATTGTTGTAGTGCTCGAAGTTGAGATGTTCATTGTTGAGACGTTCGTTCTTGGAATGTTCGTTGTTGAGATGTTCGTTGTTGTGGTGTTTGTTTTTGAGATGTTTGTAGTTGTAGTGTTCGTAGTTGTAGTGTTCGTTGTTATAGTGTTCGTTGTTGTAGTGTTCGTTGTTCTTATTTTCGTTGTTGTAGTGTTCATGATTGTGGTGTTCGTTGTTGTGGTGTTCGTTGTTGTAGTGTTCGTTGTTGTAGTGTTCGTTGTAGATATGTTCGTTGTTGAGATGTTCGTTGTTTTGAGGGTCGTTCTTGTGGTGTTCCTTGTTATAGTGTTTGTTGTTGAGATGTTCTTTGTTGTGGTGTTCGTTGTTGTAGTGTTCATTGTTGTAGTGTTCGTTGTTGAGATGTTCGTTGTTCGTGGTTGTAAAGTTCGTTGTTGTGGAGTTCGTTGTTGTGGTGTTCGTTGTTGTAGTGTTTGTTGTAGAGATGTTTGTTGTTGTGATGGTCGTTCTTGTGGTGTTCGTTGTTATAGTGTTCGTTGTTGAGATGTTCGTTGTTGTGGTGCTCGTTGTTGTAGTGTTCATTGTTGTATTTTTCGTTGTTGTAAAGTTCGTTGTTGTGGTGTTTGTTGTTGAGATGTTCGTTGTTGAGTTGTTCGTTGTTGAGATGTTCGTTGTTGAGATGTTCGTTGTTGTGGTGTTCGTTGTTGTGATGTTCGTTGTTGTGGTGTTCGTGGTTGTGATGTTCGTTGTTGTGGTGTTCGTTGTTGTAGTGTTCGTTGTTGAGATATTCGTTGTTGAGATGTTCGTTGTTGAGATGTTCGTTGTTGTGGTGTTCAGTGATGTGGTGTTCGTTATTGTAGTGTTCGTTGTTGAGATGTTCGTTGTTGAGATGTTCGTTGTAGTGCTGGTCGTTCTTGTGGTGTTAGTTGTTATAGTGTTCGTTGTTGAGATGTTCGTTTTTGTGGTGTTCGTTGTTGTAGTGTTCATTGTTGTAGTGTTCGTTGTTGAGATGCTCGTTGTTAAGATGTTCGTTGTTATGGTGTTCGTTGATGTGGTATTCGTTGTTGTAGTGTTCGTTGTTGTATTGTTCGTTGTTGTAGTGTTCGTTGTTATGGTGTTTGTTGTTATGGTGTTCGTTGTTGTTGTTGTGTTCGTTGTTGTGGTGTTCATTGTTGTAATGTTCGTTGTTGTAGTGTTTGTTGTTGTAGTGTTCGTTGTTGTAGTGTATGTTGTTGTAGTGTTCGTTGTTGTAGTGTTCCTTGTTGTAATGTCCGTTGTTGTGGAGTTTATTCTTATAACCTTCGTTGTTGTAGTGTTCGTTGTTCTAATGTTCGTTGTTGTGGTGTTCGTGGTTGTAGCGTTCGTTGTTGTAGTGTTTGTTGTTGTAGTGATCGTTATTGTGGTGTTCGTTGTTGTAATGTTAGTTGTTGTAGTGTTCATTGTTGTAAATTTCGTTGTTGTTGTGTTCATTATTGTAATGTTCGTTTTTGTAGTGTTAATTAGTGTAGTGTTCGTTGTTGTGGTGTTCGTTGTTGTAATGGTCGTTTTTAGGATGTTCGTTGTTGTAATGTTCGTTGTTGTGGTGTTCGTGGTTGTAAAGTTTGTTGTTGTGGAGTTCGTTGTTGTGGTGTTCTTTGTTGTAGTGATCGTTGTTGTGGTGTTATTTGTTGTAGTGTTCATTGTTGTACTGTTCGTTGATGAGATGTTCGTTGTTGAGACGTTCGTTGTTGAGATGTTCGTTGTTGAGATGTTCGTTGTTGTGGTGTTCGTTGTTGTGAGTTCGTTGTTGTGGTGTTCGTTGTTGTAATGGTCGTTTTTATGATGTTCGTTGTTGTAATGTTCGTTGTTGTGGTGTTCGTGGTTGTAAAGTTCGTTGTTGTGGAGTTCGTTGTTGTGGTGTTCTTTGTTGTAGTGTTCGTTGTTGTGGTGTTCGTTGTTGTAGTGTTCATTGTTGTACTGTTCGTTGATGAGATGTTCGTTGTTGAGACGTTCGTTGTTGAGATGTTCGTTGTTGAGATGTTCGTTGTTGTGGTGTTCGTTGTTGTGAGTTCGTTGTTGTGGTGTTCGTTGTTGTCGTGTTCGTTTTTGAGATGTTCGTTGTTAAGATGTTCGTTGTTGAGATGTTCGTTGTTGTAAAGTTCGTTGTTGTGGTGTTTGTTGTTGAGATGTTCGTTGTTGAGATGTTCGTTGTTGAGATGTTCGTTGTTGAGATGTTCGTTGTTGTGGTGTTCGTTGGGTTGATGTTCGTTGTTGTGGTGTTCGTGGTTGTGAAGTTCGTTGTTGTGGTGTTCGTTGTTGTAGTGTTCGTTGTTGAGATGTTCGTTGTTGAGATGTTCGTTGTTGAGATGTTCGTTGTTGTGGTGTTCGGTGATGTGGTGTTTGTTTTTGAAGTGTTTGTTGTTGTAGTGTTCGTTATTGTAGTGTTCGTTGTTGTAGTGTTCGTTTTTGTAGTGTTCGTTGTTGTAGTGTTCGTTGTTGTAGTGTTCGTTGTTAAGATGTTCGTTGTTGTGGTGTTTGTTGTTGTAGTGTATGTTGTTGTAGTGTTCGTTGTTGTAGTGTTCCTTGTTGTAATGTCCGTTGTTGTGGAGTTCGTTCTTATAACGTTCGTTGTTGTATTTTTCGTTCTTCTAATGTTCGTTGTTGTGGTGTTCGTTGTTGTGGTGTTCGTTGTTGTTGTGTTAGTTGTTGTGATGTTCGTTGTTGAGATGTTCGTTGGTGTGGTGTTCGTTGTTGTAGTGTTCGTTGTTGTAGTATTCGTTGTTCAAGTGTTCGTTGTTGTAGTGTTCGTTGTTTTAGTGTTTGTTTTTGTTGTGTTCGTTGCTGAAGTGTTCGTTGTTGTAGTGTTCGTCGTTGTAGTGTTCGTTGTTGTTGTGTTCGTTGTTGTTGTGTTCGTTGTTGTTGTGTTCATTGTTGGGATGTTCGTTGTTGTGGTGTTCGTTGTTGTAGCTTTCGTTGTGTGGTGTTCGTTGTTGTGGTGTTCGTTGTTGTAGTGTTCGTTGTTGTAGTGTTCGTTGTTGAAGTGTTCGTTGTTGTGGTGTTCATTGTTGTAGTGTTCGTTGTTGTGGTGTTCGTTGTTGTATAGTTCGTTGTTGTGGTGTTTCTTGTACTGTTCGTTGTTGTAGTGTTCATTGTTGTAATGTTCTTTGTTGTAGTGTTCGTTGTTGTACTGTTCGTTGTTGTAATGTTCGTTGTTGTAGTGTTCGTTGTTGTAATGTTCGTTGTTGTAGTGTTCGTTCTTGCAGTGTTAATTGTTGTAATGTTCGATGTTGTAGTGTTCATTGTTGTTATGTTAGTTGTTGTAGTGTTCGTTGTTGTAATGTTCGTTGTTGTAGTGTTCGTTGTTGTAGTGTTCATTGTTGTAATGTTCGTTGTTGTAGTGTTTGTTGTTGTAGTGTTCGTTGTTGTAGTGTTCACTACGTACACTACGTTGTTGTAGTGTTCATTGTTGTAATGTTCGTTGTTGTAGTGTTCGTTGTTGTAGTGTTCGTTGTTGTAATGTTCGTTGTTGTAGTGTTCGTTGTTGTAATGTTTGTGGCTTATTTGGGTTTGATTCTGATTAATTAATAATTAAAGTAGTAAATTAAATTACGAAGGACCACCCGCTTTTAAAGTAAAGAGGGAAACTGAGAATTTCAGATCATTAGATAAAATTCTAGAGAAAACCAGTGACTATGGATATGACTAGAAAGTATGATCACAAGAATAATTAATGGGCTGTATTATTAAAAAAAACAAACCTCAAACACCTACATTGGGGGGTTATTACTGGAGGTCAGTACGTCCAGGAATCAGTGTGGTTCGTTCACTAATTCAATTAATAATAATCTAATCCTATAAATAATGCTGAATATAATATTATTCATACAAAGAAGAACATGAATATGAGCATAGCAATGAATTACAGTAAATCACACATTATGTTGAAACATTCTGAATGTATCAAATTGCTAGAATATGTGAAAAGAAATAAGCCTTAGCTGGTAGTAGGTTCCTTTCGATAACCCTGGAAGTCCTCTTAATCTCCAAGTCTGGTACATTGACGAATGGCACGTTTAACATGGAGAAGGCAGCATGAGGAATCCGTCTCTCAAGCTGCAAGATAAATAACTACCAGTAGCAATTGATTTAACTACTCAATTCATATTCAAGATTATTGATATCTACAGATAGAATTCTAATCACCTGTTATTAGGTGTTATCTTGCCGCGTGACGTGCAATCACCCCGCTATTAATAAACTTATAAATGATGCATCAAATAAAAGGTACTTAGCTGTGGGCACTGTGTAAGTATTAAGATTTCAAGTATTAAGTATTAAGACCCAAGTTCCGGTGAACCTATCCTGGATTGATGCGTTTCAAGCTGGCTGATCATGTGTCGTCAGGAACCAAGTCTAGGGGTCCCTTATTTAACACCAGCACTAGTTGAAGATATTATCTGCAAGGTCGTTCACGCCTCACAGTGGCGGCTTTCATCTGTGGATGGACACACTTGTCCTATTTGCTGGACAATGGCGTATTCTTATGAGTACGGTGAGCGCAAGTTTGCTTCCTTTCAACTCTGCACGTGTCCACGCACCGACTGAGGATGGCGTCCCCCAACCCACGCCGAGTCGACGTTCATTACACAAATTATTGTCTTGAACATTAATATTTCTCGCATTCGCGCTTGAAACTCTAAAGACTGGACAGGTTTATTATTTAGAGGAACGAAATATTATTATTTACCTATTTAAGAATAGCAAATATATAAGGGAGAGGAATTAATGTCTCCCCATGGCATTCATTGATGACGTTAACACTATCGCGAGGTAGACGGTATAATTCTAACGCTCTATTCGGCTTTTAGTTAGAGAACAATTCGTCTGCAATCAGTTGTCATACAGAATGCTTTAATTATGGAGAATCGTATTTAATTCTCACACAAATTGAATATAATGTGTTTTACTGTAAAGAAATCTGACGCAATACTGGCGTCAGGTGACGTGAGAATTCTAGCCTAATGCACAGATGAATTATTAGTACAGGAGAATTCTACGAGTTGTTAATTTTACTTACTACAATATTAAGTATGGTTAGTAATAAGTAATGAGAATACAACAATGCTGTATTTGATGTTGGAAATATCCAACATAACTCCGGGGGGGGGGGGATTCCCAGGGTCACAGTGTACTGTGTTGTACTGACCTATCCCGAAGTGATATTAAGATTAATACATTAGTATGTTAGTATGTTAGTATGTTAGTACACACATAACGAACGTCCCGGATTTATCAAGGACTTACAAGGACTTGAGTCTTGCTATTTACATGTCAACTGAAACATGTTGTTTGTAGCCTACACAATGTTTATAAAATTTAACTTTCCCAATTTAAACTAACAGAATCTACGGTGATGCGATATCTTGGGTCATAGTGACGTGTAATGTTTCGTTACGTGATATCACATCGTAGTTTCATCACGGTTGTCTCAGTGGGATGTGAAAGAAATTACTCTTGTTTAGAGTTGTAATAGGCTTGCAGTTTCCATTAGTGGAAACATGCATGAAATATTGAAACATTAAATGATTAAGTTATCGGTAATCAGGAACACTCTAAAGCTCACAATAAACTCAACAACTAGGGTCGCAGTGACATGTAATGGTGTATTACGTAGCTGCTGAATCGTAGGTAAACTCAGAATAAGTTCCTAAGAACTGATAACACTATTGTATAATTATACAGTTGAGTATTATTAGTCATTTAAGATCAAGGAGACTATGACACTACAGTAATGTCGCTGTCTAGGGTCGCTGTGACTTGTAACTATTGGGTTACTAGACAATAACATCACGCAGCATCATGATCACCCCAAATTCAAATGAGGAAATTGAATTAAATGTGCACTGCCGTGTAGTAGTCATGCTGACTGATGGTACAACTAATTTGCTAACTAGCTAAATAATAGAAAGGTAGAGAACTGAACAGTTTATTCTTTAAAATCAAGGAAAATTCTGAGTCGACAGTGAGATTAGTAGCCTAGTCATTCTGACTTATGAGCTAATTAAATGGTAGCTCATAGGCTTGACACTGTAAACGGGTTAGTACGAAATCACCTTTACATGAATTTGGGTTTATTAAATCAGTCTCTATAAGTATAGTCAACTGTAATTAATGGTGAGTACAGATTAGGATAGTACTCAGTTGACACTAACTAAAGTCCCTAAGCCTACCTAAGTAAGGGACTAAGCTAATTGTGAGTAAAAATGTACTCGAATTAATATGGTGAGCAGTATTAAGCTCATTAACAGGTCGAGTCATATTGAACTCGTGAACATGGTGAGCTGTATTGAGCTCGTCAGCAGTGCTGACAGGGTGAGTTACAGTGAACTCGTCAACAGTGTTGACAGGGTGAGCTACAGTGAGCTCGTTAGCTAGTGCTAACAGGGTGAGTTACAGTGAACTCGTCAACAGTGTTGACAGGGTGAGCTACAGTGAGCTCGTTAGCTAGTGCTAACAGGGTGAGTTACAGTGAACTCGTCAACAGTGTTGACAGGGTGAGCTACAGTGAGCTCGTTAGCAGTGCTAACAGGGTGAGTTGCAGTGAACTCGTCAACAGTGTTGACAGGGTGAGCTGCAGTGAGCTCGTCAGCAGTGCTGACAGGGTGAGCTACAGTGAGCTCGTTAGCAGTGCTAACAGGGTGAGTTACAGTGAACTCGTCAACAGTGTTGACAGGGTGAGCTACATTGAGCTCGTCAGCAGTGCTGACAGGGTGAGCTACATTGAGCTCGTTAGCAGTGCTAACAGGGTGAGTTGCATTGAACTCGTCAACAGTGTTGACAGGGTGAGCTACATTGAGCTCGTCAGCAGTGCTGACAGGGTGAACTACATTGAGCTCGTTAACAGTTAACAGGGTGAGTTCAGTGAACTCGTCAACAGTGTTGACAGGGTGAGATACAGTGATCTCGTCAGCAGTGCTGACAGGGTGAGCTACATGGAGCTCGTTAACAGTTAACAGGGTGAGTTCAGTGAACTCGAATTAACGAGGTGGAGCTTTGTCATTCAGTTATCATGGCGAGCAATATTAAGCTCGTGCGCATGGTGAACGAGCACTCATATTATTACGTTAATTCTAAGGTGAGCTATGTTAAGCTCATGAAGCATGTTAATTAACAATGCTAATGTTTAACGGTAATGCATTAAACATATTAGTTCTCTGGAAATTCACTTACCAATTAGTAAGTTTGCAAGTTTGTTCGTGTTGCGCTCCTACACTTTAATAAGCAGAAACGAAAGAAAACAACTCAAACAATTAATGCAAGTATTTATCACTAACTCTTAGTGCAGAAAACATGGTATTAAGGTTTTCTTGGCAAACCTTTAAGCGCAAGTATAGTGGACCAGTGGTCCTAGTGAATGTTATCACTAAATTCAGGAAATGCCAGTGGCATTGAGTGCTAGATTCTCTAGCCTAACATTATTAATTTCCTAGGGAGTACTAGATTCTCTAGCCTAACATTACAATTTAACTAGGAAGACTGAGTGTGGTCAATTACTACTTGTCGAGAATAATTCTAGGTCTGCAGTGAATTCAATAGTTTGGTCGCTGTGACTTGTACTTGTTTGAGTACGGACCATTGGTTTTCACTGAGAGCTATGAAACATCTCGGCGAGTATCAATTGTACTACATTCAATCTGAGTTTATTACTCAGCTGTGTTTCTCCCTTTAGCTTGTTGCTGGAGAATTGATTTACTGCTGACTAATTTATTATTGTTGGCAGGTTTAGGCTTGTTCACATTCAGAACTTTACCAGTAAGTAAATAGCCTCCTGCAGATTGGAGCATATTCATTCCCAATCGTTTAACATGTCCAGTTATGAACTGGTAATAGTAGTCGGCTCCTACTAGTACATCTACATTGTTAAGGCGGTCAGACATTAACTTGTTGTCAGCCAAATTAATTTCACGTTCCTGCAGGAAGTGGGCTGTGTACCCCAGACCCTTAATATTTAAGTCTAAAGGTATTTGATCTACAACAATGGCTTGGACAGCCTTGGCATGACTACCTAGTCGTACTAGCGGTTGAACTACAGAGTATTCATGGGTTCCTCGATTTATCATGGACCCTGACAAGTTTAATTTTACTTGTCCTATTGGTTGTAAATTAAGTGCCCCTGCTGCCCTTTGAGTAATAAAAGTTCTCTGGGAACCTTGACCAAATAGTCCACGTATGGTGATCTTGGCTCCTCTGTTCTTCACTTGAAGTTGGGCAGTAGGCAAAGCAGCATCCACTTGAGATACTTGTGAAGTTACGCTGTACACATCTCGCACCTTGCAGCACTGTACTGGTGTAGATTCTCTACGTCCTATTCTAGGATTGACATAATTAGTCCTAACTAATTTGCACAGTGCAGCATGATGTTTGCCCCTTCTACACCTATTGCAGGTGTTCAATGGGGTGTCACAGCTGTTAACATTATGTGGTTTGAGACACCTAGTACATTTGTGTAACTGTTTGAGTCGTCTGACTCTTGTGTCTCTATTAGGATAATTAGTACATTTGTACAGAGAATGTTTTTGATTGCAAAACAAGCACATTCCCCATCCTACAGTTCGTTTAGGTGTTACCGGTTTAGGTAAAACAGTATTAGCAGGTGGTGATGGTTTTGCTGCTTGCATTTGCTTGTTATTTATTCTCCTGTGAGTACTTGGTGTACTCTGGGGAACCATTAACAGGCTCTTGGGAGTGCTCTTTGGACTATTAGGTCTCTTAGGAGCATCTGTAGAGTCATTAACAGTGCTCTTTGAACTATTAGGTCTCTTAAGAGCACCTGTGGGACCATTAGCAGTGCTCTTTGGACTATTAAGTCTCTTAGGAGCACCTGTGAAGTTATTAGCAGTGCTCTTTGGACTATTAGGTCTCTTAGGAGCACCTGTGGGACTCTTAGGCCTCACTGATGAATCAGTATTTGACTGATTGTTGTTACATTGATTATTAGCACCTTGGTTACCTAGTGACAGTGTCACTTTAGGAGTTTCAGGCAAGGAAACTGATGTAGGTACAGTTTTGGTGCATTCAGATTTAGCATTAATTGCTTGGTCTGCTGTATGATTGCTCATATTACGCAAACCTGTAAATATATCCTGCATTGACAGGGTATTACCATTCTGGCATACATATAGTTGATTAAGTGTGTCACCAGACAATTTTCTTTGGATGATAATTTTAGTCATCCACTCAGTAGTTGGGTGATCCACCTCTTTACTGAAAGAATTTATCAGTGACTCAAGCTGAAAACTAAAGTCTTGTAAAGAGTCAACTGATTGCTCTGGTGAAGATAAATTTAATAATTGGTGTACAAGGTTTATAATAGTCTTCTCATTGTTAGCACTTGCTTTAGAAGGCTGTTGTGAGCAATTGTGACCATTACTTGTGTTGCTTAAGGCTTCTTGCTTAGCCTCAGCTTTGATTACAGCTTCGACTGCTGCTGCAGCATTAGCTTTATCATTTTCTGGTTCAGATTCACTGATCGTTGCAGCTTCACTTGTTTCATCTGCAGCTTCACTTGTTTCTCTGGGTTCTGGTGATAAGCTAGGTAATTCAGTAGCATTATGTATTGGACTTATAGAATCCAGGGAACATTGAGAAGAGTGGTCTGAAATTTGATCAGACTCTGTAAACAAATCATCACATGAAGCTGTCTTAGATGAGAGGTTAGAAAATGAAGGTTGATCTTCAGTTGTTGATCCTGTATAGTGATCAGTATTGATTAGAGGATTCTCCTCGTCTTGATTTAGCTCAAGTATTTCATCTGAGCTGAGTGTTAACTTGGATACAGGTCTATTAATGATCAGATCCACCCACTCGGGAATATCTTGTCTCGCAAGCACCTCCTTATATCGGTCTAAACTGGTTTGAACAGAATGTTCATAGTTATCGAGATCAGATTCTGTTAGACGTGAGTGGTCTGAGACAGTATGATCGGCTTGGAGTAAATTCCTGTGGGTCTCGATTACAGTCTTGATATAATCATATTTTTGGCTGGCGATCCTTATGGAACTTGCTAGTCTATAGACGTCACCTGGGTCGGTTTCGACACAGAAATGACATTTCATAAGCAGTTTTCCTAAAGGACCTTGAAGAGCTGTCAAGAATCTTGCGTTCCTTTCTAAAGGATTCATTCTTGTGGTAAATTGAGCCTGATAGGGCTTATGTAGCTAGTGGTATAGCTATAGTCTGCTCCTTGATGCAGAGCAGGTATAATTATTGACAGCCTGATAGGGCTTATGTAGCTAGTGGTATAGCTATAGTGTCTGCTCCTTGATGCAGAGCAGGTATAATGATAGACAGCCTAATATTTCTTGAGGCTGGTTGTAATTTACCCCATTTAGAGGTTAGCTACCTACCTAATAATAAGCAACTAAGATTTGAGTGGTACCTTGGTCTCACTACAGGTATTCCTCAGCTTAGCTCTTCTAAATCAGCCTCGGATGGGTAGTGGATTTTCAGTAACACTCAAAGACATACATAGAAATATGCAATAAAGTAATTACACAATAAATGGTTAATCCCACCCTTGATAGGGTCAGCACAAAGAATAATATATGTGTCACTAACTAGCTCAAGCCTAGTCGTGAGAATTTCTACTTGAGAAACTACAACTATATTTAGTCTGTGCTTGTGCCAAATTCAACACAATCACAGCTTAAATTGCTACCTAATGAAGGTTGGCAAAGATTATATTATGGTGCAGTAATGTGCAAATAATTGTGCTGTGTTTTTGGGTTTTTTGTATTTTATACAATATACACTTGTGTAATTATATGTATAAGAAATTAAATGAACACAAAGAATTAATTGTGTTTGGCAAGTATTCTACTGCCGTAAATATTATCTAACTCCTGAATGTACTCCTAATTGTGGAATAAAATGTTATCAGGGTTAGTAATGATTAACTAGTATGAGATCAGTAATTTATATTAGTATACTGGATCCCTAAATGTTAATGATTCACTGACTTGAGTGAATCAGTAATTTTAACACGGATTCAGGCTATAATGGACAGTCTGCTGACAGCCATATATTGAAGCATTGGTATAGCCTAAATGGTTAACACTTGATTGGTGTTAGTGATTAATATAAGGTTATGAGCTGTTGCTCTTGGTGACCTAAAGATTCTACTTCTGTATGAAGTGTAGGTCTAAATGTTGTGGGTAATTGGTTATGACCCACTAAAGCTATGTATAAGGTAGCTGTTAGTGTGATCTAGGCTAACTGATGTGTTATACTGTTAGTTGACACAATTAATTAAATAGTTAGTCTAGCTTCTATCACACAAGGATTAGTTATTAATGGTTAATATTTTAATTATAAATTTAATGTCTATCCGGTTCGATAAGGACCATAATGTGGCTTATTTGGGTTTGATTCTGATTAATTAATAATTAAAGTAGTAAATTAAATTACGAAGGACCACCCGCTTTTAAAGTAAAGAGGGAAACTGAGAATTTCAGATCATTAGATAAAATTCTAGAGAAAACCAGTGACTATGGATATGACTAGAAAGTATGATCATAAGAATAATTAATGGGCTGTATTATTAAAAAAACAAACCTCAAACACCTACATTGGGGGGTTATTACTGGAGGTCAGTACGTCCAGGAATCAGTGTGGTTCGTTCACTAATTCAATTAATAATAATCTAATCCTATAAATAATGCTGAATATAATATTATTCATACAAAGAAGAACATGAATATGAGCATAGCAATGAATTACAGTAAATCACACATTATGTTGAAACATTCTGAATGTATCAAATTGCTAGAATATGTGAAAAGAAATAAGCCTTAGCTGGTAGTAGGTTCCTTTAGATAACCCTGGAAGTCCTCTTAATCTCCAAGTCTGGTACATTGACGAATGGCACGATTAACATGGAGAAGGCAGCATGAGGAATCCGTCTCTCAAGCTGCAAGATAAATAACTACCAGTAGCAATTGATTTAACTACTCAATTCATATTCAAGATTATTGATATCTACAGATAGAATTCTAATCACCTGTTATTAGGTGTTATCTTGCCGTGTGACGTGCAATCACCCCGCTATTAATAAACTTATAAATGATGCATCAAATAAAAGGTACTTAGCTGTGGGCACTGTGTAAGTATTAAGATTGCCGTTATTACGCATCCCAAGTTCCGGTGAACCTATCCTGGATTGATGCGTTTCAAGCTGGCTGATCACGTGTCGTCAGGAACCAAGTCTAGGGGTCCCTTATTTAACACCAGCACTAGTTGAAGATATTATCTGCAAGGTCGTTCACGCCTCACAGTGGCAGCTTTCATCTGTGGATGGACACACTTGTCCTATTTGCTGGACAATGGCGTATTCTTATGAGTACGGTGAGCGCAAGTTTGCTTCCTTTCAACTCTGCACGTGTCCACGCACCGACTGAGGATGGCGTCCCCCAACCCACGCCGAGTCGACGTTCATTACACAAATTATTGTCTTGAACATTAATATTTCTCGCATTCGCGCTTGAAACTCTAAAGACTGGACGGGTTTATTATTTAGAGGAACGAAATATTATTATTTACCTATTTAAGAATAGCAAATATATAAGGGAGAGGAATTAATGTCTCCCCATGGCATTCATTGATGATGTTAACACTATCGCGAGGTAGACGGTATAATTCTAACGCTCTATTCGGCTTTTAGTTAGAGAACAATTCGTCTGCAATCAGTTGTCATACAGAATGCTTTAATTATGGAGAATCGTATTTAATTCTCACACAAATTGAATATAATGTGTTTTACTGTAAAGAAATCTGACGCAATACTGGCATCAGGTGACGTGAGAATTCTAGCCTAATGCACAGATGAATTATTAGTACAGGAGAATTCTACGAGTTGTTAATTTTACTTACTACAATATTAAGTATGGTTAGTAATAAGTAATGAGAATACAACAATGCTGTATTCGATGTTGGAAATATCCAACAATGTTCGTTGTTGTAGTGTTCGTTCTTGTAGTGTTCATTGTTGTAATGTTAGTTGTTGTAGTGTTCATTGTTGTTATGTTAGTTGTTGTAGTGTTCAATGTTGTAATGTTCGTTGTTGTAGTGTTTGTAGTTGTAGTGTTCGTTGTTGTTGTGTATGTTGTTGTAGTGTTCGTTGTTGTAGTGTTACTTGTTGTAATGTCCGTTGTTGTAAAGTTCGTTCTATAACGTTCGTTGTTCTGATTTTCGTTGTTGAAGTGTTCATTATTGTGGTGTTCGTTGTTGTAGTGTTCGTTGTTGTAATGTTCGTTGTTGTAATGTTCGTTGTTGTGGTGCTCGTTGTTGTAGTGTTTGTTGTTGTACTGTTCGTTGTTGAGATGTTCGTTGTTGAGATGTTCGTTGTTGTGGTGTTTGTTGTTGTAGTGTTCATTGTTGTAGTGTTCGTAGTTGAGATGTTCGTTGTTGAGACGTTCGTTGTTGAGATGTTCGTTCTTGTGGTATTCGTTGTTTTAGTGTTCGTTGTAGAGATGTTCGTTGTTGTGGTGCTCGTTGTTGTAGTTTTCGTTGTTGGGAGGTTCGTTGTTGAGATGTTCGTTGTTGAGATGTTCGTTGTTGTAAAGTTCGTTGTTGTGGTGTTTGTTGTTGAGATGTTCGTAGTTGTAGTGTTCGTTGTTGTAGTGTTCGTTGTTCTGATTTTCGTTGTTGTAGTGTTCATTATTGTGGTGTTCGTTGTTGTGGTGTTCGTTGTTGTTGTGTTCATTGTTGTAATGTTCGTTGTTGTAGTGTTCGTTGTTGTAGTGTTCGTTGTTGTAATGTTCGTTGTTGTAGTTTTCGTTGTTGTAATGTTCGTTGTTGTAGTGTTCGTTCTTGAAGTGTTCATTGTTGTAATGTTCGTTGTTGTAGTGTTCATTGTTGTAATGTTAGTTTTTAAAATGTTCGTTGTTGTAGTGTTCATTATTGTGGTGTTCGTTGTTGTGGTGTTCGTCGTTGTTGTGTTCATTGTTGTAATGTTCGTTGTTGTAGTGTTCGTTGTTGTAGTGTTCGTTGTTGTAATGTTCGTTGTTGTAGTTTTCGTTGTTGTAATGTTCGTTGTTGTAGTGTTCGTTCTTGAAGTGTTCATTTTTGTAATGTTCGTTGTTGTAGTGTTTGTTGTTGTAGTGTTCGTTGTTGTTGTGTATGTTGTTGTAGTGTTCACTACGTACACTACGTTGTTGTAGTGTTCATTGTTGAAATGTTCGTTGTTGTAGTGTTCGTTGTTGTAGTGTTCGTTGGTGTAATGTTCGTTTTTGTAGTGTTCGTTGTTATAATGTTCGTTGTTGTAGTGTTCGTTCTTGAAGTGTTCATTGTTGTAATGTTCGTTTGGTTAGTGTTCATTGTTGTAATGTTAGTTGTTGTAGTGTTCGTTGTTGTAATGTTCGTTGTTGTAGTGTTCGTTGTTGTAGTGTTCATTGTTGTAATGTTCATTGTTGTAAAGTTTGTTGTTGTAGTGTTCGTTGTTGTAGTGTATGTTATTGTAGTGTTCGTTGTTGTAGTGTTCCTTGTTGTAATGTCCGTTGTTGTGGAGTTCGTTGTTATAACGTTCGTTGTTGTAGTGTTCGTTCTTCTAATGTTCGTTGTTGTGGTGTTCGTTTTTGTAGCGTTCGTTGTTGTAGTGTTCGTTGTTGTAGTGTTCGTTGTTGTGGTGTTCGTTGTTGTAATGTTAGTTGTTGTCGTGTTCATTGTTGTAATTTTCGTTGTTGTAGTGTTTGTTGTTGTAGTGTTTGTTGTTGTGGTGTTCGTTGTTGTAATGTTAGTTGTTGTCGTGTTCATTGTTGTAATTTTCGTTGTTGAAGTGTTCGTTGTTGTAGCTTTCAATGTTATATTGTTCGTTGTTGTTGTGTTAATTATTGTAGTGTTCGTTGTTGTGGTGTTCGTTGTTGTAATGGTCGTTTTTGTAATGTTCGTTGTTGTAAGGTTCGTTGTTGTAATGGTCGTTTTTGTAATGTTCGTTGTTGTAAGGTTCGTTGTTGCATTATTCGTTGTTGTGGTGTTCGTTTTTGTAAAGTTCTTGTTGTGGTGTTTGTTGTTAAGGTTTTCGTAGTTGTAGTGTTCGTTGTTGTAGTGTTCGTTGTTGTAGTGTTCATTGTTCTGATTTTCGTTGTTGTAGTGTTCATTATTGTGGTGTTCGTTGTTGTAGTGTTCGTTGTTGTACTGTTCGTTGTTGAGATGTTCGTTGTTGTGATGTTCGTTCTTGTGGTGTTCGTTGTTGTAGTGTTCGTTGTTGAAATGTTCGTTGTTGTGGTGCTCGTTGTTGTAGTATTCATTGTTGTAGTGCTCGAAGTTGAGATGTTCATTGTTGAGACGTTCGTTGTTGTAATGTTCGATGTTGAAATGTTCGTTGTTGTGGTGTTTGTTTTTGAGATGTTCGTAGTTGTAGTGTTCGTACTTGTAGTGTTCGTTGTTATAGTGTTCGTTGTTGTAGTGTTCTTTGTTCTGATTTTCGTTGTTGTAGTGTTCATGATTGTGGTGTTCGTTGTAGTGGTGTTCGTTGTTGTAGTGCTTGTTGTTGAGATGTTCGTTGTTCGTGGTTGTAAAGTTCGTTGTTGTGGAGTTCGTTGTTGTGGTGTTCGTTGTTGTAGTGTTCGTTGTAGAGATGTTTGTTGTTGTGATGGTCGTTCTTGTGGTGTTCGTTGTTGAGATGTTCGTTGTTGTGGTGCTCGTTGTTGTAGTGTTCATTGTTGTATTGTTCGTTGTTGTAAAGTTCGTTGTTGTGGTGTTTGTTGTTGAGATGTTCGTTGTTGAGTTGTTCGTTGTTGAGATGTTCGTTGTTGAGATGTTCGTTGTTGTGGTGTTCGTTGTTGTGATGTTCATTGTTGTGGTGTTCGTGGTTGTGATGTTCGTTGTTGTGGTGTTCGTTGTTGTAGTGTTCGTTGTTGAGATATTCGTTGTTGAGATGTTCGTTGTTGAGATGTTCGTTGTTGTGGGTGTTCAGTGATGTGGTGTTCGTTGTTGTAGTGTTCGTTGTTGAGATGTTCGTTGTTGAGATGTTCGTTGTTGTGATGGTCGTTGTTGTGGTGTTAGTTGTTATAGTGTTCGTTGTTGAGATGTTCGTTGTTGTGGTGTTCGTTGTTGTAGTGTTCATAGTTGTAGTGTTCGTTGTTGAGATGTTCGTTGTTAAGATGTTCGTTGTTATGGTGTTCGTTGATGTGGTGTTCGTTGTTGTAGTGTTCGTTGTTGTAGTGTTCGTTTGTTGTAGTGTTCGTTGTTGTGGTGTTCGTTGTTGAGATGTTCGTTTTTGTAGTGTTCGTTGTTGTAGTGTTCGTTGTTGTAGTGTTCGTTGTTGTAGTGTTCGTTGTTTTAGTGTGCGTTGTTGTGGTGTGCGTTGTTGTGGTGTTCGTTTTGAGATGTTCGTTGTTGTAGTGTTCGTTGTTGTGGTGTTCGTTGTTGAGATGTTCGTTGTTGTAGTGTTGGTTGTTGTGGTGTTCGTTGTTGTAGTGTTCGTTGTTGTGGTGTTCGTTGTTGAGATGTTCGTTGTTGTGGTGTTCGTTGTTGTAGTGTTCTTTGTTGTGGTGTTTGTTGTTATGGTGTTCGTTGTTGTTGTTTTGTTCGAGGTTGTGGTGTTCGTTGTTGTGATGTTCGTTGCTGTAGTGTTCGTTGTTGCAGTATTCGTTTTTGTGGTGTTCGTTGTTGTGGTGTTCATTGTTGTGGTGTTCGTTTTGTAGTGTTCGTTGTTGCGGTGTTCGTTGTTGATGTGTTCGTTGTTGTGATGTTCGTTCTTGAGATGTTCGTTATTGTGGTGTTCGTTGTTGTGGTGTTCGTTGTTGTAGTATTCGTTGTTGAAGTGTTCGTTGTTGTAGTGTTCGTTGTTTTAGTGTTCGTTTTTGTGGTGTTCGTTGTTGAAGTGTTCGTTGTTGTAGTGTTCGTAGTTGTAGTGTTCGTTGTTGTAGTGTTCGTTGTTGATGTGTTCGTTGTTGTAGTGTTCGTTGTTGAGATGTTCATTGTTGTGGTGTTCGTTGTTGTGGTGTTCGTTGTTGTGGTGTTCGTTGTTGTTGTGTTCGTTGTTGTGGTGTTCGTTGTTGTGGTGTTCGTTGTTTTGGTGTTTGTTGTTGTAGTGTTCATTGTTGTTGTGTTCGTTGTTGTGATGTTCGTTGTTGTTGTGTTCGTTGTTGTGGTGTTTATTGTTGTAATGTTCGTTGTTGTAGTGTATGTTGTAGTTTTCGTTGTTGTAGTGTTCCTTGTTGTAATGTCCGTTGTTTTGGAGTTTATTCTTATAACCTTCGTTGTTGTAGTGTTCGTTGTTCTAATGTTCGTTGTTGTGGTGTTCGTTGTTGTAGCGTTCGTTGTTGTAGTGTTTGTTGTTGTAGAGATCGTTATTGTGGTGTTCGTTGTTGTAATGTTAGTTGTTGTAGTGTTCATTGTTGTAAATTTCGTTGTTGTGGTGTTCGTTGCTGTAGTGTTTGTTGTTGTGGTGTTCGTTGTTGTGGTGTTCGTTGTTGTAGTGTTCGTTGTTGAAGTGTTCGTTGTGGTTTTCTTCGTTGCTGTTGTGTTCATTGTTGTAATGTTCGTTGTTGTAGTGTTAATTAGTGTAGTGTTCGTTGTTGTGGTGTTCGTTGTTGTGGTGTTCGTTGTTGTAATGGTCGTTTTTATGATGTTCGTTGTTGCAATGTTCGTTGTTGTGGTGTTCGTGGTTGTAAAGTTTGTTGTTGTGGAGTTCGTTGTTGTGGTGTTCTTTGTTGTAGTGTTCGTTGTTGTGGTGTTCGTTGTTGCAGTGTTCATTGTTGTACTGTTCGTTGATGAGATGTTCGTTGTTGAGACGTTCGTTGTTGAGATGTTCGTTGTTGAGATGTTCGTTGTTGTGGTGTTCGTTGTTGTGAGTTCGTTGTTGTGGTGTTCGTTGTTGTAATGGTCGTTTTTATGATGTTCGTTGTTGTAATGTTCGTTGTTGTGGTGTTCGTGGTTGTAAGTTCGTTGTTGTGGAGTTCGTTGTTGTGGTGTTCTTTGTTGTAGTGGTCGTTGTTGTGGTGTTCGTTGTAGTAGTGTTCATTGTTGTACTGTTCGTTGATGAGATGTTCGTTGTTGAGACGTTCGTTGTTGAGATGTTCGTTGTTGAGATGTTCGTTGTTGTGGTGTTCGTTGTTGTCGTGTTCGTTTTTGAGATGTTCGTTGATGAGATGTTCGTTGTTGTAAAGTTCGTTGTTGTGGTATTTGTTGTTGAGATGTTCGTTGTTGAGACGTTCGTTGTTGAGATGTTCGTTGTTGAGATGTTCGTTGTTGTGGTGTTCGTTGTTGTGAGTTCGTTGTAGTGGTGTTCGTTGTTGTCGTGTTCGTTTTTGAGATGTTCTTTGTTGAGATGTTCGTTGTTGAGATGTTCGTTGATGTAAAGTTCGTTGTTGTGGTGTTTGTTGTTGAGATGTTCGTTGTTGAGATGTTCGTTGTTGAGATGTTCGTTGTTGAGATGTTCGTTGTTGTGGTGTTCGTTGGGTTGATGTTCGTTGTTGTGGTGTTCGTTGTTGTAGTGTTCATTATTGAGATGTTCGTTGTTGAGATGTTTGTTGTTGAGGTGTTCGTTGTTGTAGTGTTCGTTGTTGTAGTGTTCGTTTTTGTAGTGTTCGTTGTTGTAGTGTTCGTTGTTGTAGTGTTCGTTGTTGAGATGTTCGTTGTTGTGGTGTTCGTTGTTGCAGTGTTCGTTGTTGAGATGTTCGTTGTTGTGGTGTTCGTTGTTGTAGTGTTCGTTGTTGTAGTGTACGTTGTTGTAGTGTTCGTTGTTTTAGTGCTCATTTTTGTGGTGTTCGTTGTTGAAGTGTTCATTGTTGTAGTGCTCGAAGTTGAGATGTTCATTGCTGAGACGTTCGTTGTTGGAATGTTCGTTGTTGAGATGTTCGTTGTTGTGGTGTTTGTTTTATAGAGGTTCGTAGTTGTAGTGTTCGTAGTGTTAGTGTTCGTTGTTGTAGTGTTCGTTGTAGATATGTTCGTTGTTGAGATGTTCGTTGTTTAGAGGGTCGTTTTTGTGGTGTTCGTTGTTATAGTGTTCGTTGTTGAGATGTTCTTTGTTGTGGTGTTCGTTGTTGTAGTGTTCATTGTTGTAGTGTTCGTTGTTGAGATGTTCGTTGTTCGTGGTTGTAAAGTTCGTTGTTGTGGAGTTCGTTGTTGTGGTGTTCGTTGTTGTAGTGTTCGTTGTAGAGATGTTTGTTGTTGTGATGGTCGTTCTTGTGTTCGTTGTTATAGTGTTCGTTGTTGAGATTTTCGTTGTTGTGGTGCTCGTTGTTGTAGTGTTCATTGTTGTATTGTTCGTTGTTGAGTTGTTCGTTGTTGTATTGTTCGTTGTTGAGTTGTTCGTTGTTTAGACGTTCGTTGTTGAGATGTTTGTTGTTGAGATGTTCGTTGATGTGGTGTTCGTTGTTGTGATGTTCGTTGTTGTGGTGTTCGTTGTTGTAGTGTTCGTTGTTGAGATATTCGTTGTTGTAAAGTTCGTTGTTGTGGTGTTTGTTGTTGAGATGTTCGTTGTTGAGTTGTTCGTTGTTGAGATGTTCGTTGTTGAGATGTTCGTTGTTGTGGTGTTCGTTGGGTTGATGTTCGTTGTTATGGTGTTCGTGGTTGTGATGTTCGTTGTTGTGGTGTTCGTTGTTGTAGTGTTCGTTGTTGAGATGTTCGTTGTTGAGATGTTCGTTGTTGTGATGGTCGTTCTTGTGGTGTTAGTTGTTATAGTGTTCGTTGTTGAGATGTTCGTTGTTGTGGTGTTCGTTGTTGTAGTGTTCATTGTTGTAGTGTTCGTTGTTGAGATGTTCTTTGTTAAGATGTTCGTTGTTATGGTGTTCGGTGATGTGGTGTTCGTTGTTGTAGTGTTCGTTGTTGTAGTGTTCGTTGTTGTAGTGATCGTTGTTGTGGTGTTCGTTGTTGAGATGTTCGTTTTTGTAGTGTTCGTTGTTGTAGTGTTCGTTGTTGTAGTGTTCATTGTTGTAGTGTTCGTTGTTTTAGTGTGCGTTGTTGTGGTGTGCTTTGTTGTGGTGTTCGTTTTGAGATGTTCGTTGTTGTAGTGTTCGTTGTTGTGGTGTTCGTTATTGAGATGTTCGTTGTTGTAGTGTTCGTTGTTGTAGTGTTTGTTGTTGTAGTGTTCGTTGTTGTGGTATTCGTTGTTGAGATGTTCGTTGTTGTGGTGTTCGTTGTAGTAGTGTTCTTTGTTATGGTGTTTGTTGTTGTGGTGTTCATTGTTGTGGTGTTCGTTTTGTAGTGTTCGTTGTTGCGGTGTTCGTTGTTGATGTGTTCGTTGTTGTGATGTTCGTTCTTGAGATGTTCGTTATTGTGGTGTTCGTTGTTGTGGTGTTCGTTGTTGTAGTATTCGTTGTTGAAGTGTTCGTTGTTGTAGTGTTCGTTGTTTTAGTATTCGTTGTTGAAGTGTTCGTTGTTGTAGTGTTCGTTGTTTTAGTGTTCGTTTTTGTGGTGTTCGTTGTTGAAGTGATCGTTGTTGTAGTGTTCGTCGTAGTACTGTTCGTTGTTGTAGTGTTCGTTGTTGTTGTGTTCGTTGTTGTAGTGTGCGTTGTTGAGATGTTCATTGTTGTGGTGTTCGTTGTTGTGGTGTTCGTTGTTGTGGTGTTCGTTGTTGTTGTGTTCGTTGTTGTAGTGTTCGTTGTTTTAGTGTTCGTTGTTGAAATGTTCGTTGTTGTGGTGTTCGTTGTTGTGGTGTTCGTTGTTGAAGTGTTCGTTGTTTTGGTGTTTGTTGTTGTAGTGTTCGTTGTTGTAGTGTTCGTTGTTATGGTGTTCGTTGTTATGGTGTTCGTTTTTGTTGTTGTGTTCGTTGTTGTGGTGTTCATTGTTGTAATTTTCGTTGTTGTAGTGTATGTTGTTGTAGTGTTCGTTGTTGTAGTGTATGTTGTTGTAGTGTTCGTTGTTGTAGTGTTCCTTGTTGAAATGTCCGTTGTTGTGGAGTTTATTCTTATAACCTTCGTTGTTGTAGTGTTCGTTGTTCTAATGTTCGTTGTTGTAGTGTTCGTTGTTGTAGCGTTCGTTATTGTAGTGTTTGTTATAGTGATCGTTGTTGTAGTGTTCGTTGTTGTAGTGTTCATTGTTGTAAATTTCGTTATTGTGGTGTTCGTTGCTGTAGTGTTTGTTGTTGTGGTGTTCGTTGTTGTGGTGTTCGTTGTTGTAGTGTTCGTTGTTGAAGTGTTCGTTGTTGGTTTCTTCGTTGTGGTTGTGTTCATTGTTGTAATGTTCGTTGTTGTAGTGTTAATTAGTGTAGTGTTCGTTGTTGTGGTGTTCGTTGTTGTAATGGTCGTTTTTATGATGTTCGTTGTTGTAATGTTCGTTGTTGTAATGTTCGTTGTTGTGGTGTTCGTGGTTGTAAAGTTTGTTGTTGTGGAGTTCGTTGTTGTGGTGTTCTTTGTTGTAGTGTTCGTTATTGTGGTGTTCGTTGTTGTAGTGTTCATTGTTGTACTGTTCGTTGATGAGATGTTCGTTGTTGAGACGTTCGTTGTTGAGATGTTCGTTGTTGAGATGTTCGTTGTTGTGGTGTTCGTTGTTGTGAGTTCGTTGTTGTGGTGTTCGTTGTTGTAATGGTCGTTTTTATGATGTTCGTTGTTGTAATGTTCGTTGTTGTGGTGTTCGTGGTTGTAAAGTTCGTTGTTGTGGAGTTCGTTGTTGTGGTGTTCTTTGTGTTCGTAGTTGTGGTGTTCGTTGATGTAGTGTTCATTGTTGTGCTGTTCGTTGATGAGATGTTCGTTGTTGAGACGTTCGTTGTTGAGATGTTCGTTGTTGAGATGTTCGTTGTTGTGGTGTTCGTTGTTGTGAGTTCGTTGTTGTGGTGTTCGTTGTTGTCGTGTTCGTTTTTGAGATGTTCGTTGTTGAGATGTTCGTTGTTGAGATGTTCGTTGTTGTAAAGTTCGTTGTTGTGGTGTTTGTTGTTGAGATGTTCGTTGTTGAGATGTTCGTTGTTGAGATGTTCGTTGTTGAGATGTTCGTTGTTGTGGTGTTCGTTGGGTTGATGTTCGTTGTTGTGGTGTTCGTGGTTGTGATGTTCGTTGTTGTGGTGTTCGTTGTTGCAGTGTTCGTTGTTGAGATGTTCGTTGTTGTGGTGTTCGTTGTTGCAGTGTTCGTTGTTGAGATGTTCATTGTTATGGTGTTCGTTGTTATAGTGTTCGTTGTTGTAGTGTTCGTTGTTGTAGTGTTCGTTGTTTTAGTGCCCATTTTTGTGGTGTTCGTTGTTGAAGTGTTCGTTGTTGTAGTGTTCGTCGTTGTGGTGTTCGTTGTTGTAGTTTTCGTTGTTGAGATGTTCGTTGTTGTGAGTTCGTTGTTGTGGTGTTCGTTGTTGTAATGGTCGTTTTTATGATGTTCGTTGTTGTAGTGTTCGTTGTTGTGGTGTTCGTTGTTGTAGTGTTCATTGTTGTACTGTTCGTTGATGAGATGTTCGTTGTTGAGACGTTCGTTGTTGAGATGTTCGTTGTTGAGATGTTCGTTGTTGTGGTGTTCGTTGTTGTGAGTTCGTTGTTGTGGTGTTCGTTGTTGTCGTGTTCGTTTTTGAGATGTTCGTTGTTGAGATGTTCGTTGTTGAAAAGTTCGTTGTTGTGGTGTTTGTTGTTGAGATGTTCTTTGTTGTGGTGTTCGTTGTTGTAGTGTTCATTGTTGTAGTGTTCGTTGTTGAGATGTTCGTTGTTCGTGGTTTAAAGTTCGTTGTTGTGGAGTACGTTGTTGTGGTGTTCGTTGTTGTAGTGTTCGTTGTAGAAATGTTTGTTGTTGTGATGGTCGTTCTTGTGGTGTCCGTTGTTATAGTGTTCGTTGTTGAGATGTTCGTTGTTGTGGTGCTCGTTGTTGCAGTGTTCATTGTTGTATTGTTCGTTGTTGAGTAGTTCGTTGCTGTATTGTTCGTTGTTGAGTTGTTTGTTGTTTAGACGTTCATTGTTGAGATGTTCGTTGTTGAGATGTTCGTTGATGTGGTGTTCGTTGTTGTGATGTTCGTTGTTGTGGTGTTCGTTGTTGTAGTGTTCGTTTTTGAGAGGTTCGTTGTTGAGATGTTCGTTGTTGAGATATTCGTTGTTGTAAAGTTCCTTGTTGTGGTGTTTGTTGTTGAGATGTTCGTTGTTGAGTTGTTCGTTGTTGAGATGATCGTTGTTGAGATGTTCGTTGTTGTGGTGTTCGTTGGGTTGATGTTCGTTGTTGTGGTGATCGTTGTTGTGATGTTCGTTGTTGTGGTGTTCGTTGTTGTAGTGTTCGTTGTTGAGATGTTCGTTGTTGAGATGTTCGTTGTTGAGATGTTCGTTGTTGTGGTGTTCAGTGATGTGGTGTTCGTTGTTGTAGTGTTCGTTGTTGAGATGTTCGTTGTTGAGATGTTCGTTGTTGTGATGGTCGTTCTTGTGGTGTTAGTTGGTATAGTGTTCGTTGTTGAGATGTTCGTTGTTGTGGTGTTCGTTGTTGTAGTGTTCATTGTTGTAGTGTTCGTTGTTGAGATGTTCATTGTTGTGGTGTTCGTTGTTGTAGTGTTCATTGTTGTAGTGTTCGTTGTTGAGATGTTCGTTGTTCGTGGTTGTAAAGTTCGTTGTTGTGGAGTTCGTTGTTGTGGTGTTCGTTGTTGTAGTGTTCGTTGTAGAGATGTTTGTTGTTGTGATGGTCGTTCTTGTGTTCGTTGTTATAGTGTTCGTTGTTGAGATTTTCGTTGTTGTGGTGCTCGTTGTTGTAGTGTTCATTGTTGTATTGTTCGTTGTTGAGTTGTTCGTTGTTGTATTGTTCGTTGTTGAGTTGTTCGTTGTTTAGACGTTCGTTGTTGAGATGTTTGTTGTTGAGATGTTCGTTGATGTGGTGTTCGTTGTTGTGATGTTCGTTGTTGTGGTGTTCGTTGTTGTAGTGTTCGTTGTTGAGATATTCGTTGTTGTAAAGTTCGTTGTTGTGGTGTTTGTTGTTGAGATGTTCGTTGTTGAGTTGTTCGTTGTTGAGATGTTCGTTGTTGAGATGTTCGTTGTTGTGGTGTTCGTTGGGTTGATGTTCGTTGTTATGGTGTTCGTGGTTGTGATGTTCGTTGTTGTGGTGTTCGTTGTTGTAGTGTTCGTTGTTGAGATGTTCGTTGTTGAGATGTTCGTTGTTGTGATGGTCGTTCTTGTGGTGTTAGTTGTTATAATGTTCGTTGTTGAGATGTTCGTTGTTGTGGTGTTCGTTGTTGTAGTGTTCATTGTTGTAGTGTTCGTTGTTGAGATGTTCTTTGTTAAGATGTTCGTTGTTATGGTGTTCGGTGATGTGGTGTTCGTTGTTGTAGTGTTCGTTGTTGTAGTGTTCGTTGTTGTAGTGATCGTTGTTGTGGTGTTCGTTGTTGAGATGTTCGTTTTTGTAGTGTTCGTTGTTGTAGTGTTCGTTGTTGTAGTGTTCATTGTTGTAGTGTTCGTTGTTTTAGTGTGCGTTGTTGTGGTGTGCTTTGTTGTGGTGTTCGTTTTGAGATGTTCGTTGTTGTAGTGTTCGTTGTTGTGGTGTTCGTTATTGAGATGTTCGTTGTTGTAGTGTTCGTTGTTGTAGTGTTTGTTGTTGTAGTGTTCGTTGTTGTGGTATTCGTTGTTGAGATGTTCGTTGTTGTGGTGTTCGTTGTAGTAGTGTTCTTTGTTATGGTGTTTGTTGTTGTGGTGTTCATTGTTGTGGTGTTCGTTTTGTAGTGTTCGTTGTTGCGGTGTTCGTTGTTGATGTGTTCGTTGTTGTGATGTTCGTTCTTGAGATGTTCGTTATTGTGGTGTTCGTTGTTGTGGTGTTCGTTGTTGTAGTATTCGTTGTTGAAGTGTTCGTTGTTGTAGTGTTCGTTGTTTTAGTATTCGTTGTTGAAGTGTTCGTTGTTGTAGTGTTCGTTGTTTTAGTGTTCGTTTTTGTGGTGTTCGTTGTTGAAGTGATCGTTGTTGTAGTGTTCGTCGTAGTACTGTTCGTTGTTGTAGTGTTCGTTGTTGTTGTGTTCGTTGTTGTAGTGTTCGTTGTTGAGATGTTCATTGTTGTGGTGTTCGTTGTTGTGGTGTTCGTTGTTGTGGTGTTCGTTGTTGTTGTGTTCGTTGTTGTAGTGTTCGTTGTTTTAGTGTTCGTTGTTGAAATGTTCGTTGTTGTGGTGTTCGTTGTTGTGGTGTTCGTTGTTGAAGTGTTCGTTGTTTTGGTGTTTGTTGTTGTAGTGTTCGTTGTTGTAGTGTTCGTTGTTATGGTGTTCGTTGTTATGGTGTTCGTTTTTGTTGTTGTGTTCGTTGTTGTGGTGTTCATTGTTGTAATTTTCGTTGTTGTAGTGTATGTTGTTGTAGTGTTCGTTGTTGTAGTGTATGTTGTTGTAGTGTTCGTTGTTGTAGTGTTCCTTGTTGAAATGTCCGTTGTTGTGGAGTTTATTCTTATAACCTTCGTTGTTGTAGTGTTCGTTGTTCTAATGTTCGTTGTTGTAGTGTTCGTTGTTGTAGCGTTCGTTATTGTAGTGTTTGTTATAGTGATCGTTGTTGTAGTGTTCGTTGTTGTAGTGTTCATTGTTGTAAATTTCGTTATTGTGGTGTTCGTTGCTGTAGTGTTTGTTGTTGTGGTGTTCGTTGTTGTGGTGTTCGTTGTTGTAGTGTTCGTTGTTGAAGTGTTCGTTGTTGGTTTCTTCGTTGTGGTTGTGTTCATTGTTGTAATGTTCGTTGTTGTAGTGTTAATTAGTGTAGTGTTCGTTGTTGTGGTGTTCGTTGTTGTAATGGTCGTTTTTATGATGTTCGTTGTTGTAATGTTCGTTGTTGTAATGTTCGTTGTTGTGGTGTTCGTGGTTGTAAAGTTTGTTGTTGTGGAGTTCGTTGTTGTGGTGTTCTTTGTTGTAGTGTTCGTTATTGTGGTGTTCGTTGTTGTAGTGTTCATTGTTGTACTGTTCGTTGATGAGATGTTCGTTGTTGAGACGTTCGTTGTTGAGATGTTCGTTGTTGAGATGTTCGTTGTTGTGGTGTTCGTTGTTGTGAGTTCGTTGTTGTGGTGTTCGTTGTTGTAATGGTCGTTTTTATGATGTTCGTTGTTGTAATGTTCGTTGTTGTGGTGTTCGTGGTTGTAAAGTTCGTTGTTGTGGAGTTCGTTGTTGTGGTGTTCTTTGTGTTCGTAGTTGTGGTGTTCGTTGATGTAGTGTTCATTGTTGTGCTGTTCGTTGATGAGATGTTCGTTGTTGAGACGTTCGTTGTTGAGATGTTCGTTGTTGAGATGTTCGTTGTTGTGGTGTTCGTTGTTGTGAGTTCGTTGTTGTGGTGTTCGTTGTTGTCGTGTTCGTTTTTGAGATGTTCGTTGTTGAGATGTTCGTTGTTGAGATGTTCGTTGTTGTAAAGTTCGTTGTTGTGGTGTTTGTTGTTGAGATGTTCGTTGTTGAGATGTTCGTTGTTGAGATGTTCGTTGTTGAGATGTTCGTTGTTGTGGTGTTCGTTGGGTTGATGTTCGTTGTTGTGGTGTTCGTGGTTGTGATGTTCGTTGTTGTGGTGTTCGTTGTTGCAGTGTTCGTTGTTGAGATGTTCGTTGTTGTGGTGTTCGTTGTTGCAGTGTTCGTTGTTGAGATGTTCATTGTTATGGTGTTCGTTGTTATAGTGTTCGTTGTTGTAGTGTTCGTTGTTGTAGTGTTCGTTGTTTTAGTGCCCATTTTTGTGGTGTTCGTTGTTGAAGTGTTCGTTGTTGTAGTGTTCGTCGTTGTGGTGTTCGTTGTTGTAGTTTTCGTTGTTGAGATGTTCGTTGTTGTGAGTTCGTTGTTGTGGTGTTCGTTGTTGTAATGGTCGTTTTTATGATGTTCGTTGTTGTAGTGTTCGTTGTTGTGGTGTTCGTTGTTGTAGTGTTCATTGTTGTACTGTTCGTTGATGAGATGTTCGTTGTTGAGACGTTCGTTGTTGAGATGTTCGTTGTTGAGATGTTCGTTGTTGTGGTGTTCGTTGTTGTGAGTTCGTTGTTGTGGTGTTCGTTGTTGTCGTGTTCGTTTTTGAGATGTTCGTTGTTGAGATGTTCGTTGTTGAAAAGTTCGTTGTTGTGGTGTTTGTTGTTGAGATGTTCTTTGTTGTGGTGTTCGTTGTTGTAGTGTTCATTGTTGTAGTGTTCGTTGTTGAGATGTTCGTTGTTCGTGGTTTAAAGTTCGTTGTTGTGGAGTACGTTGTTGTGGTGTTCGTTGTTGTAGTGTTCGTTGTAGAAATGTTTGTTGTTGTGATGGTCGTTCTTGTGGTGTCCGTTGTTATAGTGTTCGTTGTTGAGATGTTCGTTGTTGTGGTGCTCGTTGTTGCAGTGTTCATTGTTGTATTGTTCGTTGTTGAGTTGTTCGTTGCTGTATTGTTCGTTGTTGAGTTGTTTGTTGTTTAGACGTTCATTGTTGAGATGTTCGTTGTTGAGATGTTCGTTGATGTGGTGTTCGTTGTTGTGATGTTCGTTGTTGTGGTGTTCGTTGTTGTAGTGTTCGTTTTTGAGAGGTTCGTTGTTGAGATGTTCGTTGTTGAGATATTCGTTGTTGTAAAGTTCCTTGTTGTGGTGTTTGTTGTTGAGATGTTCGTTGTTGAGTTGTTCGTTGTTGAGATGATCGTTGTTGAGATGTTCGTTGTTGTGGTGTTCGTTGGGTTGATGTTCGTTGTTGTGGTGATCGTTGTTGTGATGTTCGTTGTTGTGGTGTTCGTTGTTGTAGTGTTCGTTGTTGAGATGTTCGTTGTTGAGATGTTCGTTGTTGAGATGTTCGTTGTTGTGGTGTTCAGTGATGTGGTGTTCGTTGTTGTAGTGTTCGTTGTTGAGATGTTCGTTGTTGAGATGTTCGTTGTTGTGATGGTCGTTCTTGTGGTGTTAGTTGGTATAGTGTTCGTTGTTGAGATGTTCGTTGTTGTGGTGTTCGTTGTTGTAGTGTTCATTGTTGTAGTGTTCGTTGTTGAGATGTTCATTGTTGTGGTGTTCGTTGTTGTGGTGTTCGTTGTTGTGGTGTTCGTTGTTGTTGTGTTCGTTGTTGTAGTGTTCGTTGTTTTAGTGTTCGTTGTTGAAATGTTCGTTGTTGTGGTGTTCGTTGTTGTGGTGTTCGTTGTTGAAGTGTTCGTTGTTTTGGTGTTTGTTGTTGTAGTGTTCGTTGTTGTAGTGTTCGTTGTTATGGTGTTCGTTGTTATGGTGTTCGTTTTTGTTGTTGTGTTCGTTGTTGTGGTGTTCATTGTTGTAATTTTCGTTGTTGTAGTGTATGTTGTTGTAGTGTTCGTTGTTGTAGTGTATGTTGTTGTAGTGTTCGTTGTTGTAGTGTTCCTTGTTGAAATGTCCGTTGTTGTGGAGTTTATTCTTATAACCTTCGTTGTTGTAGTGTTCGTTGTTCTAATGTTCGTTGTTGTAGTGTTCGTTGTTGTAGCGTTCGTTATTGTAGTGTTTGTTATAGTGATCGTTGTTGTAGTGTTCGTTGTTGTAGTGTTCATTGTTGTAAATTTCGTTATTGTGGTGTTCGTTGCTGTAGTGTTTGTTGTTGTGGTGTTCGTTGTTGTGGTGTTCGTTGTTGTAGTGTTCGTTGTTGAAGTGTTCGTTGTTGGTTTCTTCGTTGTGGTTGTGTTCATTGTTGTAATGTTCGTTGTTGTATTGTTAATTAGTGTAGTGTTCGTTGTTGTGGTGTTCGTTGTTGTAATGGTCGTTTTTATGATGTTCGTTGTTGTAATGTTCGTTGTTGTAATGTTCGTTGTTGTGGTGTTCGTGGTTGTAAAGTTTGTTGTTGTGGAGTTCGTTGTTGTGGTGTTCTTTGTTGTAGTGTTCGTTATTGTGGTGTTCGTTGTTGTAGTGTTCATTGTTGTACTGTTCGTTGATGAGATGTTCGTTGTTGAGACGTTCGTTGTTGAGATGTTCGTTGTTGAGATGTTCGTTGTTGTGGTGTTCGTTGTTGTGAGTTCGTTGTTGTGGTGTTCGTTGTTGTAATGGTCGTTTTTATGATGTTCGTTGTTGTAATGTTCGTTGTTGTGGTGTTCGTGGTTGTAAAGTTCGTTGTTGTGGAGTTCGTTGTTGTGGTGTTCTTTGTGTTCATAGTTGTGGTGTTCGTTGATGTAGTGTTCATTGTTGTGCTGTTCGTTGATGAGATGTTCGTTGTTGATACGTTCGTTGTTGAGATGTTCGTTGTTGAGATGTTCGTTGTTGTGGTGTTCGTTGTTGTGAGTTCGTTGTTGTGGTGTTCGTTGTTGTCGTGTTCGTTTTTGAGATGTTCGTTGTTGAGATGTTCGTTGTTGAGATGTTCGTTGTTGTAAAGTTCGTTGTTGTGGTGTTTGTTGTTGAGATGTTCGTTGTTGAGATGTTCGTTGTTGAGATGTTCGTTGTTGAGATGTTCGTTGTTGTGGTGTTCGTTGGGTTGATGTTCGTTGTTGTGGTGTTCGTGGTTGTGATGTTCGTTGTTGTGGTGTTCGTTGTTGCAGTGTTCGTTGTTGAGATGTTCGTTGTTGTGGTGTTCGTTGTTGCAGTGTTCGTTGTTGAGATGTTCATTGTTATGGTGTTCGTTGTTATAGTGTTCGTTGTTGTAGTGTTCGTTGTTGTAGTGTTCGTTGTTTTAGTGCCCATTTTTGTGGTGTTCGTTGTTGAAGTGTTCGTTGTTGTAGTGTTCGTCGTTGTGGTGTTCGTTGTTGTAGTTTTCGTTGTTGAGATGTTCGTTGTTGTGAGTTCGTTGTTGTGGTGTTCGTTGTTGTAATGGTCGTTTTTATGATGTTCGTTGTTGTAGTGTTCGTTGTTGTGGTGTTCGTTGTTGTAGTGTTCATTGTTGTACTGTTCGTTGATGAGATGTTCGTTGTTGAGACGTTCGTTGTTGAGATGTTCGTTGTTGAGATGTTCGTTGTTGTGGTGTTCGTTGTTGTGAGTTCGTTGTTGTGGTGTTCGTTGTTGTCGTGTTCGTTTTTGAGATGTTCGTTGTTGAGATGTTCGTTGTTGAAAAGTTCGTTGTTGTGGTGTTTGTTGTTGAGATGTTCTTTGTTGTGGTGTTCGTTGTTGTAGTGTTCATTGTTGTAGTGTTCGTTGTTGAGATGTTCGTTGTTCGTGGTTTAAAGTTCGTTGTTGTGGAGTACGTTGTTGTGGTGTTCGTTGTTGTAGTGTTCGTTGTAGAAATGTTTGTTGTTGTGATGGTCGTTCTTGTGGTGTCCGTTGTTATAGTGTTCGTTGTTGAGATGTTCGTTGTTGTGGTGCTCGTTGTTGC
The DNA here is from genome assembly GCF_040958095.1 of Procambarus clarkii. Lineage (NCBI taxonomy): Eukaryota > Metazoa > Arthropoda > Malacostraca > Decapoda > Cambaridae > Procambarus > Procambarus clarkii. The sequence goes on along the minus strand of NC_091182.1, from coordinate 9,209,357 downwards.
AGTGTTCATTGTTGTATTGTTCGTTGTTGAGTTGTTCGTTGCTGTATTGTTCGTTGTTGAGTTGTTTGTTGTTTAGACGTTCATTGTTGAGATGTTCGTTGTTGAGATGTTCGTTGATGTGGTGTTCGTTGTTGTGATGTTCGTTGTTGTGGTGTTCGTTGTTGTAGTGTTCGTTTTTGAGAGGTTCGTTGTTGAGATGTTCGTTGTTGAGATATTCGTTGTTGTAAAGTTCCTTGTTGTGGTGTTTGTTGTTGAGATGTTCGTTGTTGAGTTGTTCGTTGTTGAGATGATCGTTGTTGAGATGTTCGTTGTTGTGGTGTTCGTTGGGTTGATGTTCGTTGTTGTGGTGATCGTTGTTGTGATGTTCGTTGTTGTGGTGTTCGTTGTTGTAGTGTTCGTTGTTGAGATGTTCGTTGTTGAGATGTTCGTTGTTGAGATGTTCGTTGTTGTGGTGTTCAGTGATGTGGTGTTCGTTGTTGTAGTGTTCGTTGTTGAGATGTTCGTTGTTGAGATGTTCGTTGTTGTGATGGTCGTTCTTGTGGTGTTAGTTGGTATAGTGTTCGTTGTTGAGATGTTCGTTGTTGTGGTGTTCGTTGTTGTAGTGTTCATTGTTGTAGTGTTCGTTGTTGAGATGTTCATTGTTGTGGTGTTCGTTGTTGTGGTGTTCGTTGTTGTGGTGTTCGTTGTTGTTGTGTTCGTTGTTGTAGTGTTCGTTGTTTTAGTGTTCGTTGTTGAAATGTTCGTTGTTGTGGTGTTCGTTGTTGTGGTGTTCGTTGTTGAAGTGTTCGTTGTTTTGGTGTTTGTTGTTGTAGTGTTCGTTGTTGTAGTGTTCGTTGTTATGGTGTTCGTTGTTATGGTGTTCGTTTTTGTTGTTGTGTTCGTTGTTGTGGTGTTCATTGTTGTAATTTTCGTTGTTGTAGTGTATGTTGTTGTAGTGTTCGTTGTTGTAGTGTATGTTGTTGTAGTGTTCGTTGTTGTAGTGTTCCTTGTTGAAATGTCCGTTGTTGTGGAGTTTATTCTTATAACCTTCGTTGTTGTAGTGTTCGTTGTTCTAATGTTCGTTGTTGTAGTGTTCGTTGTTGTAGCGTTCGTTATTGTAGTGTTTGTTATAGTGATCGTTGTTGTAGTGTTCGTTGTTGTAGTGTTCATTGTTGTAAATTTCGTTATTGTGGTGTTCGTTGCTGTAGTGTTTGTTGTTGTGGTGTTCGTTGTTGTGGTGTTCGTTGTTGTAGTGTTCGTTGTTGAAGTGTTCGTTGTTGGTTTCTTCGTTGTGGTTGTGTTCATTGTTGTAATGTTCGTTGTTGTATTGTTAATTAGTGTAGTGTTCGTTGTTGTGGTGTTCGTTGTTGTAATGGTCGTTTTTATGATGTTCGTTGTTGTAATGTTCGTTGTTGTAATGTTCGTTGTTGTGGTGTTCGTGGTTGTAAAGTTTGTTGTTGTGGAGTTCGTTGTTGTGGTGTTCTTTGTTGTAGTGTTCGTTATTGTGGTGTTCGTTGTTGTAGTGTTCATTGTTGTACTGTTCGTTGATGAGATGTTCGTTGTTGAGACGTTCGTTGTTGAGATGTTCGTTGTTGAGATGTTCGTTGTTGTGGTGTTCGTTGTTGTGAGTTCGTTGTTGTGGTGTTCGTTGTTGTAATGGTCGTTTTTATGATGTTCGTTGTTGTAATGTTCGTTGTTGTGGTGTTCGTGGTTGTAAAGTTCGTTGTTGTGGAGTTCGTTGTTGTGGTGTTCTTTGTGTTCATAGTTGTGGTGTTCGTTGATGTAGTGTTCATTGTTGTGCTGTTCGTTGATGAGATGTTCGTTGTTGATACGTTCGTTGTTGAGATGTTCGTTGTTGAGATGTTCGTTGTTGTGGTGTTCGTTGTTGTGAGTTCGTTGTTGTGGTGTTCGTTGTTGTCGTGTTCGTTTTTGAGATGTTCGTTGTTGAGATGTTCGTTGTTGAGATGTTCGTTGTTGTAAAGTTCGTTGTTGTGGTGTTTGTTGTTGAGATGTTCGTTGTTGAGATGTTCGTTGTTGAGATGTTCGTTGTTGAGATGTTCGTTGTTGTGGTGTTCGTTGGGTTGATGTTCGTTGTTGTGGTGTTCGTGGTTGTGATGTTCGTTGTTGTGGTGTTCGTTGTTGCAGTGTTCGTTGTTGAGATGTTCGTTGTTGTGGTGTTCGTTGTTGCAGTGTTCGTTGTTGAGATGTTCATTGTTATGGTGTTCGTTGTTATAGTGTTCGTTGTTGTAGTGTTCGTTGTTGTAGTGTTCGTTGTTTTAGTGCCCATTTTTGTGGTGTTCGTTGTTGAAGTGTTCGTTGTTGTAGTGTTCGTCGTTGTGGTGTTCGTTGTTGTAGTGTTCGTTGTTGAGATGTTCGTTGTTGTGAGTTCGTTGTTGTGGTGTTCGTTGTTGTAATGGTCGTTTTTATGATGTTCGTTGTTGTAGTGTTCGTTGTTGTGGTGTTCGTTGTTGTAGTGTTCATTGTTGTACTGTTCGTTGATGAGATGTTCGTTGTTGAGACGTTCGTTGTTGAGATGTTCGTTGTTGAGATGTTCGTTGTTGTGGTGTTCGTTGTTGTGAGTTCGTTGTTGTGGTGTTCGTTGTTGTCGTGTTCGTTTTTGAGATGTTCGTTGTTGAGATGTTCGTTGTTGAAAAGTTCGTTGTTGTGGTGTTTGTTGTTGAGATGTTCTTTGTTGTGGTGTTCGTTGTTGTAGTGTTCATTGTTGTAGTGTTCGTTGTTGAGATGTTCGTTGTTCGTGGTTTAAAGTTCGTTGTTGTGGAGTACGTTGTTGTGGTGTTCGTTGTTGTAGTGTTCGTTGTAGAAATGTTTGTTGTTGTGATGGTCGTTCTTGTGGTGTCCGTTGTTATAGTGTTCGTTGTTGAGATGTTCGTTGTTGTGGTGCTCGTTGTTGCAGTGTTCATTGTTGTATTGTTCGTTGTTTAGTTGTTCGTTGCTGTATTGTTCGTTGTTTAGTTGTTTGTTGTTTAGACGTTCATTGTTGAGATGTTCGTTGTTGAGATGTTCGTTGATGTGGTGTTCGTTGTTGTGATGTTCGTTGTTGTGGTGTTCGTTGTTGTAGTGTTCGTTTTTGAGAGGTTCGTTGTTGAGATGTTCGTTGTTGAGATATTCGTTGTTGTAAAGTTCCTTGTTGTGGTGTTTGTTGTTGAGATGTTCGTTGTTGAGTTGTTCGTTGTTGAGATGATCGTTGTTGAGATGTTCGTTGTTGTGGTGTTCGTTGGGTTGATGTTCGTTGTTGTGGTGATCGTTGTTGTGATGTTCGTTGTTGTGGTGTTCGTTGTTGTAGTGTTCGTTGTTGAGATGTTCGTTGTTGAGATGTTCGTTGTTGAGATGTTCGTTGTTGTGGTGTTCAGTGATGTGGTGTTCGTTGTTGTAGTGTTCGTTGTTGAGATGTTCGTTGTTGAGATGTTCGTTGTTGTGATGGTCGTTCTTGTGGTGTTAGTTGGTATAGTGTTCGTTGTTGAGATGTTCGTTGTTGTGGTGTTCGTTGTTGTAGTGTTCATTGTTGTAGTGTTCGTTGTTGAGATGTTCATTGTTGTGGTGTTCGTTGTTGTGGTGTTCGTTGTTGTGGTGTTCGTTGTTGTTGTGTTCGTTGTTGTAGTGTTCGTTGTTTTAGTGTTCGTTGTTGAAATGTTCGTTGTTGTGGTGTTCGTTGTTGTGGTGTTCGTTGTTGAAGTGTTCGTTGTTTTGGTGTTTGTTGTTGTAGTGTTCGTTGTTGTAGTGTTCGTTGTTATGGTGTTCGTTGTTATGGTGTTCGTTTTTGTTGTTGTGTTCGTTGTTGTGGTGTTCATTGTTGTAATTTTCGTTGTTGTAGTGTATGTTGTTGTAGTGTTCGTTGTTGTAGTGTATGTTGTTGTAGTGTTCGTTGTTGTAGTGTTCCTTGTTGAAATGTCCGTTGTTGTGGAGTTTATTCTTATAACCTTCGTTGTTGTAGTGTTCGTTGTTCTAATGTTCGTTGTTGTAGTGTTCGTTGTTGTAGCGTTCGTTATTGTAGTGTTTGTTATAGTGATCGTTGTTGTAGTGTTCGTTGTTGTAGTGTTCATTGTTGTAAATTTCGTTATTGTGGTGTTCGTTGCTGTAGTGTTTGTTGTTGTGGTGTTCGTTGTTGTGGTGTTCGTTGTTGTAGTGTTCGTTGTTGAAGTGTTCGTTGTTGGTTTCTTCGTTGTGGTTGTGTTCATTGTTGTAATGTTCGTTGTTGTATTGTTAATTAGTGTAGTGTTCGTTGTTGTGGTGTTCGTTGTTGTAATGGTCGTTTTTATGATGTTCGTTGTTGTAATGTTCGTTGTTGTAATGTTCGTTGTTGTGGTGTTCGTGGTTGTAAAGTTTGTTGTTGTGGAGTTCGTTGTTGTGGTGTTCTTTGTTGTAGTGTTCGTTATTGTGGTGTTCGTTGTTGTAGTGTTCATTGTTGTACTGTTCGTTGATGAGATGTTCGTTGTTGAGACGTTCGTTGTTGAGATGTTCGTTGTTGAGATGTTCGTTGTTGTGGTGTTCGTTGTTGTGAGTTCGTTGTTGTGGTGTTCGTTGTTGTAATGGTCGTTTTTATGATGTTCGTTGTTGTAATGTTCGTTGTTGTGGTGTTCGTGGTTGTAAAGTTCGTTGTTGTGGAGTTCGTTGTTGTGGTGTTCTTTGTGTTCATAGTTGTGGTGTTCGTTGATGTAGTGTTCATTGTTGTGCTGTTCGTTGATGAGATGTTCGTTGTTGATACGTTCGTTGTTGAGATGTTCGTTGTTGAGATGTTCGTTGTTGTGGTGTTCGTTGTTGTGAGTTCGTTGTTGTGGTGTTCGTTGTTGTCGTGTTCGTTTTTGAGATGTTCGTTGTTGAGATGTTCGTTGTTGAGATGTTCGTTGTTGTAAAGTTCGTTGTTGTGGTGTTTGTTGTTGAGATGTTCGTTGTTGAGATGTTCGTTGTTGAGATGTTCGTTGTTGAGATGTTCGTTGTTGTGGTGTTCGTTGGGTTGATGTTCGTTGTTGTGGTGTTCGTGGTTGTGATGTTCGTTGTTGTGGTGTTCGTTGTTGCAGTGTTCGTTGTTGAGATGTTCGTTGTTGTGGTGTTCGTTGTTGCAGTGTTCGTTGTTGAGATGTTCATTGTTATGGTGTTCGTTGTTATAGTGTTCGTTGTTGTAGTGTTCGTTGTTGTAGTGTTCGTTGTTTTAGTGCCCATTTTTGTGGTGTTCGTTGTTGAAGTGTTCGTTGTTGTAGTGTTCGTCGTTGTGGTGTTCGTTGTTGTAGTGTTCGTTGTTGAGATGTTCGTTGTTGTGAGTTCGTTGTTGTGGTGTTCGTTGTTGTAATGGTCGTTTTTATGATGTTCGTTGTTGTAGTGTTCGTTGTTGTGGTGTTCGTTGTTGTAGTGTTCATTGTTGTACTGTTCGTTGATGAGATGTTCGTTGTTGAGACGTTCGTTGTTGAGATGTTCGTTGTTGAGATGTTCGTTGTTGTGGTGTTCGTTGTTGTGAGTTCGTTGTTGTGGTGTTCGTTGTTGTCGTGTTCGTTTTTGAGATGTTCGTTGTTGAGATGTTCGTTGTTGAAAAGTTCGTTGTTGTGGTGTTTGTTGTTGAGATGTTCTTTGTTGTGGTGTTCGTTGTTGTAGTGTTCATTGTTGTAGTGTTCGTTGTTGAGATGTTCGTTGTTCGTGGTTTAAAGTTCGTTGTTGTGGAGTACGTTGTTGTGGTGTTCGTTGTTGTAGTGTTCGTTGTAGAAATGTTTGTTGTTGTGATGGTCGTTCTTGTGGTGTCCGTTGTTATAGTGTTCGTTGTTGAGATGTTCGTTGTTGTGGTGCTCGTTGTTGCAGTGTTCATTGTTGTATTGTTCGTTGTTTAGTTGTTCGTTGCTGTATTGTTCGTTGTTTAGTTGTTTGTTGTTTAGACGTTCATTGTTGAGATGTTCGTTGTTGAGATGTTCGTTGATGTGGTGTTCGTTGTTGTGATGTTCGTTGTTGTGGTGTTCGTTGTTGTAGTGTTCGTTTTTGAGAGGTTCGTTGTTGAGATGTTCGTTGTTGAGATATTCGTTGTTGTAAAGTTCCTTGTTGTGGTGTTTGTTGTTGAGATGTTCGTTGTTGAGTTGTTCGTTGTTGAGATGATCGTTGTTGAGATGTTCGTTGTTGTGGTGTTCGTTGGGTTGATGTTCGTTGTTGTGGTGATCGTTGTTGTGATGTTCGTTGTTGTGGTGTTCGTTGTTGTAGTGTTCGTTGTTGAGATGTTCGTTGTTGAGATGTTCGTTGTTGAGATGTTCGTTGTTGTGGTGTTCAGTGATGTGGTGTTCGTTGTTGTAGTGTTCGTTGTTGAGATGTTCGTTGTTGAGATGTTCGTTGTTGTGATGGTCGTTCTTGTGGTGTTAGTTGGTATAGTGTTCGTTGTTGAGATGTTCGTTGTTGTGGTGTTCGTTGTTGTAGTGTTCATTGTTGTAGTGTTCGTTGTTGAGATGTTCGTTGTTAAGATGTTCGTTGTTATGGTGTTCGTTGATGTGGTGTTCGTTGTTGTAGTGTTCGTTGTTGTAGTGTTCGTTGTTGTACTGATCGTTGTTGTGGTGTTCGTTGTTGAGATGTTCGTTTTTGTAGTGTTCGTTGTTGTAGTGTTCGTTGTTGTACTGATCGTTGTTGTGGTGTTCGTTGTTGAGATGTTCGTTTTTGTAGTGTTCGTTGTTGTAGTGTTCGTTGTTGTAGTGTTCATTGTTGTTGTGTTCGTTGTTTTAGTGTGCGTTGTTGTGGTGTGCGTTGTTGTGGTGTTCGTTTTGAGATGTTCGTTGTTGTAGTGTTCGTTGTTGTGGTGTTCGTTATTGAGATGTTCGTTGTTGTAGTGTTCGTTGTTGTAGTGTTCGTTGTTGTAGTGTTCGTTGTTGTAGTATTCGTTGTTGAGATGTTCGTTGTTGTGGTGTTCGTTGTAGTAGTGTTCTTTGTTATGGTTTTGTTGTTGTGGTGTTCATTGTTGTGGTGTTCGTTTTGTAGTGTTCGTTGTTGCGGTGTTCGTTGTTGATGTGTTCGTTGTTGTGATGTTCGTTCTTGAGATGTTCGTTATTGTGGTGTTCGTTGTTGTGGTGTTCGTTGTTGTAGTATTCGTTGTTGAAGTGTTCGTTGTTGTAGTGTTCGTTGTTTTAGTGTTCGTTTTTGTGGTGTTCGTTGTTGAAGTGATCGTTGTTGTAGTGTTCGTCGTTGTACTGTTCGTTGTTGTAGTGTTCGTTGTTGTTGTGTTCGTTGTTGTAGTGTTCGTTGTTGAGATGTTCATTGTTGTGGTGTTCGTTGTTGTGGTGTTCGTTGTTGTGGTGTTCGTTGTTGTTGTGTTCGTTGTTGTAGTGTTCGTTGTTTTAGTGTTCGTTGTTGAAATGTTCGTTGTTGTGGTGTTCGTTGTTGTGGTGTTCGTTGTTGAAGTGTTTGTTGTTTTGGTGTTTGTTGTTGTAGTGTTCGTTGTTGTAGTGTTCGTTGTTATGGTGTTCGTTGTTATGGTGTTCGTTTTTGTTGTTGTGTTCGTTGTTGTGGTGTTCATTGTTGTAATGTTCGTTGTTGTAGTGTTTGTTCTTGTAGTGTTCGTTGTTGTAGTGTATGTTGTTGTAGTGTTCGTTGTTGTAGTGTTCCTTGTTGAAATGTCCGTTGTTTTGGAGTTTATTCTTATAACCTTCGTTGTTGTAGTGTTCGTTGTTCTAATGTTCGTTGTTGTAGTGTTCGTTGTTGTAGCGTTCGTTGTTGTAGTGTTTGTTGTAGTGATCGTTATTGTGGTGTTCGTTGTTGTAATGTTAGTTGTTGTAGTGTTCATTGTTGTAAATTTCGTTGTTGTGGTGTTCGTTGCTGTAGTGTTTGTTGTTGTGGTGTTCGTTGTTGTGGTGTTCGTTGTTGTAGTGTTCGTTGTTGAAGTGTTCGTTGTTGTTTTCTTCGTTGTTGTTGTGTTCATTGTTGTAATGTTCGTTGTTGTAGTGTTAATTAGTGTAGTGTTCGTTGTTGTGGTGTTCGTTGTTGTAATGGTCGTTTTTATGATGTTCGTTGTTGTAATGTTCGTTGTTGTGGTGTTCGTGGTTGTAAAGTTTGTTGTTGTGGAGTTCGTTGTTGTGGTGTTCTTTGTTGTAGTGTTCGTTGTTGTGGTTTTCGTTGTTGTAGTGTTCATTGTTGTACTGTTCGTTGATGAGATGTTCGTTGTTGAGACGTTCGTTGTTGAGATGTTCGTTGTTGAGATGTTCGTTGTTGTGGTGTTCGTTGTTGTGAGTTCGTTGTTGTGGTGTTCGTTGTTGTAATGGTCGTTTTTATGATGTTCGTTGTTGTAATGTTCGTTGTTGTGGTGTTCGTGGTTGTAAAGTTCGTTGTTGTGGAGTTCGTTGTTGTGGTGTTCTTTGTGTTCGTTGTTGTGGTGTTCGTTGATGTAGTGTTCATTGTTGTACTGTTCGTTGATGAGATGTTCGTTGTTGAGACGTTCGTTGTTGAGATGTTCGTTGTTGAGATGTTCGTTGTTGTGGTGTTCGTTGTTGTGAGTTCGTTGTTGTGGTGTTCGTTGTTGTCGTGTTCGTTTTTGAGATGTTCGTTGTTGAGATGTTCGTTGTTGAGATGTTCGTTGTTGTAAAGTTCGTTGTTGTGGTGTTTGTTGTTGAGATGTTCGTTGTTGAGATGTTCGTTGTTGAGATGTTCGTTGTTGAGATGTTCGTTGTTGTGGTGTTCGTTGGGGTTGATGTTCGTTGTTGTGGTGTTCGTGGTTGTGATGTTCGTTGTTGTGGTGTTCGTTGTTGCAGTGTTCGTTGTTGAGATGTTCGTTGTTGTGGTTTTCGTTGTTGCAGTGTTCGTTGTTGAGATGTTCATTGTTATGGTGTTCGTTGTTGTATTGTTCGTTGTTGTAGTGTACGTTGTTGTAGTGTTCGTTGTTTTAGTGCTCATTTTTGTGGTGTTCGTTGTTGAAGTGTTCGTTGTTGTAGTGTTCGTCGTTGTGGTGTTCGTTGTTGTAGTGTTCGTTGTTGAGATGTTCGTTGTTGTGAGTTCGTTGTTGTGGTGTTCGTTGTTGTAATGGTCGTTTTTATGATGTTCGTTGTTGTAGTGTTCGTTGTTGTGGTGTTCGTTGTTGTAGTGTTCATCGTTGTACTGTTCGTTGATGAGATGTTCGTTGTTGAGACGTTCGTTGTTGAGATGTTCGTTGTTGAGATGTTCGTTGTTGTGCGTTGTTGTGAGTTCGTTGTTGTGGTGTTCGTTGCTGTCGTGTTCGTTTTTGAGATGTTCGTTGTTGAGATGTTCGTTGTTGAGATGTTCGTTGTTGTAAAGTTCCTTGTTGTGGTGTTTGTTGTTGAGATGTTCGTTGTTGAGTTGTTCATTGTTGAGATGTTCGTTGTTGAGATGTTCGTTGTTGTGGTGTTCGTTGGGTTGATGTTCGTTGTTGTGGTGATCGTGGTTGTGATGTTCGTTGTTGTGGTGTTCGTTGTTGTAGTGTTCGTTGTTGAGATGTTCGTTGTTGAGATGTTCGTTGTTGAGATGGTCGTTGTTGTGGTGTTCAGTGATGTGGTGTTCGTTGTTGTAGTGTTCGTTGTTGAGATGTTCGTTGTTGAGATGTTCGTTGTTGTGATGGTCGTTCTTGTGGTGCTAGTTGTTATAGTGTTCGTTGTTGAGATGTTCGTTGTTGTGGTGTTCGTTGTTGTAGTGTTCATTGTTGTAGTGTTCGTTGTTGAGATGTTCGTTGTTAAGATGGTCGTTGTTATGGTGTTCGTTGATGTGGTGTTCGTTGTTGTAGTGTTCGTTGTTGTAGTGTTCGTTGTTGTGAGTTCGTTGTTGTGGTGTTCGTTGTTGTAATGGTCGTTTTTATGATGTTCGTTGTTGTAATGTTCGTTGTTGTGGTGTTCGTGGTTGTAAAGTTCGTTGTTGAGGAGTTCGTTGTTGTGGTGTTCTTTGTTGTAGTGTTCGTTGTTGTGGTGTTCGTTGTTGTAGTGTTCATTGTTGTACTGTTCGTTGATGAGATGTTCGTTGTTAAGACGTTCGTTGTTGAGATGTTCGTTGTTGAGATGTTCGTTGTTGTGGTGTTCGTTGTTGTGAGTTCGTTGTTGTGGTGTTCGTTGTTGTCGTGTTCGTTTTTGAGATGTTCGTTGTTGAGATGTTCGTTGTTGAGATGTTCGTTGTTGTAAAGTTCGTTGTTGTGGTGTTTGTTGTTGAGATGTTCGTTGTTGAGATGTTCGTTGTTGAGATGTTTGTTGTTGAGATGTTCGTTGTTGTGGTGTTCGTTGGGTTGATGTTCGTTGTTGTGGTGTTCGTGGTTGTGATGTTCGTTGTTGAGATGTTAGTTGTTGTAGTGTTCGTTGTTGAGATGTTCGTTGTTGAGATGTTCGTGGTTGAGATGTTCGTTGTTGTGGTGTTCGGTGATGTTGTGTTCGTTGTTGTAGTGTTCGTTGTTGTAGTGTTCGTTGTGTAGATGTTCGTTGTTGTGGTGTTTGTTGTTGCAGTGTTTGTTGTTGAGATGTTCGTTGTTGTGGTGTTCGTTGTTGTAGTGTTCGTTGTTGTAGTGTACGTTGTTGTAGTGTTCGTTGTTTTAGTGCTCATTTTTGTGGTGTTCGTTGTTGAAGTGTTCGTTGTTGTAGTGTCCGTCGTTGTGGTGTTCGTTGTTGTAGTGTTCGTTGTTGAGATGGTCGTTGTTGAGATGTTCGTTGTTGAGATGTTCGTTGTTGTGGTGTTCGGTGATGTGGTGTTCGTTGTTGTAGTGTTTGTTGTTGTAGTGTTCGTTTTTGTAGTGTTCGTTGTTGTAGTGTTCGTTGTTGTAGTGTTCGTTGTTGAGATGTTCGTTGTTGTGGTGTTCGTTGTTGCAGTGTTCGTTGTTGAGATGTTCGTTGTTGTAGTGTTCGTTGTTGAGATGTTCGTTGTTGAGATGTTCGTTGTTGAGATGTTCGTTGTTGTGGTGTTCGGTGATGTGGTGTTCGTTGTTGTAGTGTTTGTTGTTGTAGTGTTCGTTATTGTAGTGTTCGTTGTTGTAGTGTTCGTTTTTGTAGTGTTCGTTGTTGTAGTGTTCGTTGTTGTAGTGTTCGTTGTTGAGATGTTCGTTGTTGTGGTGTTCCTTGTTGCAGTGTTCGTTGTTGAGATGTTCGTTGTTGTGGTGTTCGTTGTTGAAGTGTTCGTTGTTTTGGTGTTTGTTGTTGTAGTGTTCGTTGTTGTAGTGTTCGTTGTTATGGTGTTCGTTGTTATAGTGTTCGTTGTTGTTGTTGTGTTCGTTGTTGTGGTGTTCATTGTTTTAATGTTCGTTGTTGTAGTGTTTGTTGTTGTAGTGTTCGTTGTTGTAGTGTATGTTGTTGTAGTGTTCGTTGTTGTAGTGTTCCTTGTTGTAATGTCCGTCGTTGTGGAGTTTATTCTTATAACCTTCGTTGATGTAGTGTTCGTTGTTCAAATGTTCGTTGTTGTGGTGTTCGTTGTTGTAGCGTTCGTTGTCGTAGTGTTTGTTGTTGTAGTGATCGTTATTGTAGTGTTCGTTGTTGTAATGTTAGTTGTTGTAGTGTTCAGTGATGTAGTGTTCGTTGTTGAGATGTTCGTTGTTGAGATGTTCGTTGTTGTGATGGTCGTTCTTGTGGTGTTATTTGTTATAGTGTTCGTTGTTGAGATGTTCGTTGTTGTGGTGTTCGTTGTTGTAGTGTTCATTGTTGTAGTGTTCGTTGTTGAGATGTTCGTTGTTAAGATGTTCGTTGTTATGGTGTTCGTTGATGTGGTGTTCGTTGTTGTAGTGTTCGTTGTTGTAGTGTTCGTTGTTGTAGTGTTCGTTGATGTGGTGTTCGTTTTGAGATGTTCGTTGTTGTGGTGTTCGTTGTTGAGATATTTCTTTGTTATGGTGTTCGTTGTTGTAGTGTTCGTTGTTGTAGTATTCGTTGTTGTAGTGTTCTTTGTTATGGTGTTTTTTGTTGTGGTGTTCATTGTTGTGGTGTTCGTTTTGTAGTGTTCGTTGTTGCGGTGTTCGTTGTTGATGTGTTCGTTGTTGTGATGTTCGTTCTTAGGATGTTCGTTATTGTGGTGTTCGTTGTTGTGGTGTTCGTTGTTGTAGTATTCGTTGTTGAAGTGTTCGTTGTTGTAGTGTTCGTTGTTTTAGTGTTCGTTTTTGTGGTGATCGTTGTTGAAGTGTTCGTTGTTGTAGTGTTCGTCGTTGTAGTGTTCGTTGTTGTAGTGTTCGTTGTTGTTGTGTTCGTTGTTGTAGTGTTCGTTGTTGAGATGTTTATTGTTGTGGTATTGGTTGTTGTAGTGTTCGTTTTTGTGGTGTTCGTTGTTGTTGTGTTCGTTGTTGAGATGTTCGTTGTTGAGATGTTCGTTGTTGTGATGGTCGTTCTTGTGGTGTTATTTGTTATAGTGTTCGTTGTTGAGATGTTCGTTGTTGTGGTGTTCGTTGTTGTAGTGTTCATTGTTGTAGTGTTCGTTGTTGAGATGTTCGTTGTTAAGATGTTCGTTGTTATGGTGTTCGTTGATGTGGTGTTCGTTGTTGTAGTGTTCGTTGTTGTAGTGTTCGTTGTTGTAGTGTTCGTTGATGTGGTGTTCGTTTTGAGATGTTCGTTGTTGTAGTGTTCGTTGTTGTGGTGTTCGTTGTTGAGATATTTCTTTGTTGTGGTGTTCGTTGTTGTAGTGTTCGTTGTTGTAGTATTCGTTGTTGTGGTGTTCGTTGTTGAGATGTTCGTTGTTGTGGTGTTCGTTGTTGTAGTGTTCTTTGTTATGGTGTTTTTTGTTGTGGTGTTCATTGTTGTGGTGTTCGTTTTGTAGTGTTCGTTGTTGCGGTGTTCGTTGTTGATGTGTTCGTTGTTGTGATGTTCGTTCTTAGGATGTTCGTTATTGTGGTGTTCGTTGTTGTGGTGTTCGTTGTTGTAGTATTCGTTGTTGAAGTGTTCGTTGTTGTAGTGTTCGTTGTTTTAGTGTTCGTTTTTGTGGTGTTCGTTGTTGAAGTGTTCGTTGTTGTAGTGTTCGTCGTTGTAGTGTTCGTTGTTGTAGTGTTCGTTGTTGTTGTGTTCGTTGTTGTACACCGAACGTTGTTGTACAACGAACACCACAAAAACGAACACTACAACAACGAACAATTCAACAACGAATACTACAACAACACCACAACAACGAACACCACAATAACGAACATCTCAAGAACGAACATCACAACAACGAACACATCAACAACGAACACCGCAACAACGAACACTACAAAACGAATACCACAACAATGAACACCACAACAACAAACACCATAACAAAGAACACTACTACAACGAACACCACAACAACGAACATCTCAACAACGAATACCACAACAACGAACACTACAACAACGAACACTACAACAACGAACACTACAACAACGAACATCTCAATAACGAACACCACAACAACGAACACTACAACAACGAACATCTCAAAACGAACACCACAACAACGCACACCACAACAACGCACACTAAAACAACGAACACTACAACAATGAACACTACAACAACGAACACTACAACAACGAACACTACAAAAACGAACATCTCAACAACGAACACCACAACAACGATCACTACAACAACGAACACTACAACAACGAACACTACAACAACGAACACCACATCAACGAACACCATAACAACGAACATCTTAACAACGAACATCTCAACAACGAACACTGCAACAATGAACACTACAACAACGAACACCACAACAACGAACATCTCAACAACGAACACTATAACAACTAACACCACAAGAACGACCATCACAACAACGAACATCTCAACAACGAACATCTCAACAACGAACACTACAACAACGAACACCACATCACTGAACACCACAACAACGAACATCTCAACAAAGAACATCTCAACAACGAACATCTCAACAACGAACACTACAACAACGAACACCACAACAACGAACATCACAACCACGAAAACCACAACAACGAACATCAACCCAACGAACACCACAACAACGAACATCTCAACAACGAACATCTGAACAACGAACAACTCAACAACGAACATCTCAACAACAAACACCACAACAACGAACTTTACAACAACGAATATCTCAACAACGAACATCTCAACAACGAACCTCTCAAAAACGAACACTACAACAACGAACACCACAACAACGAACATCACAACAACGAACACCACATCAACGAACATCTCAACAACAAACATCTCAACAACGAACGTCTAAACAACGAACAACTCAACAACGAACAATACATCAACGAACAACTCAACAACGAACAATACAACAATGAACACTACAACAACGAGCACCACAACAACGAACATCTCAACAACGAACACTATAACAACGAACACAAGAACGACCATCACAAAAACAAACATCTCTACAACGAACACTACAACAACGAACACCACAACAACGAACTCCACAACAACGAACTTTACAACCACGAACAACGAACATCTCAACAACGTACACTACAACAATGAACACTACAACAACGAACACCACAACAAAGAACATCTCAACAACAAACACTATAACAACGAACACCACAAAAACGACCCTCAAAACAACGAACATCTCAACAACGAACATATCTACAACGAACACTACAACAACGAACACTACAACAACGAACACCACAACAACAAACACGACAATCATGAACACTACAACAACGAAAATCAGAACAACGAACACTACAACAACGAACACTAACACTACGAACACTACAACTACGAACCTCTCAAAAACAAACACCACAACAACGAACATCTCAACAACGAACATTCCAACAACGAACGTCTCAGCAATGAACATCTCAACTTCGAGCACTACAACAATGAACACTTCAACAACGAACACCACAAAAATGAGCACTAAAACAACGAACACTACAACAACGTACACTACAACAACGAACACTACAACAACGAACACCACAACAACGAACATCTCAACAACGAACACTGCAACAACGAACACCACAACAACGAACATCTCAACAACGAACACTACAACAACGAACACTACAACAACGAACACTACAAAAACGAACACTACAACAACGAACACTACAATAACGAACACTACAACAACAAACACTACAACAACGAACACCACATCAGCGAACACCAAAACAACGAACACCTCAACAACGAACATCTCAACAACGAACATCTCAATAACGAACATCTCAACAACGAACATCTCAACAACAAACACCACAACAACGAACTTTACAACAACGAACGTTGTTGAGATGTTCGTTGTTGAGATGTTCGTTGTTGTGATGGTCGTTCTTGTGGTGTTAGTTGTTATAGTGTTCGTTGTTGAGATGTTCGTTGTTGTGGTGTTCGTTGTTGTAGTGTTCATTGTTGCAGTGTTCGTTGTTGAGATGTTCGTTGTTAAGATGTTCGTTGTTATGGTGTTCGTTGATGTGGTGTTCGTTGTTGTAGTGTTCGTTGTTGTAGTGTTCGTTGTTGTAGTGATCGTTGTTGTGGTGTTCGTTGTTGAGATGTTCGTTTTTGTAGTGTTCGTTGTTGTAGTGTTCGTTGTTGTAGTGTTCATTGTTGTAGTGTTCGTTGTTTTAGTGTGCGTTGTTGTGGTGTGCGTTGTTGTGGTGTTCGTTTTGAGATGTTCGTTGTTGTAGTGTTCGTTGTTGTGGTGTTCGTTATTGAGATGTTCGTTGTTGTAGTGTTCGTTGTTGTAGTGTTCGTTGTTGTAGTGTTCGTTGTTGTGGTATTCGTTGTTGAGATGTTCGTTGTTGTGGTGTTCGTTGTAGTAGTGTTCTTTGTTATGGTGTTTGTTGTTGTGGTGTTCATTGTTGTGGTATTCGTTTTGTAGTGTTCGTTGTTGCGGTGTTCGTTGTTGATGTGTTCGTTGTTGTGATGTTCGTTCTTGAGATGTTCGTTATTGTGGTGTTCGTTGTTGTGGTGTTCGTTGTTGTAGTATTCGTTGTTGAAGTGTTCGTTGTTGTAGTGTTCGTTTTTGTGGTGTTCGTTGTTGAAGTGATCGTTGTTGTAGTGTTCGTCGTTGTACTGTTCGTTGTTGTAGTGTTCGTTGTTGTTGTGTTCGTTGTTGTAGTGTTCGTTGTTGAGATGTTCATTGTTGTGGTGTTCGTTGTTGTGGTGTTCGTTGTTTTGGTGTTTGTTGTTGTAGTGTTCGTTGTTGTAGTGTTCGTTGTTATGGTGTTCGTTGTTATTGTGTTCGTTTTTGTTGTTGTGTTCGTTGTTGTGGTGTTCATTGTTGTAATGTTCGTTGTTGTAGTGTTTGTTGTTGTAGTGTTCGTTGTTGTAGTGTATGTTGTTGTAGTGTTCATTGTTGTAGTGTTCCTTGTTGAAATGTCCGTTGTTGTGGAGTTTATTCTTATAACCTTCGTTGTTGTAGTGTTCGTTGTTCGAATGTTCGTTGTTGTAGTGTTAGTTGTTGTAGCGTTCGTTGTTGTAGTGTTTGTTGTAGTGATCGTTATTGTGGTGTTCGTTGTTGTATTGTTAGTTGTTGTAGTGTTCATTGTTGTAAATTTCGTTGTTGTGGTGTTCGTTGCTGTAGTGTTTGTTGTTGTGGTGTTCGTTGTTGTGGTGTTCGTTGTTGTAGTGTTCGTTGTTGAAGTGTTCGTTGTTGTTTTCTTCGTTGTTGTTGTGTTCATTGTTGTAATGTTCGTTGTTGTAGTGTTAATTAGTGTAGTGTTCGTTGTTGTGGTGTTCGTTGTTGTAATGGTCGTTTTTATGATGTTCGTTGTTGTAATGTTCGTTGTTGTGGTGTTCGTGGTTGTAAAGTTTGTTGTTGTGGAGTTCGTTGTTGTGGTGTTCTTTGTTGTAGTGTTCGTTGTTGTGGTGTTCGTTGTTGTAGTGTTCATTGTTGTACTGTTCGTTGATGAGATGTTCGTTGTTGAGACGTTCGTTGTTGAGATGTTCGTTGTTGAGATGTTCGTTGTTGTGGTGTTCGTTGTTGTGAGTTCGTTGTTGTGGTGTTCGTTGTTGTCGTGTTCGTTTTTGAGATGTTCGTTGTTGAGATGTTCGTTGTTGAGATGTTCGTTGTTGTAAAGTTCGTTGTTGTGGTGTTTGTTGTTGAGATGTTCGTTGTTGAGATGTTCGTTGTTGAGATGTTCGTTGTTGAGATGTTCGTTGTTGTGGTGTTCGTTGGGTTGATGCTCGTTGTTGTGGTGTTCGTGGTTGTGATGTTCGTTGTTGTGGTGTTCGTTGTTGCAGTGTTCGTTGTTGAGATGTTCGTTGTTGTGGTGTTCGTTGTTGCAGTGTTCGTTGTTGAGATGTTCATTGTTATGGTGTTCGTTGTTGTAGTGTTCGTTGTTGTAGTGTACGTTGTTGTAGTGTTCGTTGTTTTAGTGCTCATTTTTGTGGTGCTCGTTGTTGAAGTGTTCGTTGCTGTAGTGTTCGTCGTTGTGGTGTTCGTTGTTGTAGTGTTCGTTGTTGAGATGTTCGTTGTTGTGAGTTCGTTGTTGTGGTTTTCGTTGTTGTGAGTTCGTTGTTGTGGTGTTCGTTGTTGTCGTGTTCGTTTTTGAGATGTTCGTTGTTGAGATGTTCGTTGTTGAGATGTTCGTTGTTGTAAAGTTCGTTGTTGTGGTGTTTGTTGTTGAGATGTTCTTTGTTGTGGTGTTCGTTGTTGTAGTGTTCATTGTTGTAGTGTTCGTTGTTGAGATGTTCGTTGTTCGTGGTTTAAAGTTCATTGTTGTGGAGTTCGTTGTTGTGGTGTTCGTTGTTGAGATGTTCGTTGTTGAGAAGTTCGTTGTTGTGGTGTTCGTTGTTGTTAGTTCGTTGTTGTGGTGTTCGTTGTTGTCGGGTTCGTTTTTGAGATGTTCGTTGTTGAGATGTTCGTTGTTGAGATGTTCGTTGTTGTAAAGTTCGTTGTTGTGGTGTTTGTTGTCGAGATGTTCTTTGTTGTGGTGTTCGTTGTTGTAGTGTTCATTGTTGTAGTGTTCGTTGTTGAGATGTTCGTTGTTCGTGGTTTAAAGTTCGTTGTTGTGGAGTTCGTTGTTGTGGTGTTCGTTGTTGTAGTGTTCGTTGTAGAAATGTTTGTTGTTGTGATGGTCGTTCTTGTGGTGTCCGTTGTTATCGTGTTCGTTGTTGAGATGTTCGTTGTTGTGGTGCTCGTTGTTGTAGTGTTCATTGTTGTATTGTTCGTTGTTGAGTTGTTCGTTGTTGTATTGTTCGTTGTTGAGTTGTTCGTTGTTTAGACGTTCGTTGTTGAGATGTTCGTTGTTGAGATGTTCGTTGATGTGGTGTTCGTTGTTGTGATGTTCGTTGTTGTGGTGTTCGTTGTTGTAGTGTTCGTTTTTGAGAGGTTCGTTGTTGAGATGTTCGTTGTTGAGATATTCGTTGTTGTAAAGTTCCTTGTTGTTGTGTTTGTTGTTGAGATGTTCGTTGTTGAGTTGTTCGTTGTTGAGATGTTCGTTGTTGAGATGTTCGTTGTTGTGGTGTTCGTTGGGTTGATGTTCGTTGTTGTGGTGATCGTGGTTGTGATGTTCGTTGTTGTGGTGTTCGTTGTTGTTGTGTTCGTTGTTGAGATGTTCGTTGTTGAGATGTTCGTTGTTATGGTGTTCGTTGTTGTAGTGTTCATTGTTGTAGTGTTCGTTCTTGAGATGTTCGTTGTTAAGATGTTCGTTGGTATGGTGTTCGTTGATGTGGTGTTCGTTGTTGTAGTGTTCGTTGTTGTAGTGTTCGTTGTTGTGAGTTCGATGTTGTGGTGTTCGTTGTTGTAATGGTAGTTTTTATGATGTTCGTTGTTGTAATGTACGTTGTTGTGGTGTTCGTAGTTGTAAAGTTCGTTGTTGAGGAGTTCGTTATTGTGGTGTTCTTTGTTGTAGTGTTCGTTGTTGTGGTGTTCGTTGTTGTAGTGTTCATTGTTGTACTGTTCGTTGATGAGATGTTCGTTGTTGAGACGTTCGTTGTTGAGATGTTCGTTGTTGTGATGTTCGTTGTTGTGGTGTTCGTTGTTGTGAGTTCGTTGTTGTGGTGTTCGTTGTTGTCGTGTTCGTTTTTGAGGTGTTCGTTGTTGAGATGTTTGTTGTTGTAAAGTTCGTTGTTGTGGTGTTTGTTGTTGAGATGTTCGTTGTTGAGATGTTCGTTGTTGAGATGTTTGTTGTTGAGATGTTCGTTGTTGTGGTGTTCGTTGGGTTGATGTTCGTTGTTGTGGTGTTCGTGGTTGTGATGTTCGTTGTTGAGATGTTAGTTGTTGTAGTGTTCGTTGTTGAGATGTTCGTTGTTGAGATGTTCGTTGTTGAGATGGTCGTTGTTGTGGTGTTCGGTGATGTGGTGTTCGTTGTTGTAGTGTTCGTTGTGTAGATGTTCGATGTTGTGGTGTCTGTTGTTGCAGTGTTCGTTGTTGAGATGTTCGTTGTTGTGGTGTTCGTTGTTGTAGTGTTCGTTGTTGTAGTGTACGTTGTTGTAGTGTTCGTTGTTTTAGTGCTCATTTTTGTGGTGTTCGTTGTTGAAGTGTTCGTTGTTGTAGTGTTCGTCGTTGTGGTGTTCGTTGTTGTAGTGTTCGTTGTTGAGATGGTCGTTTTTGAGATGGTCGTTGTTGAGATGTTCGTTGTTGAGATGTTCGTTGTTGTGGTGTTCGGTGATGTGGTGTTCGTTGTTGTTGTGTTTGTTGTTGTAGTGTTCTTTATTGTAGCGTTCGTTGTTGTAGTGTTCGTTGTTGTAGTGTTCGTTGTTGAGATGTTCGTTGTTGTGGTGTTCGTTGTTGCAGTGTTCGTTGTTGAGATGTTCGTTGTTGTAGTGTTCGTTGTTGAGATGTTCGTTGTTGAGATGTTCGTTGTTGAGATGTTCGTTGTTGTGGTGTTCGGTGATGTGGTGTTCGTTGTTGTAGTGTTTGTTGTTGTAGTGTTCGTTATTGTAGTGTTCGTTGTTGTAGTGTTCGTTTTTGTAGTGTTCGTTGTTGTAGTGTTCGTTGTTGTGGTGTTCGTTGTTGCAGTGTTCGTTGTTGAGATGTTCGTTGTTGTGGTGTTTGATGTTGAAGTGTTCGTTGTTTTGGTGTTTGTTGTTGTAGTGTTCGTTATTGTAGTGTTCGTTGTTATGGTGTTCGTTGTTATAGTGTTCGTTGTTGTTGTTGTGTTCGTTGTTGTGGTGTTCATTGTTTTAATGTTCGTTGTTGTAGTGTTTGTTGTTGTAGTGTTCGTTGTTGTAGTGTATGTTGTTGTAGTGTTCGTTGTTGTAGTGTTCCTTGTTGTAATGTCCGTTGTTGTGGAGTTTATTCTTATAACCTTCGTTGATGTAGTGTTCGTTGTTCAAATGTTCGTTGTTGTGGTGTTCGTTGTTGTAGCGTTCGTTGTCGTAGTGTTTGTTGTTGTAGTGATCGTTATTGTAGTGTTCGTTGTTGTAATGTTAGTTGTTGTAGTGTTCAGTGATGTGGTGTTCGTTGCTGTAGTGTTCGTTGTTGAGATGTTCGTTGTTGAGATGTTCGTTGTTGTGATGGTCGTTCTTGTGGTGTTATTTGTTATAGTGTTCGTTGTTGAGATGTTCATTGTTGTGGTGTTCGTTGTTGTAGTGTTCATTGTTGTAGTGTTCGTTGTTGAGATGTTCGTTGTTAAGATGTTCGTTGTTATGGTGTTCGTTGATGTGGTGTTCGTTGTTGTTGTGTTCGTTGTTGTAGTGTTCGTTGTTGTAGTGTTCGTTGATGTGGTGTTCGTTGTTGAGATGTTCGTTTTTGTAGTGTTCGTTGTTGTAGTGTTCGTTGTTGTAGTGTTCATTGTTGTAGTGTTCGTTGTTTTAGTGTGCGTTGCTGTGGTGAGCGTTGTTGTGGTATTCGTTTTGAGATGTTCGTTGTTGTAGTGTTCGTTGTTGTGGTGTTCGTTGTTGAGATATTTCTTTGTTGTGGTGTTCGTTGTTGTAGTGTTCGTTGTTGTAGTATTCGTTGTTGTGGTGTTCGTTGTTGAGATGTTCGTTGTTGTAGTGTTCTTTGTTAGGGTGTTTTTTGTTGTGGTGTTCATTGTTGTGGTGTTCGTTTTGTAGTGTTCGTTGTTGCGGTGTTCGTTGTTGATGTGTTCGTTGTTGTGATGTTCGTTCTTAGGATGTTCGTTATTGTGGTGTTCGTTGTTGTGGTGTTCGTTGTTGTAGTATTCGTTGTTGAAGTGTTCGTTGTTGTAGTGTTCGTTGTTTTAGTGTTCGTTTTTGTGGTGTTCGTTGTTGAAGTGTTCGTTGTTGTAGTGTTCGTCGTTGTAGTGTTCGTTGTTGTAGTGTTCGTTGTTGTTGTGTTCGTTGTTGTAGTGTTCGTTGTTGAAATGTTCGTTGTTGTGGTGTTCGTTGTTGTGGTGTTCGTTGTTGAAGTGTTCGTTGTTTTGGTGTTTGTTGTTGTAGTGTTCGTTGTTGTAGTGTTCGTTGTTATGGTGTTCGTTGTTATGGTGTTCGTTGTTGTTGTTGTGTTCGTTGTTGTGGTGTTCATTGTTTTATTGTTCGTTGTTGTAGTGTTTGTTGTTGTAGTGTTCGTTGTTGTAGTGTATGTTGTTGTAGTGTTCGTTGTTGTAGTGTTCCTTTTTGTAATGGAGTTTGTTGTTGGAGTTGTGGAGTTGTTGTGTTGTGGAGTTTATTCTTATAACCTTCGTTGCTGTAGTGTTCGTTGTTCTAATGTTCGTTGTTGTGGTGTTCGTTGTTGTAGCGTTCGTTGTTGTAGTGTTCAGTGTTGTAAATTTCGTTGTTGTGGTGTTCGTTGCTGTAGTGTTTGTTGTTGTTGTGATCGTTGTTGTGGTGTTCGTTGTTGTAGTGTTCGTTGTTGAAGTGTTCGTTGTTGTTTTCTACGTTGTTGTTGTGTTCATTGTTGCAATGTTCGTTGTTGTAGTGTTAATTAGTGTAGTGTTCGTTGTTGTGGTGTTCGATGTTGTAATGGTCGTTTTTATGATGTTCGTTGTTGTAATGTTCGTTGTTGTGGTGTTCGTGGTTGTAAAGTTCGTTGATGTGGAGTTCGTTGTTGTGGTGTTCTTTGTTGTAGTGTTCGTTGTTGTGGTGTTCGTTGTTGTAGTGTTAATTGTTGTACTGTTCGTTGATGAGATGTTCTTTGTTGAGACGTTCGTTGTTGAGATGTTCGTTGTTGAGATGTTCGTTGTTGTGGTGTTCGTTGGTGTGAGTTCGTTGTTGTGGTGTTCGTTGTTGTCTTGTTCGTTTTTGAGATGTTCGTTGTTGAGATGTTCGTTGTTGAGATGTTCGTTGTTGTAAAGTTCGTTGTTGTGGTGTTTGTTGTTGAGATGTTCCTTGTTGAGATATTTGTTGTTGAGATGTTCGTTGTTGAGATGTTCGTTGTTGTGGTGTTCGTTGGGTTGATGTTCGTTGTTGTGGTGTTCGTGGTTGTGATGTTCGTTGTTGTGGTGTTCGTTGTTGTAGTGTTCGTAGTTGAGATGTTCGTTGTTGAGATGTTCGTTGTTGAGATGT
This sequence comes from Procambarus clarkii, assembly GCF_040958095.1. Lineage (NCBI taxonomy): Eukaryota > Metazoa > Arthropoda > Malacostraca > Decapoda > Cambaridae > Procambarus > Procambarus clarkii. Next base: position 9,187,098 of record NC_091182.1, on the reverse strand, counting down.
TTGTTGTTGTGGTGTTCGGTGATGTGGTGTTCGTTGTTGTAGTGTTTGTTGTTGTAGTGTTCGTTATTGTAGTTTTCGTTGTTGTAGTGTTCGTTTTTGTAGTGTTCGTTGTTGTAGTGTTCGTTGTTGTAGTGTTCATTGTTGTATTGTTCGTTGTTGAGTTGTTCGTTGTTGAATTGTTCGTTGTTGAGTTGTTCGTTGTTTAGACGTTCGTTGATGAGATGTTCGTTGTTGAGATGTTCGTTGATGTGGTGTTCGTTGTTGTGATGTTCGTTGTTGTGGTGTTCGTTGTTGTAGTGTTCGTTTTTGAGAGGTTCGTTGTTGAGATGTTCGTTGTTGAGATATTCGTTGTTGTAAAGTTCGTTGTTGTGGTGTTTGTTGTTGAGATGTTCGTTGTTGAATTGTTCGTTGTTGAGATGTTCGTTGTTGAGATGTTCGTTGTTGTGGTGTTCGTTAGGTTGATGTTCGTTGTTGTGGTGTTCGTGGTTGTGATGTTTGTTGTTTCAGGGTTCGTTGTTGTAGTGTTCGTTGTTGAGATGTTCGTTGTTGAGTTGTTCGTTGTTGAGATGTTCGTTGTTGAGATGTTCGTTGTTGTGATGGGCGATCTTGTGGTATTAGTTATTATTGTGTTCGTTGTTGAGATGTTCGTTGTTGTGGTGTTCGTTGTTGTAGTGTTCATTGTTGTAGTGTTCGTTGTTGAGATGTTCGTTGTTAAGTTGTTCGTTGTTATGGTGTTCGTTGATGTGGTGTTCGTTGTTGTAGTGCTCGTTCTTGTAGTGTTCGTTGTTGTGGTGTTCGTTGTTGAGATGTTCGTTTTTGTAGTGTTCGTTGTTGTAGTGTTCGTTGTTGTAGTGTTCATTGTTGTAGTGTTCGTTGTTTTAGTGTGCGTTGTTGTGGTGTTCGTTGTTGTTGTTTTGTTCGAGGTTGTGGTGTTCGTTGTTGTGATGTTCGTTGCTGTAGGGTTTGTTGTTGCAGTATTCGTTTTTGTGGTGTTCGTTGTTGTGGTGTTCATTGTTGTGGTGTTCGTTTTGTAGTGTTCGTTGTTGTGGTGTTCGTTGTTGATGTGTTCGTTGTTGTGATGTTCGTTCTTGAGATGTTCGTTATTGTGGTGTTCGTTGTTGTGGTGTTCGTTGTTGTAGTATTCGTTGTTGAAGTGTTCGCTGTTGTAGTGTTCGTTTTTTTAGTGTTCGTTTTTGTGGTGTTCGTTGTTGAAGTGTTCGTTGTTGTAGTGTTCGTCGTTGTAGTGTTCGTTGTTGTAGTGTTCGTTGTTGTTGTGTTCGTTGTTGTAGTGTTCGTTGTTAAGATGTTCATTGTAGTGGTGTTCGTTGTTGTGGTGTTCGTTGTTGTGGTGTTCGTTGTTGTTGTGTTCGATGTTGTAGTGTTCGTTGTTGTAGTGTTCGTTGTTGAAATGTTCGTTGTTGTGGTGTTCGTTGTTGTGGTGTTCGTTGTTGAAGTGTTCGTTGTTATGGTGTTCGTTGTTATGGTGTTCGTTGTTATGGTGTTCGTTGTTGTTATTGTGTTCGTTGTTGTGGTGTTCTTTGTTGTAATGTTAGTTGTTGTAGTGTTTGTTGTTGTAGTGTTCGTTGTTCTAATGTTCGTTGTTGTGGTGTTCTTTGTTGTAGCGTTCGTTGTTGTAGTGTTTGTTGTTGTAGTGATCTTTATTGTGGTGTTCGTTGTTGTAATGTTAGTTGTTGTAGTGTTCATTGTTGTAAATTTCGTTGTTGTGGTGTTCGTTGCTGTAGTGTTTGTTGTTGTGGTGTTCGTTGTTGTGGTGTTCGTTGTTGTAGTGTTCGTTGTTGAAGTGTTCGTTGTTGTTTTCTTCGTTGTTGTTCTGTTCATTGTTGTAATGTTCGTTGTTGTAGTGTTAATTAGTGTAGTGTTCGTTGTTGTGGTGTTCGTTGTTGTAATGGTCGTTTTTATGATGTTCGTTGTTGTAATGTTCGTTGTTGGGGTGTTCGTGGTTGTAAAGTTCGTTGTTGTGGAGTTCGTTGTTGTGGTGTTGTTTGTTGTAGTGTTCGTTGTTGTGGTGTTCGTTGTTGTAGTGTTCATTGTTGTACTGTTCGTTGATGAGATGTTCGTTGTTGAGACGTTCGTTGTTGAGATGTTCGTTGTTGAGATGTTCGTTGTTGTGGTGTTCGTTGTTGTGAGTTCGTTGTTGTGGTGTTCGTTGTTGTAATGGTCGTTTTTATGATGTTCGTTGTTGTAATGTTCGTTGTTGTGGTGTTCGTGGTTGTAAAGTTCGTTGTTGTGGAGTTCGTTGTTGTGGTGTTCTTTGTTGTAGTGTTCGTTTTTGTGGTGTTCGTTGTTGTAGTGTTCATTGTTGTACAGTTCGTTGATGAGATGTTCGTTGTTGAGACGTTCGTTGTTGAGATGTTCGTTGTTGAGATGTTCGTTGTTGTGGTGTTCGTTGTTGTGAGTTCGTTGTTGTGGTGTTCGTTGTTGTCGTGTTCGTTTTTGAGATGTTCGTTGTTGAGATGTTCGTTGTTGAGATGTTAGTTGTTGTAAAGTTCGTTGTTGTGGTGTTTGTTGTTGAGATGTTCGTTGTTGAGATGTTCGTTGTTGAGATGTTCGTTGTTGAGATGTTCGTTGTTGTGGTGTTCGTTGGGTTGATGTTCGTTGTTGTGGTGTTCGTGGTTGTGATGTTCGTTGTTGTGGTGTTCGTTGTTGCAGTGTTCGTTGTTGAGATGTTCGTTGTTGTGGTGTTCGTTGTTGCAGTGTTCGTTGTTGAGAGTTCGTTGTTGTGGTGTTCGTTGTTGTAGTGTTCGTTGTTGTAGTGTACGTTGTTGTAGTGTTCGTTGTTTTAGTGCTCATTTTTGTGGTGTTCGTTGTTGTGGTGTTCGTTGTTGTAGTGTTCGTTGTTGTAGTGTTCGTTGTTTTAGTGCTCATTTTTGTGGTGTTCGTTGTTGTGGTGTTCGTTATTGTAGTGTTCGTTGTTGTAGTGTTCGTTTTTGTAGTGTTCGTTGTTGTGGTGTTCGTTGTTGCAGTGTTCGTTGTTGAGATGTTCGTTGTTGTGGTGTTCGTTGTTGTAGTGTTCGTTGTTGTAGTGTTCGTTGTTGTGGTGTTCGTTGTTGTAGTGTTCTTTGTTATGGTGTTTGTTGTTATGGTGTTCGTTGTTCTTGTTTTGTTCGAGGTTGTGGTGTTCGTTGTTGTGATGTTCGTTGCTGTAGTGTTCGTTGTTGCAGTATTCGTTTTTGTGGTAGTCGTTGTTGTGGTGTTCATTGTTGTGGTGTTTGTTTTGTAGTGTTCGTTGTTGTGGTGTTCGTTGTTGATGTGTTCGTTGTTGTGATGTTCGTTCTGGAGATGTTCGTTATTGTGGTGGTCGTTGTTGTGGTGTTCGTTGTTGTAGTATTCGTTGTTGAAGTGTTCGTTGTTGTAGTGTTCGTTGTTTTAGTGTTCATTTTTGTGGTGTTCGTTGTTGAAGTGTTCGTTGTTGTAGTGTTCGTCGTTGTAGTGTTCGGTGTTGTAGTGTTCGTTGTTGTTGTGTTCGTTGTTGTAGTGTTCGTTGTTGAGATGTTCATTGTTGTGGTGTTCGTTGTTGTGGTGTTCGTTGTTGTGGTGTTCGTTGTTGTTGTGTTCGTTGTTGTAGTGTTCGTTGTTGTAGTGTTCGTTGTTGAAATGTTCGTTGTTGTTGTGTTCGTTGTTGTGGTGTTCGTTGTTGAAGTGTTCGTTGTTTTAGTGTTTGTTGTTGTAGTGTTCGTTGTTGTAGTGTTCGTTGTTATGGTGTTCGTTGTTATGGTGTTCGTTGTTGTTGTTGTGTTCGTTGTTGTTGTGTTCATTGTTGTAATGTTCGTTGTTGTAGTGTTTGTTGTTGTAGTGTTCGTTGTTGTAGTGTATGTTGTTGTAGTGTTCGTTGTTGTAATGTCCGTTGTTGTGGAGTTTATTCTTATAACCTTCGTTGTTGTAGTGTTCGTTGTTCTAATGTTCGTTGTTGTGGTGTTCGTTGTTGTAGCGTTCGTTGTTGTAGTGTTTGTTGTTGTAGTGATCGTTATTGTGTTGTTCGATGTTGTAATGTTAGTTGTTGTAGTGTTCATTGTTGTAAATTTCGTTGTTGTGGTGTTCGTTGCTGTAGTGTTTGTTGTTGCGGTGTTCGTTGTTGTGGTGTACGTTGTTGTAGTGTTCGCGGTTGAAGTGTTCGTTGTTGTTTTCTTCGTTGTTGTTGTGTTCATTGTTATAATGTTCATTGTTGTAGTGTTAATTAGTGTAGTGTTCGTTGTTGTGGTGTTCGTTGTTGTAATGGTCGTTTTTATGATGTTCGTTGTTGTAATGTTCGATGTTTTGGTGTTCGTTGTTGTAAAGTTCGTTGTTGTGGAGTTCGTTGTTGTGGTGTTCTTTGTTGTAGTGTTCGTTGTTGTGGTGTTCGTTGTTGTAGTGTTCATTGTTGTACTGTTCGTTGATGAGATGTTCGTTGTTGAGACGTTCGTTGTTGAGATGTTCGTTGTTGAGATGTTCGATGTTGTGGTGTTCGTTGTTATGAGTTCGTTGTTGTGGTGTTCGTTGTTGTAATGGTCGTTTTTATGATGTTCGTTGTCGTAATGTTCGTTGTTGTGGTGTTCGTTGTTGTAAATTTCGTTGTTGTGGTGTTCGTTGCTGTAGTGTTTGTTGTTGCGGTGTTCGTTGTTGTGGTGTACGTTGTTGTAGTGTTCGCGGTTGAAGTGTTCGTTGTTGTTTTCTTCGTTGTTGTTGTGTTCATTGTTATAATGTTCTTTGTTGTAGTGTTAATTAGTGTAGTGTTCGTTGTTGTGGTGTTTGTTGTTGTAATGGTCGTTTTTATGATGTTCGTTGTTGTAATGTTCGATGTTTTGGTGTTCGTTGTTGTAAAGTTCGTTGTTGTGGAGTTCGTTGTTGTGGTGTTCTTTGTTGTAGTGTTCGTTGTTGTGGTGTTCGTTGTTGTAGTGTTCATTGTTGTACTGTTCGTTGATGAGATGTTCGTTGTTGAGATGTTCGTTGTTGAGATGTTCGTTGTTGAGATGTTCGTTGTTGTGGTGTTCGTTGGGTTGATGTTTGTTGTTGTGGTGTTCGTGGTTGTGATGTTCGTGGTTGTGGTGTTCGTTGTTGTAGTGTTCGTTGTTGAGATGTTCGTTGTTGAGATGTTCGTTGTTGAGATGTTCGTTGTTGTGGTGTTCGGTGATGTGGTGTTCGTTGTTGTAGTGTTTGTTGTTGTAGTGATCGTTATTGTAGTTTTCGTTATTGTAGTGTTCGTTTTTGTAGTGTTCGTTGTTGTAGTGTTCGTTGTTGTAGTGTTCGTTGTTGAGATGTTCGTTGTTGTAGTGTTCGTTGTTGAGATGTTCGTTGTTGTGGTGTTCGTTGTTGTAGTATTCGTTGTTGAAGTGTTCGCTGTTGTAGTGTTCGTTTTTTTAGTGTTCGTTTTTGTGGTATTCGTTGTTGAAGTGTTCGTTGTTGTAGTGTTCGTCGTTGTAGTGTTCGTTGTTGTAGTGTTCGTTGTTGTTGTGTTCGTTGTTGTAGTGTTCGTTGTTAAGATGTTCATTGTAGTGGTGTTCGTTGTTGTGGTGTTCGTTGTTGTGGTGTTCGTTGTTGTTGTGTTCGATGTTGTAGTGTTCGTTGTTGTAGTGTTCGTTGTTGAAATGTTCGTTGTTGTGGTGTTCGTTGTTGTGGTGTTCGTTGTTGAAGTGTTCGTTGTTATGGTGTTCGTTGTTATGGTGTTCGTTGTTGTTATTGTGTTCGTTGTTGTGGTGTTCTTTGTTGTAATGTTCGTTGTTGTAGTGTTTGTTGTTGTAGTGTTCGTTGTTCTAATGTTCGTTGTTGTGGTGTTCGTTGTTGTAGCGTTCGTTGTTGTAGTGTTTGTTGTTGTAGTGATCTTTATTCTGGTGTTCGTTGTTGTAATGTTAGTTGTTGTAGTGTTCATTGTTGTAAATTTCGTTGTTGTGGTGTTCGTTGCTGTAGTGTTTGTTGTTGTGGTGTTCGTTGTTGTGGTGTTCGTTGTTGTAGTGTTCGTTGTTGAAGTGTTCGTTGTTGTTTTCTTCGTTGTTGTTGTGTTCATTGTTGTAATGTTCGTTGTTGTAGTGTTTATTAGTGTAGTGTTCGTTGTTGTGGTGTTCGTTGTTGTAATGGTCGTTTTTATGATGTTCGTTGTTGAAATGTTCGTTGTTGGGGTGTTCGTGGTTGTAAAGTTCGTTGTTGTGGAGTTCGTTGATGTGGTGTTGTTTGTTGTAGTGTTCGTTGTTGTGGTGTTCGTTGTTGTAGTGTTCATTGTTGTACTGTTCGTTGATGAGATGTTCGTTGTTGAGACGTTCGTTGTTGAGATGTTCGTTGTTGAGATGTTCGTTGTTGTGGTGTTCGTTGTTGTGAGTTCGTTGTTGTGGTGTTCGTTGTTGTAATGGTCGTTTTTATGATGTTCGTTGTTGTAATGTTCGTTGTTGTGGTGTTCGTGGTTGTGAAGTTCGTTGTTGTGGAGTTCGTTGTTGTGGTGTTCTTTGTTGTAGTGTTCGTTTTTGTGGTGTTCGTTGTTGTAGTGTTCATTGTTGTACAGTTCGTTGATGAGATGTTCGTTGTTGAGACGTTCGTTGTTGAGATGTTCGTTGTTGAGATGTTCGATGTTGTGGTGTTCGTTGTTGTGAGTTCGTTGTTGTGGTGTTCGTTGTTGTAATGGTCGTTTTTATGATGTTCGTTGTCGTAATGTTCGTTGTTGTGGTGTTCGTTGTTGTGGTGTTTGTTGATGAGATGTTCGTTGTTGAGATGTTCGTTGTTGAGATGTTCGTTGTTGAGATGTTCGTTGTTGTGGTGTTCGTTGGGTTGATGTTTGTTGTTGTGGTGTTCGTGGTTGTGATGTTCGTGGTTGTGGTGTTCGTTGTTGTAGTGTTCGTTGTTGAGATGTTCGTTGTTGAGATGTTCGTTGTTGAGATGTTCGTTGTTGTGGTGTTCGGTGATATGGTGTTCGTTGTTGTAGTGTTTGTTGTTGTAGTGATCGTTATTGTAGTGTTCGTTGTTGTAGTGTTCGTTTTTGTAGTGTTCGTTGTTGTAGTGTTCGTTGTTGTAGTGTTCGTTGTTGAGATGTTCGTTGTTGTGGTGTTCGTTGTTGTAGTGTTCGTTGTTGTAGTGTACGTTGTTGTAGTGTTCATTGTTGTACTGTTCGTTGTTGAGACGTTCGTTGTTGTGGTGTTGGTTGTTGTGGTGTTCGTTGTTGTAGTGTTCGTTGTTGTAGTGTTCGTTGTTTTAGTGCTCATTTTTGTGGTGTTCGTTGTTGTGGTGTTCGTTATTGTAGTGTTCGTTGTTGTAGTGTTCGTTTTTGTAGTGTTCGTTGTTGTAGTGTTCGTTGTTGTAGTGTTCATTGTTGAGATGTTGGTTGTTGTGGTGTTCGTTGTTGCAGTGTTCGTTGTTTAGATGTTCGTTGTTGTGGTGTTCGTTGTTGTAGTGTTCGTTGTTGTAGTGTTCGTTGTTGTAGTGTTCGTTGTTTTAGTGCTCATTTTTGTGGTGTTCGTTGTTGAAGTGTTCGTTGTTGTAGTGTTCGTCATTGTGGTGTTCGTTGTTGAGATGTTCGTTGTTGTAAAGTTCGTTGTTGTGGTGTTTGTTGTTGAGATGTTCGTTGTTGAGATGTTCGTTGTTGTGGTGTTCGTTGGGTTGATGTTCGTTGTTGTGGTGTTCGTGGTTGTGATGTTCGTTGTTGTGGTGTTCGTTGTTGTAGTGTTCGTTGTTGAGATGTTCGTTGTTGAGATGTTCGTTGTTGAGATGTTCGTTGTTGTGGTGTTCAGTGATGTGGTGTTCGTTGTTGTAGTGTTCGTTGTTGAGTTGTTCGTTGTTGAGATGTTCGTTGTTGTGATGGTCGTTCTTGTGGTGTTAGTTGTTATAGTGTTCGTTGTTGAGATGTTCATTGTTGTGGTGTTCGTTGTTGTAGTGTTCATTGTTGTAGTGTTCGTTGTTGAGATGTTCGTTGTTAAGATGTTCGTTGTTATGGTGTTCGTTGATGTGGTGTTCGTTGTTGTAGTGTTCGTTGTTGTAGTGTTCGTTGTTGTAGTGTTCGTTGTTGTTGTGTTCGTTGTTGAGATGTTCGTTTTTGTAGTGTTCGTTGTTGTATTGTTCGTTGTTGTAGTGTTCATTGTTGTAGTGTTCGTTGTTTTAGTGTGCGTTGTTGTGGTGTGCGTTGTTGTGGTGTTCGTTTTGAGATGTTCGTTGTTGTGGTGTTCGTTATTGAGATGTTCGTTGTAGTAGTGTTCGTTGCTGTAGTGTTCGTTGTTGTAGTGTTCGTTGTTGTGGTATTCGTTGTTGAGATGTTCGTTGTTGTGGTGTTCGTTGTTGTAGTGTTCTTTGTTATGGTATTTGTTGTTGTGGTGTTCATTGTTGTGGTGTTCGTTTTGTAGTGTTCGTTGTTGCGGTGTTCGTTGTTGATGTGTTCGTTGTTGTGATGTTCGTCCTTGTGATGTTCGTTATTGTGGTGTTCGTTGTTGTGGTGTTCGTTGTTGTAGTATTCGTTGTTGAAGTGTTCGTTGTTGTAGTGTTCGTTGTTTTAGTGTTCGTTTTTGTGGTGTTCGTTGTTGAAGTGTTCGTTGTTGTAGTGTTCGTCGTTGTAGTGTTCGTTGTTGTGGTGTTCGTTGTTGTAGTGTTCGTTGTTGTAGTGTTCGTTGTTTTAGTCCTCATTTTTGTGGTGTTCGTTGTTGTGGTGTTCGTTATTGTAGTGTTCGTTGTTGTAGTGTTCGTTTTTGTAGTGTTCGTTGTTGTAGTGTTCGTTGTTGTAGTGTTCATTGTTGAGATGTTCGTTGTTGTGGTGTTCGTTGTTGCAGTGTTCGTTGTTTAGATGTTCGTTGTTGTGGTGTTCGTTGTTGTAGTGTTCGTTGTTGTAGTGTTCGTTGTTGTAGTGTTCGTTGTTTTAGTGCTCATTTTTGTGGTGTTCATTGTTGAAGTGTTCGTTGTTGTAGTGTTCGTCGTTGTGGTGTTCGTTGTTGAGATGTTCGTTGTTGTAAAGTTCGTTGTTGTAGTGTTTGTTGTTGAGATGTTCGTTGTTGAGATGTTCGTTGTTGAGATGTTCGTTGTTGTGGTGTTCGTTGGGTTGATGTTCGTTGTTGTGGTGTTCGTGGTTGTGATGTTCGTTGTTGTGGTGTCCGTTGTTGTAGTGTTCGTTGTTGAGATGTTCGTTGTTGAGATGTTCGTTGTTGTGATGGTCGTTCTTGTGGTGTTAGTTGTTATAGTGTTCGTTGTTGAGATGTTCGTTGTTGTGGTGTTCGTTGTTGTAGTGTTCATTGTTGTAGTGTTCGTTGTTGAGATGTTCGTTGTTGAGATGTTCGTTGTTGTAGTGTTCAATGTTGTAGTGTTCGTTGTTGTTGTGTTCGTTGTTGAGATGTTCGTTTTTGTAGTGTTCGTTGTTGTAGTGTTCGTTGTTGTAGTGCTCATTGTTGTAGTGTTCGTTGTTTTAGTGTGCGTTGTTGTGGTGTGCGTTGTTGTGGTGTTCGTTTTGAGATGTTCGTTGTTGTAGTGTTCGTTGTTGTGGTGTTCGTTATTGAGATGTTCGTTGTAGTAGTGTTCGTTGTTGTAGTGTTCGTTGTTGTAGTGTTCGTTGTTGTGGTATTCGTTGTTGAGATGTTCGTTGTTGTGGTGTTCGTTGTTGTAGTGTTCTTTGTTATGGTGTTTGTTGTTGTGGTGTTCATTGTTGTGGTGTTCGTTTAGTAGTGTTCGTTGTTGCGGTGTCCGTTGTTGATGTGTTCGTTGTTGTGATGTTCGTTCTTGAGATGTTCGTTATTGTGGTGTTCGTTGTTGTGGTGTTCGTTGTTGTAGTATTCGTTGTTGAAGTGTTCGTTGTTGTAGTGTTCGTTGTTTTAGTGTTCGTTTTTGTGGTGTTCGTTGTTGAAGTGTTCGTTGTTGTAGTGTTCGTCGTTGTAGTGTTCGTTGTTGTAGTGTTCGTTGTTGTTGTGTTCGTTGTTGTAGTCTTCGTTCTTGAGATGTTCATTGTTGTGGTGTTCGTTGTTGAGGTGTTCGTTGTTGTGGTGTTCGTTGTTGTTGTGTTCGTTATTGTAGTGTTCGTTGTTGTAGTGTTCTTTGTTGAAATGTTCGTTGTTGTGGTGTTCGTTGTTGTGGTGTTCGTTGTTGAAGTTTTCGTTGTTTTGGTGTTTGTTGTTGTAGTGTTCGTTGTTGTAGTGTTCGTTGTTATGGTGTTCGTTGTTATGGTGTTCGTTGTTGTTGTTGTGTTCGTTGTTGTGGTGTTCATTGTTGTAATGTTCGTTGTTGTAGTGTTTGTTGTTGTAGTGTTCGTTGTTGTAGTGTATGTTGTTGTAGTGTTCGTTGTTGTAGTGTTCCTTGTTGTAATGTCCGTTGTTGTGGAGTTTATTCTTATAACCTTCGTTGTTGTAGTGTTCGTTGTTCTAATGTTCGTTGTTGTGGTGTTCGTTGTTGTAGCGTTCGTTGTTGTAGTGTTCGTTGCTGTAGTGTTTGTTGTTGTAGTGTTCGTTGCTGTAGTGTTTGTTGTTGTGGTGTTCGATGTTGTAATGTTAGTTGTTGTAGTGTTCATTGTTGTAAATTTAATTGTTGTGGTGTTCGTTGCTGTAGTGTTTGTTGTTGTGGTGTTCGTTGTTGTGGTGTTCGTTGTTGTAGTGTTCGTTGCTGTAGTGTTTGTTGTTGTGGTGTTCGTTGTTGTGGTGTTCGTTGTTGTAGTGTTCGTTGTTGAAGTGTTCGTTGTTGTTTTCTTCGTTGTTGTTGTGTTCATTGTTGTAATGTTCGTTGTTGTAGTGTTAATTAGTGTAGTGTTCGTTGTTGTGGTGTTCGTTGTTGTAATGGTCGTTTTTATGATGTTCGTTGTTGTAATGTTCGTTGTTGTGGTGTTCGTGGTTGTAAAGTTCGTTGTTGTGGAGTTCGTTGTTGTGGTGTTCTTTGTTGTAGTGTTCGTTGTTGTGGTGTTCGTTGTTGTAGTGTTCATTGTTGTACTGTTCGTTGATGAGATGTTCGTTGTTGAGACGTTCGTTGTTGAGATGTTCGTTGTTGAGATGTTCGTTGTTGTGGTGTTCGTTGTTGTGAGTTCGTTGTTGTGGTGTTCGTTGTTGTGGTGCTCGTTGTTGTAGTGTTCGTTGTTGTAGTGTTCGTTGTTGTGGTGTTCGTTGTTGAGATGTTTCTTTGTTGTAGTGTTCGTTGTTGTAGTGTTCGTTGTTGTAGTATTCGTTGTTGTGGTGTTCGTTGTTGAGATGTTCGTTGTTGTGGTGTTCGTTGTTGTAGTGTTCTTTGTTATGGTGTTTGTTGTTGTGGTGTTCATTGTTGTGGTGTTCGTTTTGTAGTGTTCGTTGTTGCGGTGTTCGTTGTTGATGTGTTCGTTGTTGTGATGTTCGTTCTTAGGATGTTCGTTCTTAGGATGTTCGTTATTGTCGTGTTCGTTGTTGTGGTGTTCGTTGTTGTAGTATTCGTGGTTGAAGTGTTCGTTGTTGTAGTGTTCGTTGTTTTAGTGTTTGTTTTTGTGGTGTTCGTTGTTGTAGTGTTCGTTGTTGTTGTGTTCGTTGTTGTAGTGTTCGTTGTTGAGATGTTCATTGTTGTGGTATTCGTTGTTGAAGTGTTCGTTGTTGTAGTGTTCGTTGTTGTAGTGTTCGTTGCTGTGGTGTTCGTTGTTGTTGTGTTCGTTGTTGTAGTGTTCGTTGTTGTAGTGTTCGTTGTTGAAATGTTCGTTGTTGTGTTGTTCGTTGTTGTGGTGTTCGTTGTTGAAGTGTTCGTTGTTTTGGTGTTTGTTGTTGTAGTGTTCGTTGTTGTAGTGTTCGTTGTTATGGTGTTCGTTGTTATGGTGTTCGTTGTTATGGTGTTCGTTGTTGTTGTTGTGTTCGTTGTTGTGGTGTTCATTGTTTTAATGTTCGTTGTTGTAGTGTTTGTTGTTGTAGTGTTCGTTGTTGTAGTGTATGTTGTTGTAGTGTTCGTTGTTGTAGTGTTCCTTGTTGTAATGTCCGTTGTTGTGGAGTTTATTCTTATAACCTTCGTTGTTGTAGTGTTCGTTGTTCTAATGTTCGTTGTTGTGGTGTTCGTTGTTGTAGCGTTTGTTGTTGTAGTGTTTGTTGTTGTAGTGATCGTTATTGTGGTGTTCGATGTTGTAATGTTAGTTGTTGTAGTGTCCATTGTTGTAAATTTCGTTGTTGTGGTGTTCGTTGCTGTAGTGTTTGTTGTTGTGGTGATCGTTGTTGTGGTGTTCGTTGTTGTAGTGTTCGTTGTCGAAGTGTTCGTTGTTGTTTTCTTCGTTGTTGTTGAGTTCATTGTTGTAATGTTCGTTGTGGGAGTGTTAATTAGTGTAGTGTTCGTTGTTGTGGTGTTCGTTGTTGTAATGGTCGTTTTTATGATGTTCGTTGTTGAGTTGTTCGTTGTTGAGATGTTCGTTGTTGTGGTGTTCAGTGATGTGGTGTTCGTTGTTGTAGTGTTCGTTGTTGAGATGTTCGTTGTTGTAATGGTCGTTTTTATGATGTTAGTTGTTGTAATGTTCGTTGTTGTGGTGTTCGTGGTTGTAAAGTTCGTTGTTGTGGAGTTCGTTGTTGTGGTGTTCTTTGTTGTAGTGTTCGTTGTTGTGGTGTTCGTTGTTGTAGTGTTCATTGTTTTACTGTTCGTTGATGAGATGTTCGTTGTTGAGACGTTCGTTGTTGAGATGTTCGTTGTTGAGATGTTCGTTGTTGTTGGTGTTCGTTGTTGTGAGTTCGTTGTTGTGGTGTTCGTTGTTGTCTTGTTCGTTTTTGAGATGTTCGTTGTTGAGATGTTCGTTGTTGTAAAGTTCGTTGTTGTGGTGTTTGGTGATGTGGTGTTCGTTGTTGAGATGTTCGTTGTTGAGATGTTCGTTGTTGTGATGGTCGTTCTTGTGGTCTTAGTTGTTATAGTGTTCGTTGTTGAGATGTTCGTTGTTGTGGTGTTCGTTGTTGTAGTGTTCATTGTTGTAGTGTTCGTTGTTGAGACGTTCGTTGTTGAGATGTTCGTTGTTGAGATGTTCGTTGTTGTGGTGTTCGTTGTTGTGAGTTCGTTGTTGTGGTGTTCGTTGTTGTCTTGTTCGTTTTTGAGATGTTCGTTGTTGAGATGTTCGTTGATGAGATGTTCGTTGTTGTGGTGTTCAGTGATGTGGTGTTCGTTGTTGTAGTGTTCGTTGTTGAGATGTTCGTTGTTGAGATGTTCGTTGTTGTGATGGTCGTTCTTGTGGTGTTAGTTGTTATAGTGTTCGTTGTTGAGATGTTCGTTGTTGTGGTGTTCGTTGTTGTAGTGTTCATTGTTGTAGTGTTCTTTGTTGAGATGTTCGTTGTTAAGATGTTCGTTGTTATGGTGTTCGTTGATGTGGTGTTCGTTGTTGTAGTGTTCGTTGTTGTAGTGTTCGTTGTTGTAGTGTTCGTTGTTGTGGTCTTCGTTGTTGAGATGTTCGTTTTTGTAGTGTTCGTTGTTGTAGTGTTCATTGTTGTAGTGTTCATTGTAGTAGTGTTCGTTGTTTTAGTATGCGTTGTTGTGGTGTGCGTTGTTGTGGTGTTCGTTTTGAGATGTTCGTTGTTGTAGTGTTCGTTGTTGTGGCGTTCGTTGTTGAGATATTCGTTGTTGTAGTGTTCGTTGTTGTAGTGTTCGTTGTTGTAGTGTTCGTTGTTGTGGTGTTCGTTGTTGTTGTTTTGTTCGAGGTTGTGGTGTTCGTTGTTGTGATGTTCGTTGCTGTAGTGTTCGTTGTTGCAGTATTTTTTTTTGTGGTGTTCGTTGTTGTGATGTTCATTGTTGTGGTGTTCGTTTTGTAGTGTTCGTTGTTGTGGTGTTCGTTGTTGATGTGTTCATTGTTGTGATGTTCGTTCTTGAGATGTTCGTTATTGTGGTGTTCGTTGTTGTGGTGTTCGTTGTTGTAGTATTCGTTGTTGAAGTGTTCGTTGTTGTAGTGTTCGTTTTTTTAGTGTTCGTTTTTGTGGTGTTCGTTGTTGAAGTGTTCGTTGTTGTAGTGTTCGTCGTTGTAGTGTTCGTTGTTGTAGTGTTCGTTGTTGTTGTGTTCGTTGTTGTAGTGTTCGTTGTTGAGATGTTCATTGTTGTGGTGTTCGTTGTTGTGGTGTTCGTTGTTGTGGTGTTCGTTGTTGTAATGTTAGTTGTTGTGGTGTTCATTGTTGTAAATTTCGTTGTTGTGGTGTTCGTTGCTGTAGTGTTTGTTGTTGTGGTGTTCGTTGTTGTGGTGTTCGTTGTTTTAGTGTTCGTTGTTGAAGTGTTCGTTGTTGTTTTCTTCGTTGTTGTTGTGTTCATTGTTTTAATGTTCGTTGTTGTAGTGTTAATTAGTGTAGTGTTCGTTGTTGTGGTGTTCGTTGTTGTAATGGTCGTTTTTATGATGTTCGTTGTTGTAATGTTCGTTGTTGTGGTGTTCGTGGTTGTAAAGTTCGTTGTTGTGGAGTTCGTTGTTGTGGTGTTCTTTGTTCTAGTGTTCGTTGTTGTGGTGTTCGTTGTTGTAGTGTTCATTGTTGTACAGTTCGTTGATGAGATGTTCGTTGTTGAGACGTTCGTTGTTGAGATGTTCGTTGTTGAGATGTTCGTTGTTGTGGTGTTGGTTGTTGTGAGTTCGTTGTTGTGGTGTTCTTTGTTGTAATGGTCGTTTTTATGATGTTCGTTGTTGTAATGTTCGTTGTTGTGGTGTTCGTGGTTGTAAAGTTCGTTGTTGTGGAGTTCGTTGTTGTGGTGTTCTTTGTTGTAGTGTTCGTTGTTGTGGTGTTCGTTGTTGTAGTGTTCATTGTTGTACTGTTCGTTGATGAGATGTTCGTTGTTGAGACGTTCGTTGTTGAGATGTTCGTTGTTGAGATGTTCGTTGTTGTGGTGTTCGTTGTTGTGAGTTCGTTGTTGTGGTGTTCGTTGTTGTCGTGTTCGTTTTTGAGATGTTCGTTGTTGAGGTGTTCGTTGTTGTAAAGTTCGTTGTTGTGGTGTTCGGTGATGTGGTGTTCGTTGTTGTAGTGCTTGTTGTTGTAGTGTTCGTTATTGTAGTGTTCGTTGTTGTAGTGTTCGTTTTTGTAGTGTTCGTTGTTGAGATGTTCATTGTTGAGATGTTCGTTGTTGTGGTGTTCGTTGTTGCAGTGTTCGTTGTTGTGGTGTTCGTTGTTGAAGTGTTCGTTGTTTTGGTGTTTGTTGTTGTTGTGTTCGTTGTTGCAGTGTTCGTTGTTATGGTGCTCATTGTTTTAATGTTCGTTGTTGTAGTGTTTGTTGTTGTAGTGTTCGTTGTTGTAGTGTATGTTGTTGTAGTGTTCGTTGTTGTAGTGTTCCTTGTTGTAATGTCCGTTGTTGTGGAGTTTATTCTTATAATCTTCGTTGTTGTAGTGTTCGTTGTTCTAATGTTCGTTGTTGTGGTGTTCGTTGTTGTAGCGTTCGTTGTTGTAGTGTTTGTTCTTGTAGTGATCGTTATTGTGGTGTTCGTTGTTGTAATGTTAGGGTTTGTAGTGTTCATTGTTGTAAATTTCGTTGTTGTGGTGTTCGTTGCTTTAGTGTTTGTTGTTGTGGTGTTCGTTGTTGTGGTGTTCGTTGTTGTAGTGTTCATTGTTGTAAATTTCGTTGTTGAGGTGTTCGTTGCTTTAGTGTTTGTTGTTGTGGTGTTCGTTGTTATGGTGTTCGTTGTTGTAGTGTTCGTTGTTGAAGTGTTCGTTGTTGTTTTCTTCATTGTTGTAGTGTTCATTGTTGTAATGTTCGTTGTTGTAGTGTTAATTAGTGTAGTGTTCGTTGTTGTGGTGTTCGTTGTTGTAATGGTCGTTTTTATGATGTTCGTTGTTGTGGTGTTCGTGATTGTAAAGTTCGTTGTTGTGGAGTTCGTTGTTGTGGTGTTCGTTGTTGTAGTGTTCGTTGCTGTGGTGCTCGTTGTTGTAGTGTTCATTGTTGTACTGTTCGTTGATGAGATGTTCGTTGTTGAGACGTTCGTTGTTATAGTGTTCGTTGTTGTTGTTGTGCTCGTTGTTGAACACAACACTACATCTCAACAACGAACACTACAACAACGAACACTACAACAACGAACACTAAAAACGAACACTACAACAACGAACACTACAATAACGAACACTACAACAACAAACACTACAACAACGAACACCACATCACCGAACACCACAACAACGAACATCTCAACAACGAACATCTCAACAACGAACATCTCAACAACGAACACCACAACAACGAACATCTCAACAACGAACACTACAACAACGAACACTACAACAACGAACACTACAAAAACGAACACTACAACAACGAACACTTCAGCAACGAACACCACAAAAATGAGCACTAAAACAACGAACACTACAACAACGTACACTACAACAACGAACACTACAACAACGAACACCACAACAACGAACATCTCAACAACGAACACTGCAACAACAAACACCACAACAACGAACATCTACACAACGAACACTACAACAACGAACACTACAACAACGAACACTACAACAACGAACACTACAACAACGAACATCTCAACAACACGTTCGTTGTTGTGGTGTTCGTTATTGTGGTGTTCGTTGTTGTAGTGTTCGTTGTTGTAGTTTTCGTTGTTTTAGTGCTCATTTTTGTGGTGTTCGTTGTTGTGGTGTTCGTTATTGTAGTGTTCGTTGTTGTAGTGTTCGTTTTTGTAGTGTTCGTTGTTGTAGTGTTCGTTGTTGTAGTGTTCGTTGTTGAGATGTTCGTTGTTGTGGTGTTCGTTGTTGCAGTGTTCGTTGTTGAGATGTTCGTTGTTGTGGTGTTCGTTGTTGTAATGTCCGTTGTTGTGGAGTTTATTCTTATAATCTTCGTTGTTGTAGTGTTCGTTGTTCTAATGTTCGTTGTTGTGGTGTTCGTTGTTGTAGCGTTCGTTGTTGTAGTGTTTGTTGTTGTAATGATCGTTATTGTGGTGTTCGTTGTTGTAATGTTAGTTGTTGTAGTGTTCATTGTT
Organism: Procambarus clarkii; assembly: GCF_040958095.1. NCBI lineage: Eukaryota > Metazoa > Arthropoda > Malacostraca > Decapoda > Cambaridae > Procambarus > Procambarus clarkii. Next base: position 9,170,291 of record NC_091182.1, on the reverse strand, counting down.
GTAAATTTCGTTGTTGTGGTGTTCGTTGTTGTGGTGTTCGTTGTTGTAGTGTTCGTTGTTGAAGTGTTCGTTGTTGTTTTCTTCGTTGTGGTAGTGTTCATTGTTGTAATGTTCGTTGTTGTAGTGTTAATTAGTGTAGTGTTCGTGGTTGTGGTGTTCGTTGTTGTAATGGTCGTTTTTATGATGTTCGTTGTTGTAATGTTCGTTGTTGTGGTGTTCGTGATTGTAAAGTTCGTTGTTGTGGAGTTCGTTGTTGTGGTGTTCGTTGTTGTAGTGTTCGTTGTTGTGGTGCTCGTTGTTGTAGTGTTCATTGTTGTACTGTTCATTGATGAGATGTTCGTTGTTGAGACGTTCGTTGTTGTGGTGTTCGTTATTGTGGTGTTCGTTGTTGTAGTGTTCGTTGTTGTAGTGTTCGTTGTTTTAGTGCTCATTTTTGTGGTGTTCGTTGTTGTGGTGTTCGTTATTGTAGTGTTCGTTGTTGAAGTGTTCGTTTTTGTAGTGTTCGTTGTTGTAGTGTTCGTTGTTGTAGTGTTCGTTGTTGAGATGTTCGTTGTTGTGGTGTTCGTTGTTGCAGTGTTCGTTGTTGAGATGTTCGTTGTTGTGGTGTTCGTTGTTGTAGTGTTCGTTGTTTTAGTGCTCATTTTTGTGGTGTTCGTTGTTGAAGTGTTCGTTGTTGTAGTGTTCGTCGTTGTGGTGTTCGTTGTTGTAGTGTTCGTTGTTGAGATTTTCGTTGTTGAGATGTTCGTTGTTGAGATGTTCGTTGTTGTGGTGTTCGGTGATGTGGTGTTCGTTGATATAGTGTTTGTTGTTGTAGTGATCGTTATTGTAGTGTTCGTTGTTGTAGTGTTCGTTTTTGTAGTGTTCGTTGTTGTAGTGTTCGTTCTTGTAGTGTTCGTTGTTGAGATGTTCGTTGTTGTGGTGTTCATTGTTGCAGTGTTCGTTGTTGAGATGTTCGTTGTTGTGGTGTTCGTTGTTGTAGTGTTCGTTGTTCTAGTGTTCGTTGTTTTAGTGCTCATTTTTGTTGTGTTCGTTGTTGAAGTGTTCGTTGTTGAAGTGTTCGTTGTTGTAGTGTTTGTTGTGGTGGTGTTCGTTGTTGTAGTGTTCGTTGTTGTGGTGTTCGTTGTTGTAGTGTTCGTTGTTGTAGTGTTCGTTGTTGAAGTGTTCGTTGTTGTAGTGTTCGTTGTTGAAGTGTTCGTTGTTGAAGTGTTCGTTGTTGAAGTGTTCGTTGTTGTAGTGTTCGTCGTTGTGGTGGTCGTTGTTGTAGTGTTCGTTGTTGTTGTGTTTGTTGTTGTAGTGTTCGTTGTTGTAGTGTTCGTTGTTGAAGTGTTCGTTGTTGTAGTGTTTGTTGTGGTGGTGTTCGTTGTTGTAGTGTTCGTTGTTGTGGTGTTCGTTGTTGTAGTGTTCGTTATTGTATTGTTCATTGTTGTAGTGTTCGTTATTATGGTGTTCGTTGTTGTTGTTGTGTTCGTTGTTGTGGTGTTCGTTGTTGTGATGTTCGTTGTTGTAGTGTTCGTTGTTGTAGTGTTCGTTTTTGTGGTGTTCGTTGTTGTGATGTTCATTGTTGTCGTGTTCGTTGATGTAGTGTTCGTTGTTGTGGTTTTCGTTGTTGTAGTGTTCGGTGTTGTGATGTACGTGTTTGAGATGTTCGTTGTTGTGGTGTTCGTTGTTGTGGTGTTCGTTGTTGTGGTTTTCGTTGTTGTGGTGTTCGTTGTTGTGGTGTTCGTTGTTGTAGTGTTCGTTGTTGAAGTGTTCGTTGTTGTAGTGTTTGTTGCTGTGGTGTTCGTTGTTTTAGTGTTCGTTGTTGTGGTGTTCGTTGTTGTAGTGTTCGTTGTTGTAGTACTCGTTGTTGTAGTGTTCGTTGTTGTAGTACTCGTTGTTGTATAGTTCATTGTTTTAGTGTTCGTTTTTGTGGTGTTCGTTGTTGTAGTGTTCGTTGTTGAAGTGTTCGTTGTTGTAGTGTTCGTTGTTGTGGTGTTCGTTGTTGTAGCGTTCGTTGTTGTAGTGTTTGTTGTTGTAGTGATCGTTATTGTGGTGTTCGTTGTTGTAATGTTAGGGTTTGTAGTGTTCATTGTTGTAAATTTCGTTGTTGTGGTGTTCGTTGCTTTAGTGTTTGTTGTTGTGGTGTTCGTTGTTGTGGTGTTCGTTGTTGTAGTGTTCATTGTTGTAAATTTCGTTGTTGAGGTGTTCGTTGCTTTAGTGTTTGTTGTTGTGGTGTTCGTTGTTGTGGTGTTCGTTGTTGTAGTGTTCGTTGTTGAAGTGTTCGTTGTTGTTTTCTTCATTGTTGTAGTGTTCATTGTTGTAATGTTCGTTGTTGTAGTGTTAATTAGTGTAGTGTTCGTTGTTGTGGTGTTCGTTGTTGTAATGGTCGTTTTTATGATGTTCGTTGTTGTGGTGTTCGTGATTGTAAAGTTCGTTGTTGTGGAGTTCGTTGTTGTGGTGTTCGTTGTTGTAGTGTTCGTTGTTGTGGTGCTCGTTGTTGTAGTGTTCATTGTTGTACTGTTCGTTGATGAGATGTTCGTTGTTGAGACGTTCGTTGTTGTGGTGTTCGTTGTTGTGGTGTTCGTTGTTGTAGTGTTCGTTGTTGTAGTGTTCGTTGTTTTTGTGCTCATTTTTGTGGTGTTCGTTGTTGTGGTGTTCGTTATTGGAGTGTTCGTTGTTGTAGTGTTCGTTTTTGTAGTGTTCGTTGTTGTAGTGTTCGTTGTTGTAGAGTTCGTTGTGGAGATGTTCGTTGTTGTGGTGTTCGTCGTTGCAGTGTTCGTTGTTTAGATGTTCGTTGTTGTGGTGTTCGTTGTTGTAGTGTTCGTTGTTGTAGTGTTCGTTGTTGTAGTGTTCGTTGTTTTAGTGCTCATTTTTGTGGTGTTCGTTGTTGAAGTGTTCGTTGTTGTAGTGTTCGTCGTTGTGGTGTTCGTTGTTGAGATGTTCGTTGTTGTAAAGTTCGTTGTTGTGGTGTTTGTTGTTGAGATGTTCGTTGTTGAGATGATCGTTGTTGAGATGTTCGTTGTTGAGATGTTCGTTGTTGTAGTGTTCGTTGGGTTGATGTTCGTTGTTGTGGTGTTCGTGGTTGTGATGTTCGTTGTTGTGGTGTTCGTTGTTGTAGTGTTCGTTGTTGAGATGTTCGTTGTTGAGATGTTCATTGTTGAGATGTTCGTTGTTGTGGTGTTCAGTGATGTGGTGTTCGTTGTTGTAGTGTTTGTTGTTGTAGTGTTCGTTATTGTAGTGTTCGTTGTTGTAGTGTTCGTTTTTGTAGTGTTCGTTGTTGTAGTGTTCGTTGTTGTAGTGTTCGTTGTTGAGATGTTGCGTGTTGTGGTGTTCGTTGTTGTAGTGTTCGTTGTTGAGATGTTCGTTGTTGTGGTGTTCGTTGTTGTAGTGTTCGTTGTTGTAGTGTACGTTGTTGTAGTGTTCGTTGTTTTAGTGCTCATTTTTGTGGTGTTCGTTGTTGAAGTGTTCGTTGTTGTAGTGTTCGTCGTTGTGGTGTTCGTTGTTGTTGTGTTCGTTGTTGAGATGGTCGTTGTTGAGATGTTCGTTGTTGAGATGTTCGTTGTTGTGGTGTTCGGTGATGTGGTGTTCGTTGTTGTAGTGTTTGTTTTTGTAGTATTCGTTATTGTAGTGTTCGTTGTTGTAGTGTTCGTTTTTGTAGTGTTCGTTGTTGTAGTGTTCGTTGTTGTAGTGTTCGTTGTTGAGATGTTCGTTGTTGTGGTGTTCGTTGTTGCAGTGTTCGTAGTTGAGATGTTCGTTGTTGTAGTGTTCGTTGTTGAGATGTTCGTTGTTGAGATGTTCGTTGTTGAGATGTTCGTTGTTGTGGTGTTCGGTGATGTTATGTTCGTTGTTGTAGTGTTTGTTGTTGTAGTGTTCGTTATTGTATTGTTCGTTGTTGTAGTGTTCGTTTTTAGTGTTCGTTGTTGTAGTGTTCGTTGTTGTAGTGTTCGTTGTTGAGATGTTCGTTGTTGTGGTGTTCGTTGTTGCAGTGTTCGTTGTTGAGATGTTCGTTGTTGTGGTGTTCGTTGTTGTAGTGTTTGTTGTTCTAGTGTTCGTTGTTTTAGTGCTCATTTTTGTTGTGTTCGTTGTTGAAGTGTTCGTTGTTGTAGTGTTCGTCGTTGTGGTGGTCGTTGTTGTAGTGTTCGTTGTTGTTGTGTTCGTTGTTGTAGTGTTCGTTGTTGTAGTGTTCGTTGTTGAAGTGTTCGTTGTTGTAGTGTTTGTTGTGGTGGTGTTCGTTGTTGTAGTGTTCGTTGTTGTGGTGTTCGTTTTTGTAGTGTTCGTTATTGTATTGTTCATTGTTGTAGTGTTCGTTATTATGGTGTTCGTTGTTGTTGTTGTGTTCGTTGTTGTGGTGTTCGTTGTTGTGATGTTCGTTGTTGTAGTGTTCGTTGTTGTAGTGTTCGTTTTTGTGGTGTTCGTTGTTGTGATGTTCATTGTTGTCGTGTTCGTTGATGTAGTGTTCGTTGTTGTGGTTTTCGTTGTTGTAGTGTTCGGTGTTGTGATGTACGTGTTTGAGATGTTCGTTGTTGTGGTGTTCGTTGTTGTGGTGTTCGTTGTTGTGGTTTTCGTTGTTGTGGTGTTCGTTGTTGTGGTGTTCGTTGTTGTAGTGTTCGTTGTTGAAGTGTTCGTTGTTGTAGTGTTTGTTGCTGTGGTGTTCGTTGTTTTAGTGTTCGTTGTTGTGGTGTTCGTTGTTGTAGTGTTCGTTGTTGTAGTACTCGTTGTTGTAGTGTTCGTTGTTGTAGTACTCGTTGTTGTATAGTTCATTGTTGTAGTGTTCGTTTTTGTGGTGTTCGTTGTTGTAGTGTTCGTTGTTGAAGTGTTCGTTGTTGTAGTGTTCGTTGTTGTGGTGTTCGTTGTTGTAGCGTTCGTTGTTGTAGTGTTTGTTGTTGTAGTGATCGTTATTGTGGTGTTCGTTGTTGTAATGTTAGGGTTTGTAGTGTTCATTGTTGTAAATTTCGTTGTTGTGGTGTTCGTTGCTTTAGTGTTTGTTGTTGTGGTGTTCGTTGTTGTGGTGTTCGTTGTTGTAGTGTTCATTGTTGTAAATTTCGTTGTTGAGGTGTTCGTTGCTTTAGTGTTTGTTGTTGTGGTGTTCGTTGTTGTGGTGTTCGTTGTTGTAGTGTTCGTTGTTGAAGTGTTCGTTGTTGTTTTCTTCATTGTTGTAGTGTTCATTGTTGTAATGTTCGTTGTTGTAGTGTTAATTAGTGTAGTGTTCGTTGTTGTGGTGTTCGTTGTTGTAATGGTCGTTTTTATGATGTTCGTTGTTGTGGTGTTCGTGATTGTAAAGTTCGTTGTTGTGGAGTTCGTTGTTGTGGTGTTCGTTGTTGTAGTGTTCGTTGTTGTGGTGCTCGTTGTTGTAGTGTTCATTGTTGTACTGTTCGTTGATGAGATGTTCGTTGTTGAGACGTTCGTTGTTGTGGTGTTCGTTGTTGTGGTGTTCGTTGTTGTAGTGTTCGTTGTTGTAGTGTTCGTTGTTTTTGTGCTCATTTTTGTGGTGTTCGTTGTTGTGGTGTTCGTTATTGGAGTGTTCGTTGTTGTAGTGTTCGTTTTTGTAGTGTTCGTTGTTGTAGTGTTCGTTGTTGTAGAGTTCGTTGTGGAGATGTTCGTTGTTGTGGTGTTCGTTGTTGCAGTGTTCGTTGTTTAGATGTTCGTTGTTGTGGTGTTCGTTGTTGTAGTGTTCGTTGTTGTAGTGTTCGTTGTTGTAGTGTTCGTTGTTTTAGTGCTCATTTTTGTGGTGTTCGTTGTTGAAGTGTTCGTTGTTGTAGTGTTCGTCGTTGTGGTGTTCGTTGTTGAGATGTTCGTTGTTGTAAAGTTCGTTGTTGTGGTGTTTGTTGTTGAGATGTTCGTTGTTGAGATGATCGTTGTTGAGATGTTCGTTGTTGAGATGTTCGTTGTTGTAGTGTTCGTTGGGCTGATGTTCGTTGTTGTGGTGTTCGTGGTTGTGATGTTCGTTGTTGTGGTGTTCGTTGTTGTAGTGTTCGTTGTTGAGATGTTCGTTGTTGAGATGTTCATTGTTGAGATGTTCGTTGTTGTGGTGTTCAGTGATGTGGTGTTCGTTGTTGTAGTGTTTGTTGTTGTAGTGTTCGTTATTGTAGTGTTCGTTGTTGTAGTGTTCGTTTTTGTAGTGTTCGTTGTTGTAGTGTTCGTTGTTGTAGTGTTCGTTGTTGAGATGTTGCGTGTTGTGGTGTTCGTTGTTGTAGTGTTCGTTGTTGAGATGTTCGTTGTTGTGGTGTTCGTTGTTGTAGTGTTCGTTGTTGTAGTGTACGTTGTTGTAGTGTTCGTTGTTTTAGTGCTCATTTTTGTGGTGTTCGTTGTTGAAGTGTTCGTTGTTGTAGTGTTCGTCGTTGTGGTGTTCGTTGTTGTTGTGTTCGTTGTTGAGATGGTCGTTGTTGAGATGTTCGTTGTTGAGATGTTCGTTGTTGTGGTGTTCGGTGATGAGGTGTTCGTTGTTGTAGTGTTTGTTGTTGTAGTGTTCGTTATTGTAGTGTTCGTTGTTGTAGTGTTCGTTTTTGTAGTGTTCGTTGTTGTAGTGTTCGTTGTTGTAGTGTTCGTTGTTGAGATGTTCGTTGTTGTGGTGTTCGTTGTTGCAGTGTTCGTTGTTGAGATGTTCGTTGTTGTAGTGTTCGTTGTTGAGATGTTCGTTGTTGAGATGTTCGTTGTTGAGATGTTCGTTGTTGTGGTGTTCGGTGATGTTATGTTCGTTGTTGTAGTGTTTGTTGTTGTAGTGTTCGTTATTGTATTGTTCGTTGTTGTAGTGTTCGTTTTTAGTGTTCGTTGTTGTAGTGTTCGTTGTTGAGATGTTCGTTGTTGTGGTGTTCGTTGTTGCAGTGTTCGTTGTTGAGATGTTCGTTGTTGTGGTGTTCGTTGTTGAAGTGTTCGTTGTTTTGGTGTTTGTTGTTGTAGTGTTCGTTGTTGCAGTGTTCGTTGTTATAGTGTTCGTTGTTATAGTGTTCGTTGTTGTTGTTGTGTTCGTTGTTGTGGTGTTCATTGTTTTAATGTTCGTTGTTGTAGTGTTTGTTGTTGTAGTGTTCGTTGTTGTAGTGTATGTTGTTGTAGTGTTCGTTGTTGTAGTGTTCCTTCTTGTAATGTCCGTTGTTGTGGAGTTTATTCTTATAACCTTCGTTGTTGTAGTGTTCGTTGTTCTAATGTTCGTTGTTGTGGTGTTCGTTGTTGTAGCGTTCGTTGTTGTAGTGTTTGTTGTTGTAATGATCGTTATTGTGGTGTTCGTTGTTGTAATGTTAGTTGTTGTAGTGTTCATTGTTGTAAATTTCGTTGTTGTGGTGTTCGTTGCTGTAGTGTTTGTTGTTGTGATGTTCGTTGTTGTGGTGTTCGTTGTTGTAGTGTTCGTTGTTGAAGTGTTCGTTGTTGTTTTCTTCGTTGTGATAGTGTTCATTGTTGTAATGTTCGTTGTTGTAGTGTTAATTAGTGTAGTGTTCGTGGTTGTGGTGTTCGTTGTTGTAATGGTCGTTTTTATGATGTTCGTTGTTGTAATGTTCGTTGTTGTGGTGTTCGTGATTGTAATGTTCGTTGTTGTGGAGTTCGTTGTTGTGGTGTTCGTTGTTGTAGTGTTCGTTGTTGTGGTGCTCGTTGTTGTAGTGTTCATTGTTGTACTGTTCGTTGATGAGATGTTCGTTGTTGAGACGTTCGTTTTTGTGGTGTTCGTTATTGTGGTGTTCGTTGTTGTAGTGTTCGTTGTTGTAGTGTTCGTTGTTTTAGTGCTCATTTTTGTGGTGTTCGTTGTTGTTGTGTTCGTTATTGTAGTGTTCGTTGTTGTAGTGTTCGTTTTTGTAGTGTTCGTTGTTGTAGTGTTCGTTGTTGTAGTGTTCGTTGTTGAGATGTTCGTTTTTGTGGTGTTCGTTGTTGCAGTGTTCGTTGTTGAGATGTTCCTTGTTGTGGTGTTCGTTGTTGTAATGTCCGTTGTTGTGGAGTTTATTCTTATAATCTTCGTTGTTGTAGTGTTCGTTGTTCTAATGTTCGTTGTTGTGGTGTTCGTTGTTGTAGCGTTCGTTGTTGTAGTGTTTGTTGTTGTAGTGATCGTTATTGTGGTGTTCGTTGTTGTAATGTTAGGGTTTGTAGTGTTCATTGTTGTAAATTTCGTTGTTGTGGTGTTCGTTGGTTTAGTGTTTGTTGTTGTGGTGTTCGTTGTTGTGGTGTTCGTTGTTGTAGTGTTCATTGTTGTAAATTTCGTTGTTGAGGTGTTCGTTGCTTTAGTTTTTGTTGTTGTGGTGTTCGTTGTTGTGGTGTTCGTTTTTGTAGTGTTCGTTGTTGAAGTGTTCGTTGTTGTTTTCTTCGTTGTTGTAGTGTTCATTGTTGTAATGTTCGTTGTTGTAGTGTTAATTAGTGTAGTGTTCGTTGTTGTGGTGTTCGTTGTTGTAATGGTCGTTTTTATGATGTTCGTTGTTGTAATGTTCGTTGTTGTGGTGTTCGTGATTGTAAAGTTCGTTGTTGTGGAGTTCGTTGTTATGGTGTTCGTTGTTGTAGTGTTCGTTGTTATGGTGCTCGTTGTTGTAGTGTTCATTGTTGTACTGTTCGTTGATGAGATGTTCGTTGTTGAGACGTTCGTTGTTGTGGTGTTCGTTGTTGTGGTGTTCGTTGTTGTAGTGTTCGTTGTTGTAGTGTTCGTTGTTTTAGTGCTCATTTTTGTGGTGTTCGTTGTTGTGTTGTTCGTTATTGGAGTGTTCGTTGTTGTAGTGTTCGTTTTTGTAGTGTTCGTTGTTGTAGTGTTCGTTGTTGTAGAGTTCGTTGTGGAGATGTTCGTTGTTGTGGTGTTCGTTGTTGCAGTGTTCGTTGTTTAGATGTTCGTTGTTGTGGTGTTCGTTTTTGTAGTGTTCGTTGTTGTAGTGTTCGTTGTTGTAGTGTTCGCTGTTTTAGTGCTCTTTTTGTGGTGTTCGTTGTTGAAGTGTTCGTTGTTCTAGTGTTCGTCGTTGTGGTGTTCGTTGTTGAGATGTTCGTTGTTGTAAAGTTCATTGTTGTGGTGTTTGTTGTTGAGATGTTCGTTGTTGAGATGATCGTTGTTGAGATGTTCGTTGTTGAGATGTTCGTTGTTGTGGTGTTCGTTGGGTTGATGTTCGTTGTTGTGGTGTTCGTGGTTGTGATGTTCGTTGTTGTGGTGTTCGTTGTTGTAGTGTTCGTTGTTGAGATGTTCGTTGTTGAGATGTTCATTGTTGAGATGTTCGTTGTTGTGGTGTTCAGTGATGTGGTGTTCGTTGTTGTAGTGTTTGTTGTTGTAGTGTTCGTTATTGTAGTGTTCGTTGTTGTAGTGTTCGTTTTTGTAGTGTTCGTTGTTGTAGTGTTCGTTGTTGTAGTGTTCGTTGTTGTAGTGTTCGTTGTTGAGATGTTGCGTGTTGTGGTGTTCGTTGTTGTAGTGTTCGTTGTTGAGATGTTCGTTGTTGTGGTGTTCGTTGTTGTAGTGTTCGTTGTTGTAGTGTACGTTGTTGTAGTGTTCGTTGTTTTAGTGCTCATTTTTGTGGTGTTCGTTGTTGAAGTGTTCGTTGTTGTAGTGTTCGTCGTTGTGGTGTTCGTTGTTGTAGTGTTCGTTGTTGAGATGGTCGTTGTTGAGATGTTCGTTGTTGAGATGTTCGTTGTTGTGGTGTTCGGTGATGTGGTGTTCGTTGTTGTAGTGTTTGTTGTTGTAGTGTTCGTTATTGTTGTGTTCGTTGTTGTAGTGTTCGTTTTTGTAGTGTTCGTTGTTGTAGTGTTCGTTGTTGTAGTGTTCGTTGTTGAGATGTTCGTTAGTGTGGTGTTCGTTGTTGCAGTGTTCGTTGTTGAGATGTTCGTTGTTGTAGTGTTCGTTGTTGAGATGTTCGTTGTTGAGATGTTCGTTGTTGAGATGTTCGTTGTTGTGGTGTTCGGTGATGTGGTGTTCGTTGTTGTAGTGTTTGTTGTTGTAGTGTTCGTTATTGTAGTGTTCGTTGTTGTAGTGTTCGTTTTTAGTGTTCGTTGTTGTAGTGTTCGTTGTTGTAGTGTTCGTTGTTGAGATGTTCGTTGTTGTGGTGTTCGTTGTTGCAGTGTTCGTTGTTGAGATGTTCGTTGTTGTGGTGTTCGTTGTTGAAGTGTTCGTTGTTTTGGTGTTTGTTGTTGTAGTGTTCGTTGTTGCAGTGTTCGTTGTTATGGTGTTCGTTGTTATAGTGTTCGTTGTTGTTGTTGTGTTCGTTGTTGTGGTGTTCATTGTTTTAATGTTCGTTGTTGTAGTGTTTGTTGTTGTAGTGTTCGTTGTTGTAGTGTATGTTGTTGTAGTGTTCGTTGTTGTAGTGTTCCTTCTTGTAATGTCCGTTGTTGTGGAGTTTATTCTTATAACCTTCGTTGTTGTAGTGTTCGTTGTTCTAATGTTCGTTGTTGTGGTGTTCGTTGTTGTAGCGTTCGTTGTTGTAGTGTTTGTTGTTGTAATGATCGTTATTGTGGTGTTCGTTGTTGTAATGTTAGTTGTTGTAGTGTTCATTGTTGTAAATTTCGTTGTTGTGGTGTTCGTTGCTGTAGTGTTTGTTGTTGTGGTGTTCGTTGTTGTGGTGTTCGTTGTTGTAGTGTTCGTTGTTGAAGTGTTCGTTGTTGTTTTCTTCGTTGTGGTAGTGTTCATTGTTGTAATGTTCGTTGTTGTAGTGTTAATTAGTGTAGTGTTCGTGGTTGTGGTGTTCGTTGTTGTAATGGTCGTTTTTATGATGTTCGTTGTTGTAATGTTCGTTGTTGTGGTGTTCGTGATTGTAAAGTTCGTTGTTGTGGAGCTCGTTGTTGTGGTGTTCGTTGTTGTAGTGTTCGTTGTTGTGGTGCTCGTTGTTGTAGTGTTCATTGTTGTACTGTTCGTTGATGAGATGTTCGTTGTTGAGACGTTCGTTTTTGTGGTGTTCGTTATTGTGGTGTTCGTTGTTGTAGTGTTCGTTGTTGTAGTGTTCGTTGTTTTAGTGCTCATTTTTGTGGTGTTCGTTGTTGTTGTGTTCGTTATTGTAGTGTTCGTTGTTGTAGTGTTCGTTTTTGTAGTGTTCGTTGTTGTAGTGTTCGTTGTTGTAGTGTTCGTTGTTGAGATGTTCGTTGTTGTGGTGTTCGTTGTTGCAGTGTTCGTTGTTGAGATGTTCGTTGTTGTGGTGTTCGTTGTTGTAGTGTTCGTTGTTGTAGTGTTCGTTGTTTTAGTGCTCATTTTTGTGGTGTTCGTTGTTGAAGTGTTCGTTGTTGTAGTGTTCGTCGTTGTGGTGTTCGTTGTTGTAGTGTTCGTTGTTGAGATGTTCGTTGTTGAGATGTTCGTTGTTGAGATGTTCGTTGTTGTGGTGTTCGTTGTTGCAGTGTTCGTTGTTGAGATGTTCCTTGTTGTGGTGTTCGTTGTTGTAATGTCCGTTGTTGTGGAGTTTATTCTTATAATCTTCGTTGTTGTAGTGTTCGTTGTTCTAATGTTCGTTGTTGTGGTGTTCGTTGTTGTAGCGTTCGTTGTTGTAGTGTTTGTTGTTGTAGTGATCGTTATTGTGGTGTTCGTTGTTGTAATGTTAGGGTTTGTAGTGTTCATTGTTGTAAATTTCGTTGTTGTGGTGTTCGTTGGTTTAGTGTTTGTTGTTGTGGTGTTCGTTGTTGTGGTGTTCGTTGTTGTAGTGTTCATTGTTGTAAATTTCGTTGTTGAGGTGTTCGTTGCTTTAGTTTTTGTTGTTGTGGTGTTCGTTGTTGTGGTGTTCGTTTTTGTAGTGTTCGTTGTTGAAGTGTTCGTTGTTGTTTTCTTCGTTGTTGTAGTGTTCATTGTTGTAATGTTCGTTGTTGTAGTGTTAATTAGTGTAGTGTTCGTTGTTGTGGTGTTCGTTGTTGTAATGGTCGTTTTTATGATGTTCGTTGTTGTAATGTTCGTTGTTGTGGTGTTCGTGATTGTAAAGTTCGTTGTTGTGGAGTTCGTTGTTATGGTGTTCGTTGTTGTAGTGTTCGTTGTTATGGTGCTCGTTGTTGTAGTGTTCATTGTTGTACTGTTCGTTGATGAGATGTTCGTTGTTGAGACGTTCGTTGTTGTGGTGTTCGTTGTTGTGGTGTTCGTTGTTGTAGTGTTCGTTGTTGTAGTGTTCGTTGTTTTAGTGCTCATTTTTGTGGTGTTCGTTGTTGTGTTGTTCGTTATTGGAGTGTTCGTTGTTGTAGTGTTCGTTTTTGTAGTGTTCGTTGTTGTAGTGTTCGTTGTTGTAGAGTTCGTTGTGGAGATGTTCGTTGTTGTGGTGTTCGTTGTTGCAGTGTTCGTTGTTTAGATGTTCGTTGTTGTGGTGTTCGTTTTTGTAGTGTTCGTTGTTGTAGTGTTCGTTGTTGTAGTGTTCGCTGTTTTAGTGCTCTTTTTGTGGTGTTCGTTGTTGAAGTGTTCGTTGTTGTAGTGTTCGTCGTTGTGGTGTTCGTTGTTGAGATGTTCGTTGTTGTAAAGTTCATTGTTGTGGTGTTTGTTGTTGAGATGTTCGTTGTTGAGATGATCGTTGTTGAGATGTTCGTTGTTGAGATGTTCGTTGTTGTGGTGTTCGTTGGGTTGATGTTCGTTGTTGTGGTGTTCGTGGTTGTGATGTTCGTTGTTGTGGTGTTCGTTGTTGTAGTGTTCGTTGTTGAGATGTTCGTTGTTGAGATGTTCATTGTTGAGATGTTCGTTGTTGTGGTGTTCAGTGATGTGGTGTTCGTTGTTGTAGTGTTTGTTGTTGTAGTGTTCGTTATTGTAGTGTTCGTTGTTGTAGTGTTCGTTTTTGTAGTGTTCGTTGTTGTAGTGTTCGTTGTTGTAGTGTTCGTTGTTGTAGTGTTCGTTGTTGAGATGTTGCGTGTTGTGGTGTTCGTTGTTGTAGTGTTCGTTGTTGAGATGTTCGTTGTTGTGGTGTTCGTTGTTGTTGTGTTCGTTGTTGTAGTGTACGTTGTTGTAGTGTTCGTTGTTTTAGTGTTCGTTGTTGTGGTGTTCGTTGTTGAAGTGTTCGTTGTTGTAGTGTTCGTCGTTGTGGTGTTCGTTGTTGTAGTGTTCGTTGTTGAGATGGTCGTTGTTGAGATGTTCGTTGTTGAGATGTTCGTTGTTGTGGTGTTCGGTGATGTGGTGTTCGTTGTTGTAGTGTTTGTTGTTGTAGTGTTCGTTATTGTTGTGTTCGTTGTTGTAGTGTTCGTTTTTGTAGTGTTCGTTGTTGTAGTGTTCGTTGTTGTAGTGTTCGTTGTTGAGATGTTCGTTAGTGTGGTGTTCGTTGTTGCAGTGTTCGTTGTTGAGATGTTCGTTGTTGTAGTGTTCGTTGTTGAGATGTTCGTTGTTGAGATGTTCGTTGTTGAGATGTTCGTTGTTGTGGTGTTCGGTGATGTGGTGTTCGTTGTTGTAGTGTTTGTTGTTGTAGTGTTCGTTATTGTAGTGTTCGTTGTTGTAGTGTTCGTTTTTAGTGTTCGTTGTTGTAGTGTTCGTTGTTGTAGTGTTCGTTGTTGAGATGTTCGTTGTTGTGGTGTTCGTTGTTGCAGTGTTCGTTGTTGAGATGTTCGTTGTTGTGGTGTTCGTTGTTGAAGTGTTCGTTGTTTTGGTGTTTGTTGTTGTAGTGTTCGTTGTTGCAGTGTTCGTTGTTATGGTGTTCGTTGTTATAGTGTTCGTTGTTGTTGTTGTGTTCGTTGTTGTGGTGTTCATTGTTTTAATGTTCGTTGTTGTAGTGTTTGTTGTTGTAGTGTTCGTTGTTGTAGTGTATGTTGTTGTAGTGTTCGTTGTTGTAGTGTTCCTTCTTGTAATGTCCGTTGTTGTGGAGTTTATTCTTATAACATTCGTTGTTGTAGTGTTCGTTGTTCTAATGTTCGTTGTTGTGGTGTTCGTTGTTGTAGCGTTCGTTGTTGTAGTGTTTGTTGTTGTAATGATCGTTATTGTGGTGTTCGTTGTTGTAATGTTAGTTGTTGTAGTGTTCATTGTTGTAAATTTCGTTGTTGTGGTGTTCGTTGCTGTAGTGTTTGTTGTTGTGGTGTTCGTTGTTGTGGTGTTCGTTGTTGTAGTGTTCGTTGTTGAAGTGTTCGTTGTTGTTTTCTTCGTTGTGGTAGTGTTCATTGTTGTAATGTTCGTTGTTGTAGTGTTAATTAGTGTAGTGTTCGTGGTTGTGGTGTTCGTTGTTGTAATGGTCGTTTTTATGATGTTCGTTGTTGTAATGTTCGTTGTTGTGGTGTTCGTGATTGTAAAGTTCGTTGTTGTGGAGCTCGTTGTTGTGGTGTTCGTTGTTGTAGTGTTCGTTGTTGTGGTGCTCGTTGTTGTAGTGTTCATTGTTGTACTGTTCGTTGATGAGATGTTCGTTGTTGAGACGTTCGTTTTTGTGGTGTTCGTTATTGTGGTGTTCGTTGTTGTAGTGTTCGTTGTTGTAGTGTTCGTTGTTTTAGTGCTCATTTTTGTGGTGTTCGTTGTTGTTGTGTTCGTTATTGTAGTGTTCGTTGTTGTAGTGTTCGTTTTTGTAGTGTTCGTTGTTGTAGTGTTCGTTGTTGTAGTGTTCGTTGTTGAGATGTTCGTTGTTGTGGTGTTCGTTGTTGCAGTGTTCGTTGTTGAGATGTTCGTTGTTGTGGTGTTCGTTGTTGTAGTGTTCGTTGTTGTAGTGTTCGTTGTTTTAGTGCTCATTTTTGTGGTGTTCGTTGTTGAAGTGTTCGTTGTTGTAGTGTTCGTCGTTGTGGTGTTCGTTGTTGTAGTGTTCGTTGTTGAGATGTTCGTTGTTGAGATGTTCGTTGTTGAGATGTTCGTTGTTGTGGTGTTCGGTGATGTGGTGTTTGTTGTTGTAGTGTTTGTTGTTGTAGTGTTCGTTATTGTAGTGTTCGTTGTTGTAGTGTTCGTTTTTGTAGTGTTCGTTGTTATAGTGTTCGTTCTTGTAGTGTTCGTTGTTGAGATGTTCGTTGTTGTGGTGTTCGTTGTTGCAGTGTTCGTTGTTGAGATGTTCGTTGTTGTGGTGTTCGTTGTTGTAGTGTTCGTTGTTCTAGTGTTCGTTGTTTTAGTGCTCATTTTTGTTGTGTTCGTTGTTGAAGTGTTCGTTGTTGTAGTGTTCGTCGTTGTGGTGTTCGTTGTTGTAGTGTTCGTTGTTGAGATGTTCGTTGTTGAGATGTTCGTTCTTGTAGTGTTCGTTGTTTTAGTGTTCGTTGTTGTAGTGTTCGTTGTTGTGGAGTTCGTTGTGGTAGTGTTCGTTGTTGTAGTGTTCGTTGTTGTAGTGTTCGTTGTTTTGGTGTTCGTTGTTGTAGTGTTCGTAGTTGTAGTGTTCGTTGTTGTAGTGTTCGTTGTTGAGATGTTCGTTGTTGTAGTGTTCGTTGCTGAGATCGTCGTTGTTGAGAGGTTCGTTGTTGAGATGTTCGTTGTTGTGGTGGTCGTTGTTGTAATGTTCGTTGTTGTGATGTTCGTTGTTGTATTATTCGTTGTTCAGATATTCGTTGTTGAGATGTTCGTTGTTGAGATGTTCGTTGTTGTGGTGTTCGTTGATGTGGTGTTCGTTGTTGTAGTGTTCGTTGTTGTAGTGTTCGTTGTTGTAGTGTTCCTTGTTGTGGAGTTCGTTCTTTTAACGTTCGTTGTTGTAGTGTTCGTTGTTCTAATGTTCGTTGTTGTGGTGTTCGTTGTTGTAGCGTTCTTTGTTGTAGTGTTTGTTGTTGTAGTGTTCGTTGTTGTAATGTTAGTTGTTGTAGTGTTCATTGTTGTAATTTTCGTTGTTGTGGTGTTCGTTGTTGTAGTGTTTGTTGATGTGGTGTTCGTTGTTGTGGTGTTCGTTGTTGTATTGTCCGTTGTTGTGGTGTTCGTTGTTGTAAAGTTCGTTGTTGTGGTGTTTGTTGTTAAGGTTTTCGTAGTTGTAGTGTTCGTTGTTGTAGTACTCGTTGTTGTAGTGTTCGTTGTTGTAGTACTCGTTGTTGTATTGTTCATTGTTGTAGTGTTCGTTTTTGTGGTGTTCGTTGTTGTAGTGTTCGTTGTTGAAGTGTTCGTTGTTGTAGTGTTTGTTGTTGTGGTGTTCGTTGTTTTAGTGTTCGTTGTTGTGGTGTTCGTTGTTGTGGTGTTCGTTGTTGTAGTGTTCGTTGTTGTAGTACTCGTTGTTATAGTGTTTGTTGTTGAATTGTTCGTTATTGTGGTGTTCGTTGTTGTATTGTTCGTTGTTGTAGTGTTCGTGGTTGTTCTTTTCGTTGTTGTGGTGTTCGTTGTTGTGGTGTTTGTTGTTGTGATGTTCGTTGTTGTAATGTTTGTTGTTGTTGTGTTCATTGTTGTTGTGTTCGTTGTTGTGGTGTTCGTTGTTGTGGTGTTCGTTGTTGTAGTGTTGGATGTTGTTTTGTTCGCTGTTGTATTGTTCGTTGTTGTGGTGTTCGTTGTTGTGGTGTTCGTTGTTGTAGTGTTCGTTGTTGAGATGTTCGTTTCTGTGGTGTTCGTTTTTGTAGTGTTCGTTGTTGTAGTGTTCGTTATTGTAGTGTTTGTTGGGGTGGTGTTCGTTGTTGTAGTGTTCGTTGTTGTGGTGTTCGTTGCTGTAGTGTTCGTTGTTCTAATGTTCATTGTTGTAGTGTTCGTTATTATGGTGTTCGTTGTTATGGTGTTCGTTGTTGTTGTTGTGTTCGTTGTTGTGGTGTTCGTTGTTGTAGTGTTCGTTGTTGTAGTGTGCATTGTTGTAGTGTTCGTTATTATGGTGTTCGTTGTTATGGTGTTTGTTTTTGTTGTTGTGTTCGTTGTTGTGATGTTCGTTGTTGTAGTGTTCGTTGTTGTAGTGTTTGTTTTTTGTGGCGTTCGTTGTTGTGATGTTCATTGTTGTGGTGCTCGTTGTTGTAGTGTTCGTTGTTGTGGTGTTCGTTGATGTAGTGTTCGTTGTTGAGATGTGTCGTTGTTATGGTGTTCGTTGATGTGGTGTTCGTTGTTGTAGTGTTCGTTGTTGTGATAAGACAATAAAGGTAAAAACATGGGGGGATACATAAGGGATTAATGGGGGGTGAAGTAAATATGAACATAATAATAGGGGTAACTGCCGATGGCCTATTGGCCCATACGAGTCAGCTCCTATCTACATACAAAGATTAATCAGGTGTAATTGGCCTGTTATGTTGAACAGTGTCTTCTGTGTTGGCATCGTTATGTTCTGGTCTTTTTCTTACTCTCATGGTGGGTAGAGTAAATAGTTCCTTGATTTAGGTGTTCATGGTAGGTTGTTCTATTCTTATGTGAATTGCTTCAAGAATGTGTAATCTTCTTGCATCTTGGGTTTTGTCTATTACACAGGTATTTTTGTTCAACATTTTTCTTGTTAGGGTGATGTCACGCGCTTGTCTCATGTGATTCCTGGGGGCACCGGATTGAAGATGATATGTCAAACGCCTCGCCAGCTTGGTCGACGTCATACCTATGTACTTAGATTGAAGGTTACATCCTTTATTGGGGCAAGTGTACATGTATACAACGCTTGACTGCTATATAGGGTTCTCCGTCGACTTCGGGCTGTTTTTGATAAGGAGTTTTTGTTTCTGTTTTTGATATATATATATATATTGTTGGGGGTTTCTCCTCTCTATTATTCTCTACCCTTACTCTGGGGTGAGCAATAGTTATGCTCAAGGTAACTCACCGTAGCCCTGCGGGTCTTCCCTCGATCCTCACGGCGCCACTGCACGCCAGGAGAGTCTCCCAGTCAATCTTAACGGCCTCTAATTAAGAAAGAGTGAGAACACGACTCGTGCATATCGACTGTCGTGTGCCCTCCCCAACAATAGGGCTCTACGGTTATTCACAAGATCGCCAACTGGTGTTTAAGGTGGCCAGTAACACCATCAGTGGACTGGTGTATTCAGTGGTAGCCTTGGCAAAGTCACACTCAAAGATCAGGAATCAGGCAGGTACTTGTTGTTATCACTCTATGTTTACCAGTATAATATAGCCACAAGATAAATGGAGGGAATGATAAAAACACTAAGATAGTTTTGTATTTTACTTAAAATGTATGAAAGATGTCACAAAGCCAAACAACAACAAATAAATCAGCAAATCCTGACGCGGCTGGAAGTTCCCACGAATAGTCCGCGATCATTAGGTGGCAACACCTCCCCCTCCTCATCAAGTGTCAAGAACAGCTGATCGCAATGGACTCTCCGCGCGAAATTTGCTTGTTTGCTAGATTCACGCGCGCGGTTTCTTTAAATTCTCCAATATTACTAGAAACTCGCACACTCTATATTGGCATAAATAAACCGAATTACTTAGTTACACTGTACTCAGGCTCAAACAGTCTTTTCTACAATCACTTCTACAATGATTCACTGTAATGGTCTTACACTGTTATTTATCCAACAATATATTATGAAATATTAACACGGGAGTTTTCAGTACTTTCTCTCGTGGGCGATAACGCAATGATTCACTGTACTCACAAATGATTATTCACTGAATGGACATAGACATATATATGGTATATAAATCAATCATCAATACATGGAAAATAAATAGTTTCTGGGCACATAGCCTAACCTCCAAATACTGGCATAATCTTATATATATTTTACCACTATATGTTCATATCAAAATCTACAGAAAGATATACACAACACAGTAAATTTATCACTGGTTCCTGGTGCCTGTACACACCAATAATCAACATGAATATTACAAGTACTCTTGATAGTACTGTCTAGCACACTGGTGCTTTACCGTGACATAGGTGAGACTTGCTCACGACATATAAAATCTTCAGGCTAGATAATATAGCTAACTAAAGGGGAATGGGGAGGGAACTAGAACCACCTACTTCACCCTATCCTCCGATGAGAGTCGAGATGTAGCTCCTGGTCCTCGTGTCGGGAACGCCCCCACACTACACGTCGTCGTGTCCTACCAGAGCCTCTCGTCGTCCCACCGTTTAGCGCGTCGTCTCCGTGCCTCCTCACTGCAGGTCCGTCCTCCTCCTTGACTTCTTGAAGGTTGGAGTCGGTCTCCTGGCCGTCGTCTTCTCCCAGCAACGGCTGTCGCCTACGTCTCAGCTACAGTCGTTCGGTTTCCCCAAATAGTCCTCTCTTCCTCAGCTACCCAGTGGCTCTGTCAGCCACTACGCTGTCACGAACTGGTGAATTGCCACAGACGTCAACATACGTCACTGCACGGCTTCACTGCTACTGGCACAGTACCTGACTGGAGCACTTGTTGCTCATATAACCGTCAATTCCCTCTTCTGGTTCAACACATGAACTAGGGAAGACTTCTCAGAGTACTGGCGGACTTCAGGTGACGCGTAAATCCACGGTAGTGGGAAACAGCTGTCCGACAGACAAGACCACTCGTCGCACGTCCGACCTCTATGACGTGTCGTGTCTGACTGTTCGCGCCAGCCCGGCGCGCTGGCCGGACCCCCTTCCTTCGTGACGTCACTTTCGCCACGGGAGGTTTTCATTGGCTCCCAGTGCCACATTGCTGTCGGTGACCAATCCGGTGCCACTGACGTCACACGGTTTTGGCGGGAGATCAGGGAAGCCAGCGCCATCTTGGCTCCCTAAAGGGCCTAAACCACAGGCCAAAACATTACTATTTCACAAATTTCTCGGCTCTCCGAGAACACTTCACTCTCTCCCATATATCAAATTGTAGCCTGCAACGTAGAGAACGCTTGGGAAACGTAGACATGACTCTTACTGCAGGCGTGGGAGAATTACAAGGGGGGGAACTCCGTCACATACCCCTCCCCTTAAAATAAGAGTCATGTCTGGTTAGTGGATGCGGGATAGGGCATCCGCTACTACGTCGTCCTTCCCCTTTATGTGCTTGACCTTGATCCTTGTCAGACTCTCAGTACGGGTGAGACTGGTGCCGTCCGCCCTGGACCACTTACTTTCCTCCTCCGGGAGTTCTCGTTTCCTCGGTACACTCAGACCCGTCTTCCGCTGGGTTTCTCGGGTATACGTTCTGTCCTGCTTGTCGGCTCTTCCTTCCACAATGAAGAAAGGTTTCAGGCGGTCCATGCGACACACCTGTTTCTTTCGGGGTCCATCCGGCTTCCCAATCTCGTACAACACTGGACCCAACCGTCGCAGCACTCGGTACGGTCTCTTGAACCGCGTCTTGGTCGCTCTACCTTTACCTGGCAGCACAACCATTACTTTGGATCCGGCCTGAAAATCCCTCTGCGCAGCTCTCCTGTCGTACCACTCCGACATCTTACGTTGCGCCTTCTTCAGGAGTTTCCTAGCCAGTTTCTTCGCTCTAGTGAGACGTTCTTTGAACTTCTGGACATATTTATTCACCGTTCTCACGGTCGCTCCTGGTGTCCATCGTTCCTTCAGCATGAATAGCATGGCATATATAATATAGATAAATGGAAAGTAAGCCTTCTCAGGACCCACACGTCCTCCTTCAGCCTTACTAACCAATTTGGGGAACTCCTCCTGCTGTAACTCTCCGAGACGAGTGCGGCTTACCCCTGGAGAACTGGTGAGTGTCACCTGCAACTCACCATTCGGGCTACTCTCGCCCTCCACTCGTTCTCTGGGTCCTACGCAGAGGTGATCTGTTCCCAGGCTGTCAGTCGACTCCTCAGCCCCATCAGATCCACAACCTCCTGGTTCTTCGCGTTGTCTCGGTGTCACAGTACAAACTGGGATCGCCACCGGTGCGATTCCCTTCTCGTCCCCACAGACTTTCGAATCTTCGCCTGTCTCCTCGTGTTGTTCTGGGCACTCTTCGCCTTTCATGAGATGCGGGAGGACGTATCCTCCACACGCGTCATTCCCCAAGATGACCTGTGCCTCCATCTTGGGCATTGATGTACAGACTCCCACCTCTAGGGTCTGGCAGCCATATTCGGAATCTAAAGTTACCTGGTGTAGGGGCATCCTCACTAGGCCTCCCACAGTGGTCACACTAGCCACCCCCACACTGGTACTTTCGTAACCCTCGGGGAACAGGGTTTCACTTACCAGGGTAAAGTCAGCCCCGGTGTCTCTTAGCATCTTCACTGGGATGGGGTCTGCGACCCCCATCCTTACGGTTCCTTGACACATGAATGGGTGAACTTTCTTCTCCCCATTTAGCACGGGTTCATCCCGCACTCCCTCGGCCCTCTGGTCCTCGAACACCACTAAAGCAACGTGTCCCCGCTGCTTAAAGCGTCTGCACTCCCGCGCGACGTGTCCGGGTATTCCGCAGTTGTAGCAGCGGCCCCTCGGCGGAGACCATCCGCCACCGCTCGCCTTAGCACTGCCTCCAGAGACCGTCACACCCTGTGTCTTTCCCGCCTCACTTGTCGTTTCTTTCCCTGTAGTAATAGTTCCCGAGCTCTCAGCTTGGTTCTCCCCTATCGGCTCTACAACACCTTTTGTTCCTCGGGTGTTCCAACTTGAGAAATGGGACTTGGGAGAACTCGCTCCTGTCCTCCACCCATCCGTCCTTCTATAACTCCTATCGTTTCCGACGTATGCGGGTGGTCGGTTCTGTCCCTCTCGGCGTGGGCGTAGGGCTTCTTCTAGCATGTCGGCCCGGTCGGCTGCGGCCCTCAGGTCCTTTATGTCCGCCTCCTTTACCCTCATCCTGATCTCAGGAGAGAGCACGGACATAAACTTTTCCATGGCCATTAGTTCCTTGACCTCTTCGACCGACCTTGCTTCTTCAGAGTCCAGCCACTTAAGGAGTTTTCTTTCAATGTCCCTCGCCGTCTCCGCATACGATTTTCCTGGCAACCGGGTACATTCTCTAAACCTCTTTCTGTAACACTCTGGCGTGAGCTTAAAGGAACGGAGCACAGCTCGTTTTACCGCATCGTAGTTAGTGCATTCTTGGAAGTCGAGCATAGTGAAGGCTTGGCGAGCTTCCCCTGTGAGCCTCCCTTGGACCAACTCCGCCCACTCCGCCCTCGGCCACCTCTTCATAGCAGCAACTCTCTCAAAGTGATCGAAGAAACTTTCGGCTTCACTAGGCACAAAGACCGGCAGGTCTCGTTCCCTCACTCGTCGGTCTTCCTGTGGCGGGGCAGGGGCACCTAGTCCCAGTTCAGCTCGCTTCAGCTCCACCTCCTGGTTGGCTTCTATTTCCATTTGTCTCAGCCTAACTTCTTGCTCTCGTTCTTCCCTGCGTAGCTGTGCTTCTCGTTCTTGCTCTTCCCGGCGCAGCTGTGCTTCTCGCTCTTGCTCTTCCCGGCGCAGATCTGCTTCTCGTTCCTCACGCTTCGTCTGTGCTTCTCGCTCTTGCTCTTCCCGGCGCAGCTGTGCTTCTCGCTCTTACTCTTCCCGGCGCAGCTGTGCTTCTCGTTCCTCACGCTTCGTCTGTGCTTCTCGCTCTTCTTTACGCTGCTGCGCTTCTCGCTCTTCTTTGCGCTGCTGTGCCTCTGCTTCTCGCTCTTCTTTGCGCTGCTGTGCCTCTCGCTCTTCTTTGCGCTGCTGTGCCTCTCGCTCTTCTTTGCGCTGCTGTGCCTCTAGCTGCAGCTTCATTATTTCCAGCTTAATGCTGTGCCTGCTGCCGCTGGATCCCCTGCTGCTTCCACCAATACTCAAGTGTTCACCCTCACTGGCAGGTGTTTGGGGCCGTTCCTCCCCCAAAGCTTCGTCTCGAGCCTTGAGCTGAGCCATTATCTCTAGTCTTCTTTCACCAACTCGGGCAGATTTCAGCTTTATTCCAAAATGATCCGCTATAGCCTGTAACTGTGCCTTGGTGCACTCTTCCAGCACCTGTTCGTCTCTAGAGTCAATAAACCTTGCTACTTTATCATCCTCCATCTTGTGCTACGAGTGTTAACCTGCACCTGATCTCTAACACCACTGCCAAGTACCACCACTGCAACCTTTACTTCGATTGAAATCCTGGCGAGGTCGCCAATGTTGGGGGTTTCTCCTCTCTATTATTCTCTACCCTTACTCTGGGGTGAGCAATAGTTATGCTCAAGGTAACTCACCGTAGCCCTGCGGGTCTTCCCTCGATCCTCACGGCGCCACTGCACGCCAGGAGAGTCTCCCAGTCAATCTTAACGGCCTCTAATTAAGAAAGAGTGAGAACACGACTCGTGCATATCGACTGTCGTGTGCCCTCCCCAACAATAGGGCTCTACGGTTATTCACAAGATCGCCAACTGGTGTTTAAGGTGGCCAGTAACACCATCAGTGGACTGGTGTATTCAGTGGTAGCCTTGGCAAAGTCACACTCAAAGATCAGGAATCAGGCAGGTACTTGTTGTTATCACTCTATGTTTACCAGTATAATATAGCCACAAGATCAATGGAGGGAATGATAAAAACACTAAGATAGTTTTGTATTTTACTTAAAATGTATGAAAGATGTCACAAAGCCAAACAACAACAAATAAATCAGCAAATCCTGACGCGGCTGGAAGTTCCCACGAATAGTCCGCGATCATTAGGTGGCAACACCTCCCCCTCCTCATCAAGTGTCAAGAACAGCTGATCGCAATGGACTCTCCGCGCGAAATTTGCTTGTTTGCTAGATTCACGCGCGCGGTTTCTTTAAATTCTCCAATATTACTAGAAACTCGCACACTCTATATTGGCATAAATAAACCGAATTACTTAGTTACACTGTACTCAGGCTCAAACAGTCTTTTCTACAATCACTTCTACAATGATTCACTGTAATGGTCTTACACTGTTATTTATCCAACAATATATTATGAAATATTAACACGGGAGTTTTCAGTACTTTCTCTCGTGGGCGATAACGCAATGATTCACTGTACTCACAAATGATTATTCACTGAATGGACATAGACATATATATGGTATATAAATCAATCATCAATACATGGAAAATAAATAGTTTCTGGGCACATAGCCTAACCTCCAAATACTGGCATAATCTTATATATATTTTACCACTATATGTTCATATCAAAATCTACAGAAAGATATACACAACACAGTAAATTTATCACTGGTTCCTGGTGCCTGTACACACCAATAATCAACATGAATATTACAAGTACTCTTGATAGTACTGTCTAGCACACTGGTGCTTTACCGTGACATAGGTGAGACTTGCTCACGACATATAAAATCTTCAGGCTAGATAATATAGCTAACTAAAGGGGAATGGGGAGGGAACTAGAACCACCTACTTCACCCTATCCTCCGATGAGAGTCGAGATGTAGCTCCTGGTCCTCGTGTCGGGAACGCCCCCACACTACACGTCGTCGTGTCCTACCAGAGCCTCTCGTCGTCCCACCGTTTAGCGCGTCGTCTCCGTGCCTCCTCACTGCAGGTCCGTCCTCCTCCTTGACTTCTTGAAGGTTGGAGTCGGTCTCCTGGCCGTCGTCTTCTCCCAGCAACGGCTGTCGCCTACGTCTCAGCTACAGTCGTTCGGTTTCCCCAAATAGTCCTCTCTTCCTCAGCTACCCAGTGGCTCTGTCAGCCACTACGCTGTCACGAACTGGTGAATTGCCACAGACGTCCACATACGTCACTGCACGGCTTCACTGCTACTGGCACAGTACCTGACTGGAGCACTTGTTGCTCATATAACCGTCAATTCCCTCTTCTGGTTCAACACATGAACTAGGGAAGACTTCTCAGAGTACTGGCGGACTTCAGGTGACGCGTAAATCCACGGTAGTGGGAAACAGCTGTCCGACAGACAGGACCACTCGTCGCACGTCCGACCTCTATGACGTGTCGTGTCTGACTGCTCGCGCCAGCCCGGCGCGCTGGCCGGACCCCCTTCCTTCGTGACGTCACTTTCGCCACGGGAGGTTTTCATTGGCTCCCAGTGCCACATTGCTGTCGGTGACCAATCCGGTGCCACTGACGTCACACGGTTTTGGCGGGAGATCAGGGAAGCCAGCGCCATCTTGGCTCCCTAAAGGGCCTAAACCACAGGCCAAAACATTACTATTTCACAAATTTCTCGGCTCTCCGAGAACACTTCACTCTCTCCCATATATCAAATTGTAGCCTGCAACGTAGAGAACGCTTGGGAAACGTAGACATGACTCTTACTGCAGGCGTGGGAGAATTACAAGGGGGGGAACTCCGTCACAATATATATATATATATATATATATATATATATATATATATATATATATATATATATATATATATATATATATGCGGAAAATCCACAGAGAAATATGAAATGAGGTGAACGTTTCGGCTCTGTTAAAGCTTTTGTCAACACCAGACTGACTAAGGAGAAGGGAGAAGGTGTTGGCCTTCGTTGTTGTAGTGTTCGTCGTGTTGGTGTTCGTTGTTGTAGGTTTCGTTGTTGAGATGTTCGTTGTTGAGATGTTCGTTGTTGAGATGTTCGTTGTTGTGGTGTTCGGTGATGTGGTGTTCGTTGTTGTAGTGTTTGTTGTTGTAGTGTTCGT
This sequence comes from Procambarus clarkii, assembly GCF_040958095.1. NCBI lineage: Eukaryota > Metazoa > Arthropoda > Malacostraca > Decapoda > Cambaridae > Procambarus > Procambarus clarkii. The sequence goes on along the minus strand of NC_091182.1, from coordinate 9,145,118 downwards.
TATTGTAGTGTTCGTTGTTGTAGTGTTCGTTTTTGTAGTGTTCGTTGTTGTAGTGTTCGTTCTTGTAGTGTTCGTTGTTGAGATGTTCGTTGTTGTGGTGTTCGTTGTTGCAGTGTTCGTTGTTGAGATGTTCGTTGTTGTGGTGTTCGTTGTTGTAGTGTTCGTTGTTCTAGTGTTCGTTGTTTTAGTGCTCATTTTTGTTGTGTTCGTTGTTGAAGTGTTCGTTGTTGTAGTGTTCGTCGTTGTGGTGTTCGTTGTTGTAGTGTTCGTTGTTGTTGTGTTCGTTGTTGTAGTGTTCGTTGTTGTAGTGTTCGTTGTTGAAGTGTTCGTTGTTCTGATTTTCGTTGTTGTAGTGTTCATTATTGTGGTGTTCGTTGTTGTGGTGTTCGTTGTTCTAATGTTCGTTGTTGTAGTGTTCATTATTGTGGTGTTCGTTGTTGTGGTGTTCGTTGTTCTAGTGTTCGTTGTTGTAGTGTTCGTTGTTGAGATGTTCGTTGTTGAGATGTTCGTTCATGTAGTGTTCGTTGTTTTAGTGTTCGTTGTTGTAGTGTTCGTTGTTGTGGAGTTCGTTGTGGTAGTGTTCGTTGTTGTAGTGTTCGTTGTTGTAGTGTTCGTTGTTTTGGTGTTCGTTGTTGTAGTGTTCGTTGTTGTAGTGTTCGTTGTAGTGTTCGTTGTTGAGATGTTCGTTGTTGTAGTGTTCGTTGCTGAGATGGTCGTTGTTGAGAGGTTCGTTGTTGAGATGTTCGTTGTTGTGGTGGTCGTTGTTGTAATGTTCGTTGTTGTGATGTTCGTTGTTGTATTATTCGTTGTTGAGATATTCGTTGTTGAGATGTTCGTTGTTGAGATGTTCGTTGTTGTGGTGTTCGTTGATGTGTTGTTCGTTGTTGTAGTGTTCGTTGTTGTAGTGTTCGTTGTTGTAGTGTTCCTTGTTGTGGAGTTCGATCTTATAATGTTCGTTGTTGTAGTGTTCGTTGTTCTAATGTTCGTTGTTGTGGTGTTCGTTGTTGTAGCGTTCTTTGTTGTAGTGTTTGTTGTTGTAGTGTTCGTTGTTGTAATGTTAGTTGTTGTAGTGTTCACTGTTGTAATTTTCGTTGTTGTGGTGTTCGTTGTTGTAGTGTTTGTTGATGTGGTGTTCGTTGTTGTGGTGTTCGTTGTTGTATTGTTCGTTGTTGTGGTGTTCGTTGTTGTAAAGTTCGTTGTTGTGGTGTTTGTTGTTAAGGTTTTCGTAGTTGTAGTGTTCGTTGTTGTAGTACTCGTTGTTGTAGTGTTCGTTGTTGTAGTACTCGTTGTTGTATTGTTCATTGTTGTAGTGTTCGTTTTTGTGGTGTTCGTTGTTGTAGTGTTCGTTGTTGAAGTGTTCGTTGTTGTAGTGTTTGTTGTTGTGGTGTTCGTTGTTTTAGTGTTCGTTGTTGTGGTGTTCGTTGTTGTGGTGTTCGTTGTTGTAGTGTTCGTTGTTGTAGTACTCGTTGTTATAGTGTTTGTTGTTGAATTGTTCGTTATTGTGGTGTTCGTTGTTGTATTGTTCGTTGTTGTAGTGTTCGTGGTTGTTCTTTTCGTTGTTGTGGTGTTCGTTGTTGTGGTGTTTGTTGTTGTGATGTTCGTTGTTGTAATGTTTGTTGTTGTTGTGTTCATTGTTGTTGTGTTCGTTGTTGTGGTGTTCGTTGTTGTGGTGTTCGTTGTTGTAGTGTTGGATGTTGTTTTGTTCGCTGTTGTATTGTTCGTTGTTGTGGTGTTCGTTGTTGTGGTGTTCGTTGTTGTAGTGTTCGTTGTTGTAGTGTTCGTTGTTGTAGTGTTCCTTGTTGTGGAGTTCGTTCTTATAATGTTCGTTGTTGTAGTGTTCGTTGTTCTAATGTTCGTTGTTGTGGTGTTCGTTGTTGTAGTGTTCTTTGTTGTAGTGTTTGTTGTTGTAGTGTTCGTTGTTGTAATGTTAGTTGTTGTAGTGTTCATTGTTGTAATTTTCGTTGTTGTTGTGTTCGTTGTTGTAGTGTTTGTTGATGTGGTGTTCGTTATTGTGGTGTTCGTTGTTGTATTGTTCGTTGTTGTGGTGTTCGTTGTTGTAAAGTTCGTTGTTGTGGTGTTTGTTGTTAAGGTTTTCGTAGTTGTAGTGTTCGTTGTTGTAGTACTCGTTGTTGTAGTGTTCGTTGTTGTAGTACTCGTTGTTGTATTGTTCATTGTTGTAGTGTTCGTTTTTGTGGTGTTCGTTGTTGTAGTGTTCGTTGTTGAAGTGTTCGTTGTTGTAGTGTTTGTTGTTGTGGTGTTCGTTGTTTTAGTGTTCGTTGTTGTGGTGTTCGTTGTTGTGGTGTTCGTTGTTGTAGTGTTCGTTGTTGTAGTACTCGTTGTTATAGTGTTTGTTGTTGAATTGTTCGTTATTGTGGTGTTCGTTGTTGTATTGTTCGTTGTTGTAGTGTTCGTGGTTGTTCTTTTCGTTGTTGTGGTGTTCGTTGTTGTGGTGTTTGTTGTTGTGATGTTCGTTGTTGTAATGTTTGTTGTTGTTGTGTTCATTGTTGTTGTGTTCGTTGTTGTGGTGTTCGTTGTTGTGGTGTTCGTTGTTGTAGTGTTGTATGTTGTTTTGTTCGCTGTTGTATTGTTCGTTGTTGTGGTGTTCGTTGTTGTGGTGTTCGTTGTTGTAGTGTTCGTTGTTGTAGTGTTCGTTGTTGTGGTGTTCGTTGATGTAGTGTTCGTTGTTGAGATGTGTCGTTGTTATGGTGTTCGTTGATGTGGTGTTCGTTGTTGTAGTGTTCGTTGTTGTGAAAAGACAATAAAGGTAAAAACATGGGGGGATACATAAGGGATTAATGGGGGGTGAAGTAAATATGAACATAATAATAGGGGTAACTGCCGATGGCCTATTGGCCCATACGAGTCAGCTCCTATCTACATACAAAGATTAATCAGGTGTAATTGGCCTGTTATGTTGAACAGTGTCTTCTGTGTTGGCATCGTTATGTTCTGGTCTCTTTCTTACTCTCATGGTGGGTAGAGTAAATAGTTCCTTGATTTAGGTGTTCATGGTAGGTTGTTCTATTCTTATGTGAATTGCTTCAAGAATGTGTAATCTTCTTGCATCTTGGGTTTTGTCTATTACACAGGTATTTTTGTTCAACATTTTTCTTGTTAGGGTGATGTCACGCGCTTGTCTCATGTGATTCCTGGGGGCACCGGATTGAAGATGACATGTCAAACGCCTCGCCAGCTTGGTCGACGTCATACCTATGTACTTAGATTGAAGGTTACATCCTTAATTGGGGCAAGTGTACATGTATACAACGCTTGACTGCTATATAGGGTTCTCCGTCGACTTCGGGCTGTTTTTGATAAGGAGTTTTTGTTTCTGTTTTTGATATATATATATATATATATATATATATATATATATATATATATATATATATATATATATATATATATATATATATATATATATATATATATATATATATATATATATATATATATATGCGGAAAATCCACAGAGAAATATGAAATGAGGTGAACGTTTCGGCTCTGTTAAAGCCTTTGTCAACACCAGACTGACTAAGGAGAAGGGAGAAGGTGTTGGCCTTCGTTGTTGTAGTGTTCGTCGTGTTGGTGTTCGTTGTTGTAGTGTTCGTTGTTGAGATGTTCGTTGTTGAGATGTTCGTTGTTGAGATGTTCGTTGTTGTGGTGTTCGGTGATGTGGTGTTCGTTGTTGTAGTGTTTGTTGTTGTAGTGTTCGTTATTGTAGTGTTCGTTGTTGTAGTGTTCGTTTTTGTAGTGTTCGTTGTTGTAGTGTTCGTTCTTGTAGTGTTCGTTGTTGAGATGTTCGTTGTTGTGGTGTTCGTTGTTGCAGTGTTCGTTGTTGAGATGTTCGTTGTTGTGGTGTTCGTTGTTGTAGTGTTCGTTGTTCTAGTGTTCGTTGTTTTAGTGCTCATTTTTGTTGTGTTCGTTGTTGAAGTGTTCGTTGTTGTAGTGTTCGTCGTTGTGGTGTTCGTTGTTGTAGTGTTCGTTGTTGTTGTGTTCGTTGTTGTAGTGTTCGTTGTTGTAGTGTTCGTTGTTGAAGTGTTCGTTGTTCTGATTTTCGTTGTTGTAGTGTTCATTATTGTGGTGTTCGTTGTTGTGGTGTTCGTTGTTCTAATGTTCGTTGTTGTAGTGTTCATTATTGTGGTGTTCGTTGTTGTGGTGTTCGTTGTTCTAGTGTTCGTTGTTGTAGTGTTCGTTGTTGAGATGTTCGTTGTTGAGATGTTCGTTCTTGTAGTGTTCGTTGTTTTAGTGTTCGTTGTTGTAGTGTTCGTTGTTGTGGAGTTCGTTGTGGTAGTGTTCGTTGTTGTAGTGTTCGTTGTTGTAGTGTTCGTTGTTTTGGTGTTCGTTGTTGTAGTGTTCGTTGTTGTAGTGTTCGTTGTAGTGTTCGTTGTTGAGATGTTCGTTGTTGTAGTGTTCGTTGCTGAGATGGTCGTTGTTGAGAGGTTCGTTGTTGAGATGTTCGTTGTTGTGGTGGTCGTTGTTGTAATGTTCGTTGTTGTGATGTTCGTTGTTGTATTATTCGTTGTTGAGATATTCGTTGTTGAGATGTTCGTTGTTGAGATGTTCGTTGTTGTGGTGTTCGTTGATGTGTTGTTCGTTGTTGTAGTGTTCGTTGTTGTAGTGTTCGTTGTTGTAGTGTTCCTTGTTGTGGAGTTCGATCTTATAATGTTCGTTGTTGTAGTGTTCGTTGTTCTAATGTTCGTTGTTGTGGTGTTCGTTGTTGTAGCGTTCTTTGTTGTAGTGTTTGTTGTTGTAGTGTTCGTTGTTGTAATGTTAGTTGTTGTAGTGTTCATTGTTGTAATTTTCGTTGTTGTGGTGTTCGTTGTTGTAGTGTTTGTTGATGTGGTGTTCGTTGTTGTGGTGTTCGTTGTTGTATTGTTCGTTGTTGTGGTGTTCGTTGTTGTAAAGTTCGTTGTTGTGGTGTTTGTTGTTAAGGTTTTCGTAGTTGTAGTGTTCGTTGTTGTAGTACTCGTTGTTGTAGTGTTCGTTGTTGTAGTACTCGTTGTTGTATTGTTCATTGTTGTAGTGTTCGTTTTTGTGGTGTTCGTTGTTGTAGTGTTCGTTGTTGAAGTGTTCGTTGTTGTAGTATTTGTTGTTGTGGTGTTCGTTGTTTTAGTGTTCGTTGTTGTGGTGTTCGTTGTTGTGGTGTTCGTTGTTGTAGTGTTCGTTGTTGTAGTACTCGTTGTTATAGTGTTTGTTGTTGAATTGTTCGTTATTGTGGTGTTCGTTGTTGTATTGTTCGTTGTTGTAGTGTTCGTGGTTGTTCTTTTCGTTGTTGTGGTGTTCGTTGTTGTGGTGTTTGTTGTTGTGATGTTCGTTGTTGTAATGTTTGTTGTTGTTGTGTTCATTGTTGTTGTGTTCGTTGTTGTGGTGTTCGTTGTTGTGGTGTTCGTTGTTGTAGTGTTGGATGTTGTTTTGTTCGCTGTTGTATTGTTCGTTGTTGTGGTGTTCGTTGTTGTGGTGTTCGTTGTTGTAGTGTTCGTTGTTGTAGTGTTCGTTGTTGTAGTGTTCCTTGTTGTGGAGTTCGTTCTTATAATGTTCGTTGTTGTAGTGTTCGTTGTTCTAATGTTCGTTGTTGTGGTGTTCGTTGTTGTAGTGTTCTTTGTTGTAGTGTTTGTTGTTGTAGTGTTCGTTGTTGTAATGTTAGTTGTTGTAGTGTTCATTGTTGTAATTTTCGTTGTTGTGGTGTTCGTTGTTGTAGTGTTTGTTGATGTGGTGTTCGTTGTTGTGGTGTTCGTTGTTGTATTGTTCGTTGTTGTGGTGTTCGTTGTTGTAAAGTTCGTTGTTGTGGTGTTTGTTGTTAAGGTTTTCGTTGTTGTGGTGTTTGTTGTTAAGGTTTTCGTAGTTGTAGTGTTCGTTGTTGTAGTACTCGTTGTTGTAGTGTTCGTTGTTGTAGTACTCGTTGTTGTATTGTTCATTGTTGTAGTGTTCGTTTTTGTGGTGTTCGTTGTTGTAGTGTTCGTTGTTGAAGTGTTCGTTGTTGTAGTGTTTGTTGTTGTGGTGTTCGTTGTTTTAGTGTTCGTTGTTGTGGTGTTCGTTGTTGTGGTGTTCGTTGTTGTAGTGTTCGTTGTTGTAGTACTCGTTGTTATAGTGTTTGTTGTTGAATTGTTCGTTATTGTGGTGTTCGTTGTTGTATTGTTCGTTGTTGTAGTGTTCGTGGTTGTTCTTTTCGTTGTTGTGGTGTTCGTTGTTGTGGTGTTTGTTGTTGTGATGTTCGTTGTTGTAATGTTTGTTGTTGTTGTGTTCATTGTTGTTGTGTTCGTTGTTGTGGTGTTCGTTGTTGTGGTGTTCGTTGTTGTAGTGTTGTATGTTGTTTTGTTCGCTGTTGTATTGTTCGTTGTTGTGGTGTTCGTTGTTGTGGTGTTCGTTGTTGTAGTGTTCGTTGTTGTAGTGTTCGTTGTTGTGGTGTTCGTTGATGTAGTGTTCGTTGATGTAGTGTTCGTTGTTGAGATGTGTCGTTGTTATGGTGTTCGTTGATGTGGTGTTCGTTGTTGTAGTGTTCGTTGTTGTGATAAGACAATAAAGGTAAAAACATGGGGGGATACATAAGGGATTAATGGGTGGTCAAGTAAATAAGAACATAATAATAGGGGTAACTGCCGAAGGCCTATTGGCCCATACGAGTCAGCTCCTATCTACATACAAAGATTAATCAGGTGTAATTGGCCTGTTATGTTGAACAGTGTCTTCTGTGTTGGCATCGTTATGTTCTGGTCTTTTTCTTACTCTCATGGTGGGTAGAGTAAATAGTTCCTTGATTTAGGTGTTCATGGTAGGTTGTTCTATTCTTATGTGAATTGCTTCAAGAATGTGTAATCTTCTTGCATCTTGGGTTTTGTCTATTACACAGGTATTTTTGTTCAACATTTTTCTTGTTAGGGTGATGTCACGGGCTTGTCTCATGTGATTCCTGGGGGCACCGGATTGAAGATGACATGTCAATCGCCTCGCCAGCTTGGTCGACGTCATACCTATGTACTTAGATTGAAGGTTACATCCTTAATTGGGGCAAGTGTACATGTATACAACGCTTGACTGCTATATAGGGTTCTCCGTCGACTTCGGGCTGTTTTTGATAAGGAGTTTTTGTTTCTGTTTTTGATATATATATATATATATATATATATATATATATATATATATATATATATATATATATGTCGTACCTAATAGCCAGAACGCACTTCTCAGCCTACTATTCAAGGCCCGATTTGCCTAATAAGCCAAGTTTTCATGAATTAATGTTTTTTCGTCTACCTAACCTACCTAACCTAACCTAACCTAGCTTTTTTTGGCTACCTAACCTAACCTTACCTATAAATATAGGTTAGGTTAGGTTAGGTAGGGTTGGTTAGGTTCGGTCATATATCTACGTTAATTTTAACTCCAATAAAACAAATTGACCTCATACATAGAGAAAAGGGTTGCTTTATCATTTCATAAGAAAAAAATTATAGTAAATATAATAATTCAGGAAAACTTGGCTTATTAGGCAAATCGGGCCTTGAATAGTAGGCTGAGAAGTGAGTTCTGGCTACTAGGTACGACATATATATATATATATATATATATATATATATATATATATATATATATATATATATATATATATATATATATATGCGGAAAATCCACAGAGAAATATGAAATGAGGTGAACGTTTCGGCTCTGTTAAAGCCTTTGTCAACACCAGACTGACTAAGGAGAAGGGAGAAGGTGTTGGCCTTCGTTGTTGTAGTGTTCGTCGTGTTGGTGTTCGTTGTTGTAGTGTTCGTTGTTGAGATGTTCGTTGTTGAGATGTTCGTTGTTGAGATGTTCGTTGTTGTGGTGTTCGGTGATGTGGTGTTCGTTGTTGTAGTGTTTGTTGTTGTAGTGTTCGTTATTGTAGTGTTCGTTGTTGTAGTGTTCGTTTTTGTAGTGTTCGTTGTTGTAGTGTTCGTTCTTGTAGTGTTCGTTGTTGAGATGTTCGTTGTTGTGGTGTTCGTTGTTGCAGTGTTCGTTGTTGAGATGTTCGTTGTTGTAGTGTTCCTTGTTGTGGAGTTCGATCTTATAATGTTCGTTGTTGTAGTGTTCGTTGTTCTAATGTTCGTTGTTGTGGTGTTCGTTGTTGTAGCGTTCTTTGTTGTAGTGTTTGTTGTTGTAGTGTTCGTTGTTGTAATGTTAGTTGTTGTAGTGTTCATTGTTGTAATTTTCGTTGTTGTGGTGTTCGTTGTTGTAGTGTTTGTTGATGTGGTGTTCGTTGTTTTGGTGTTCGTTGTTGTATTGTTCGTTGTTGTGGTGTTCGTTGTTGTAAAGTTCGTTGTTGTGGTGTTTGTTGTTAAGGTTTTCGTAGTTGTAGTGTTCGTTGTTGTAGTACTCGTTGTTGTAGTGTTCGTTGTTGTAGTACTCGTTGTTGTATTGTTCATTGTTGTAGTGTTCGTTTTTGTGGTGTTCGTTGTTGTAGTGTTCGTTGTTGAAGTGTTCGTTGTTGTAGTGTTTGTTGTTGTGGTGTTCGTTGTTTTAGTGTTCGTTGTTGTGGTGTTCGTTGTTGTGGTGTTCGTTGTTGTAGTGTTCGTTGTTGTAGTACTCGTTGTTATAGTGTTTGTTGTTGAATTGTTCGTTACTGTGGTGTTCGTTGTTGTATTGTTCGTTGTTGTAGTGTTCGTGGTTGTTCTTTTCGTTGTTGTGGTGTTCGTTGTTGTGGTGTTTGTTGTTGTGATGTTCGTTGTTGTAATGTTTGTTGTTGTTGTGTTCATTGTTGTTGTGTTCGTTGTTGTGGTGTTCGTTGTTGTGGTGTTCGTTGTTGTAGTGTTGTATGTTGTTTTGTTCGCTGTTGTATTGTTCGTTGTTGTGGTGTTCGTTGTTGTGGTGTTCGTTGTTGTAGTGTTCGTTGTTGTAGTGTTCGTTGTTGTGGTGTTCGTTGATGTAGTGTTCGTTGTTGAGATGTGTCGTTGTTATGGTGTTCGTTGATGTGGTGTTCGTTGTTGTAGTGTTCGTTGTTGTGATAAGACAATAAAGGTAAAAACATGGGGGGATACATAAGGGATTAATGGGGGGTGAAGTAAATATGAACATAATAATAGGGGTAACTGCCGATGGCCTATTGGCCCATACGAGTCAGCTCCTATCTACATACAAAGATTAATCAGGTGTAATTGGCCTGTTATGTTGAACAGTGTCTTCTGTGTTGGCATCGTTATGTTCTGGTCTCTTTCTTACTCTCATGGTGGGTAGAGTAAATAGTTCCTTGATTTAGGTGTTCATGGTAGGTTGTTCTATTCTTATGTGAATTGCTTCAAGAATGTGTAATCTTCTTGCATCTTGGGTTTTGTCTATTACACAGGTATTTTTGTTCAACATTTTTCTTGTTAGGGTGATGTCACGCGCTTGTCTCATGTGATTCCTGGGGGCACCGGAATGAAGATGACATGTCAAACGCCTCGCCAGCTTGGTCGACGTCATACCTATGTACTTAGATTGAAGGTTACATCCTTAATTGGGGCAAGTGTACATGTATACAACGCTTGACTGCTATATAGGGTTCTCCGTCGACTTCGGGCTGTTTTTGATAAGGAGTTTTTGTTTCTGTTTTTGATATATATATATATATATATATATATATATATATATATATATATATATATATATATATATATATATATATATATATATATATATGCGGAAAATCCACAGAGAAATATGAAATGAGGTGAACGTTTCGGCTCTGTTAAAGCCTTTGTCAACACCAGACTGACTAAGGAGAAGGGAGAAGGTGTTGGCCTTCGTTGTTGTAGTGTTCGTCGTGTTGGTGTTCGTTGTTGTAGTGTTCGTTGTTGAGATGTTCGTTGTTGAGATGTTCGTTGTTGAGATGTTCGTTGTTGTGGTGTTCGGTGATGTGGTGTTCGTTGTTGTAGTGTTTGTTGTTGTAGTGTTCGTTATTGTAGTGTTCGTTGTTGTAGTGTTCGTTTTTGTAGTGTTCGTTGTTGTAGTGTTCGTTCTTGTAGTGTTCGTTGTTGAGATGTTCGTTGTTGTGGTGTTCGTTGTTGCAGTGTTCGTTGTTGAGATGTTCGTTGTTGTGGTGTTCGTTGTTGTAGTGTTCGTTGTTCTAGTGTTCGTTGTTTTAGTGCTCATTTTTGTTGTGTTCGTTGTTGAAGTGTTCGTTGTTGTAGTGTTCGTCGTTGTGGTGTTCGTTGTTGTAGTGTTCGTTGTTGTTGTGTTCGTTGTTGTAGTGTTCGTTGTTGTAGTGTTCGTTGTTGAAGTGTTCGTTGTTCTGATTTTCGTTGTTGTAGTGTTCATTATTGTGGTGTTCGTTGTTGTGGTGTTCGTTGTTCTAATGTTCGTTGTTGTAGTGTTCATTATTGTGGTGTTCGTTGTTGTGGTGTTCGTTGTTCTAGTGTTCGTTGTTGTAGTGTTCGTTGTTGAGATGTTCGTTGTTGAGATGTTCGTTCTTGTAGTGTTCGTTGTTTTAGTGTTCGTTGTTGTAGTGTTCGTTGTTGTGGAGTTCGTTGTGGTAGTGTTCGTTGTTGTAGTGTTCGTTGTTGTAGTGTTCGTTGTTTTGGTGTTCGTTGTTGTAGTGTTCGTTGTTGTAGTGTTCGTTGTAGTGTTCGTTGTTGAGATGTTCGTTGTTGTAGTGTTCGTTGCTGAGATGGTCGTTGTTGAGAGGTTCGTTGTTGAGATGTTCGTTGTTGTGGTGGTCGTTGTTGTAATGTTCGTTGTTGTGATGTTCGTTGTTGTATTATTCGTTGTTGAGATATTCGTTGTTGAGATGTTCGTTGTTGAGATGTTCGTTGTTGTGGTGTTCGTTGATGTGTTGTTCGTTGTTGTAGTGTTCGTTGTTGTAGTGTTCGTTGTTGTAGTGTTCCTTGTTGTGGAGTTCGATCTTATAATGTTCGTTGTTGTAGTGTTCGTTGTTCTAATGTTCGTTGTTGTGGTGTTCGTTGTTGTAGCGTTCTTTGTTGTAGTGTTCGTTGTTGTAGTGTTCGTGGTTGTTCTTTTCGTTGTTGTGGTGTTCGTTGTTGTGGTGTTTGTTGTTGTGATGTTCGTTGTTGTAATGTTTGTTGTTGTTGTGTTCATTGTTGTTGTGTTCGTTGTTGTGGTGTTCGTTGTTGTGGTGTTCGTTGTTGTAGTGTTGTATGTTGTTTTGTTCGCTGTTGTATTGTTCGTTGTTGTGGTGTTCGTTGTTGTGGTGTTCGTTGTTAAAGTGTTCGTTGTTGTAGTGTTCGTTGTTGTGGTGTTCGTTGATGTAGTGTTCGTTGTTGAGATGTGTCGTTGTTATGGTGTTCGTTGATGTGGTGTTCGTTGTTGTAGTGTTCGTTGTTGTGATAAGACAATAAAGGTAAAAACATGGGGGGATACATAAGGGATTAATGGGGGGTGAAGTAAATATGAACATAATAATAGGGGTAACTGCCGATGGCCTATTGGCCCATACGAGTCAGCTCCTATCTACATACAAAGATTAATCAGGTGTAATTGGCCTGTTATGTTGAACAGTGTCTTCTGTGTTGGCATCGTTATGTTCTGGTCTCTTTCTTACTCTCATGGTGGGTAGAGTAAATAGTTCCTTGATTTAGGTGTTCATGGTAGGTTGTTCTATTCTTATGTGAATTGCTTCAAGAATGTGTAATCTTCTTGCATCTTGGGTTTTGTCTATTACACAGGTATTTTTGTTCAACATTTTTCTTGTTAGGGTGATGTCACGCGCTTGTCTCATGTGATTCCTGGGGGCACCGGATTGAAGATGACATGTCAAACGCCTCGCCAGCTTGGTCGACGTCATACCTATGTACTTAGATTGAAGGTTACATCCTTAATTGGGGCAAGTGTACATGTATACAACGCTTGACTGCTATATAGGGTTCTCCGTCGACTTCGGGCTGTTTTTGATAAGGAGTTTTTGTTTCTGTTTTTGATATATATATATATATATATATATATATATATATATATATATATATATGCGGAAAATCCACAGAGAAATATGAAATGAGGTGAACGTTTCGGCTCTGTTAAAGCCTTTGTCAACACCAGACTGACTAAGGAGAAGGGAGAAGGTGTTGGCCTTCGTTGTTGTAGTGTTCGTCGTGTTGGTGTTCGTTGTTGTAGTGTTCGTTGTTGAGATGTTCGTTGTTGAGATGTTCGTTGTTGAGATGTTCGTTGTTGTGGTGTTCGGTGATGTGGTGTTCGTTGTTGTAGTGTTTGTTGTTGTAGTGTTCGTTATTGTAGTGTTCGTTGTTGTAGTGTTCGTTTTTGTAGTGTTCGTTGTTGTAGTGTTCGTTCTTGTAGTGTTCGTTGTTGAGATGTTCGTTGTTGTGGTGTTCGTTGTTGCAGTGTTCGTTGTTGAGATGTTCGTTGTTGTGGTGTTCGTTGTTGTAGTGTTCGTTGTTCTAGTGTTCGTTGTTTTAGTGCTCATTTTTGTTGTGTTCGTTGTTGAAGTGTTCGTTGTTGTAGTGTTCGTCGTTGTGGTGTTCGTTGTTGTAGTGTTCGTTGTTGTTGTGTTCGTTGTTGTAGTGTTCGTTGTTGTAGTGTTCGTTGTTGAAGTGTTCGTTGTTCTGATTTTCGTTGTTGTAGTGTTCATTATTGTGGTGTTCGTTGTTGTGGTGTTCGTTGTTCTAATGTTCGTTGTTGTAGTGTTCATTATTGTGGTGTTCGTTGTTGTGGTGTTCGTTGTTCTAGTGTTCGTTGTTGTAGTGTTCGTTGTTGAGATGTTCGTTGTTGAGATGTTCGTTCTTGTAGTGTTCGTTGTTTTAGTGTTCGTTGTTGTAGTGTTCGTTGTTGTGGAGTTCGTTGTGGTAGTGTTCGTTGTTGTAGTGTTCGTTGTTGTAGTGTTCGTTGTTTTGGTGTTCGTTGTTGTAGTGTTCGTTGTTGTAGTGTTCGTTGTAGTGTTCGTTGTTGAGATGTTCGTTGTTGTAGTGTTCGTTGCTGAGATGGTCGTTGTTGAGAGGTTCGTTGTTGAGATGTTCGTTGTTGTGGTGGTCGTTGTTGTAATGTTCGTTGTTGTGATGTTCGTTGTTGTATTATTCGTTGTTGAGATATTCGTTGTTGAGATGTTCGTTGTTGTGGTGTTCGTTGATGTGTTGTTCGTTGTTGTAGTGTTCGTTGTTGTAGTGTTCGTTGTTGTAGTGTTCCTTGTTGTGGAGTTCGATCTTATAATGTTCGTTGTTGTAGTGTTCGTTGTTCTAATGTTCGTTGTTGTGGTGTTCGTTGTTGTAGCGTTCTTTGTTGTAGTGTTTGTTGTTGTAGTGTTCGTTGTTGTAATGTTAGTTGTTGTAGTGTTCATTGTTGTAATTTTCGTTGTTGTGGTGTTCGTTGTTGTAGTGTTTGTTGATGTGGTGTTCGTTGTTGTGGTGTTCGTTGTTGTATTGTTCGTTGTTGTGGTGTTCGTTGTTGTAAAGTTCGTTGTTGTGGTGTTTGTTGTTAAGGTTTTCGTAGTTGTAGTGTTCGTTGTTGTAGTACTCGTTGTTGTAGTGTTCGTTGTTGTAGTACTCGTTGTTGTATTGTTCATTGTTGTAGTGTTCGTTTTTGTGGTGTTCGTTGTTGTAGTGTTCGTTGTTGAAGTGTTCGTTGTTGTAGTGTTTGTTGTTGTGGTGTTCGTTGTTTTAGTGTTCGTTGTTGTGGTGTTCGTTGTTGTGGTGTTCGTTGTTGTAGTGTTCGTTGTTGTAGTACTCGTTGTTATAGTGTTTGTTGTTGAATTGTTCGTTATTGTGGTGTTCGTTGTTGTATTGTTCGTTGTTGTAGTGTTCGTGGTTGTTCTTTTCGTTGTTGTGGTGTTCGTTGTTGTGGTGTTTGTTGTTGTGATGTTCGTTGTTGTAATGTTTGTTGTTGTTGTGTTCATTGTTGTTGTGTTCGTTGTTGTGGTGTTCGTTGTTGTGGTGTTCGTTGTTGTAGTGTTGGATGTTGTTTTGTTCGCTGTTGTATTGTTCGTTGTTGTGGTGTTCGTTGTTGTGGTGTTCGTTGTTGTAGTGTTCGTTGTTGTAGTGTTCGTTGTTGTAGTGTTCCTTGTTGTGGAGTTCGTTCTTATAATGTTCGTTGTTGTAGTGTTCGTTGTTCTAATGTTCGTTGTTGTGGTGTTCGTTGTTGTAGTGTTCTTTGTTGTAGTGTTTGTTGTTGTAGTGTTCGTTGTTGTAATGTTAGTTGTTGTAGTGTTCATTGTTGTAATTTTCGTTGTTGTGGTGTTCGTTGTTGTAGTGTTTGTTGATGTGGTGTTCGTTGTTGTGGTGTTCGTTGTTGTATTGTTCGTTGTTGTGGTGTTCGTTGTTGTAAAGTTCGTTGTTGTGGTGTTTGTTGTTAAGGTTTTCGTTGTTGTGGTGTTTGTTGTTAAGGTTTTCGTAGTTGTAGTGTTCGTTGTTGTAGTACTCGTTGTTGTAGTGTTCGTTGTTGTAGTACTCGTTGTTGTATTGTTCATTGTTGTAGTGTTCGTTTTTGTGGTGTTCGTTGTTGTAGTGTTCGTTGTTGAAGTGTTCGTTGTTGTAGTGTTTGTTGTTGTGGTGTTCGTTGTTTTAGTGTTCGTTGTTGTGGTGTTCGTTGTTGTGGTGTTCGTTGTTGTAGTGTTCGTTATTGTAGTACTCGTTGTTATAGTGTTTGTTGTTGAATTGTTCGTTATTGTGGTGTTCGTTGTTGTATTGTTCGTTGTTGTAGTGTTCGTGGTTGTTCTTTTCGTTGTTGTGGTGTTCGTTGTTGTGGTGTTTGTTGTTGTGATGTTCGTTGTTGTAATGTTTGTTGTTGTTGTGTTCATTGTTGTTGTGTTCGTTGTTGTGGTGTTCGTTGTTGTGGTGTTCGTTGTTGTAGTGTTGTATGTTGTTTTGTTCGCTGTTGTATTGTTCGTTGTTGTGGTGTTCGTTGTTGTGGTGTTCGTTGTTGTAGTGTTCGTTGTTGTAGTGTTCGTTGTTGTGGTGTTCGTTGATGTAGTGTTCGTTGTTGAGATGTGTCGTTGTTATGGTGTTCGTTGATGTGGTGTTCGTTGTTGTAGTGTTCGTTGTTGTGATAAGACAATAAAGGTAAAAACATGGGGGGATACATAAGGGATTAATGGGTGGTGAAGTAAATAAGAACATAATAATAGGGGTAACTGCCGAAGGCCTATTGGCCCATACGAGTCAGCTCCTATCTACATACAAAGATTAATCAGGTGTAATTGGCCTGTTATGTTGAACAGTGTCTTCTGTGTTGGCATCGTTATGTTCTGGTCTTTTTCTTACTCTCATGGTGGGTAGAGTAAATAGTTCCTTGATTTAGGTGTTCATGGTAGGTTGTTCTATTCTTATGTGAATTGCTTCAAGAATGTGTAATCTTCTTGCATCTTGGGTTTTGTCTATTACACAGGTATTTTTGTTCAACATTTTTCTTGTTAGGGTGATGTCACGGGCTTGTCTCATGTGATTCCTGGGGGCACCGGATTGAAGATGACATGTCAATCGCCTCGCCAGCTTGGTCGACGTCATACCTATGTACTTAGATTGAAGGTTACATCCTTAATTGGGGCAAGTGTACATGTATACAACGCTTGACTGCTATATAGGGTTCTCCGTCGACTTCGGGCTGTTTTTGATAAGGAGTTTTTGTTTCTGTTTTTGATATATATATATATATATATATATATATATATATATATATATATATATATATATATATATATATATATATATATATATATATATATATATATATATATATATATATATGCGGAAAATCCACAGAGAAATATGAAATGAGGTGAACGTTTCGGCTCTGTTAAAGCCTTTGTCAACACCAGACTGACTAAGGAGAAGGGAGAAGGTGTTGGCCTTCGTTGTTGTAGTGTTCGTCGTGTTGGTGTTCGTTGTTGTAGTGTTCGTTGTTGAGATGTTCGTTGTTGAGATGTTCGTTGTTGAGATGTTCGTTGTTGTGGTGTTCGGTGATGTGGTGTTCGTTGTTGTAGTGTTTGTTGTTGTAGTGTTCGTTATTGTAGTGTTCGTTGTTGTAGTGTTCGTTTTTGTAGTGTTCGTTGTTGTAGTGTTCGTTCTTGTAGTGTTCGTTGTTGAGATGTTCGTTGTTGTGGTGTTCGTTGTTGCAGTGTTCGTTGTTGAGATGTTCGTTGTTGTGGTGTTCGTTGTTGTAGTGTTCGTTGTTCTAGTGTTCGTTGTTTTAGTGCTCATTTTTGTTGTGTTCGTTGTTGAAGTGTTCGTTGTTGTAGTGTTCGTCGTTGTGGTGTTCGTTGTTGTAGTGTTCGTTGTTGTTGTGTTCGTTGTTGTAGTGTTCGTTGTTGTAGTGTTCGTTGTTGAAGTGTTCGTTGTTCTGATTTTCGTTGTTGTAGTGTTCATTATTGTGGTGTTCGTTGTTGTGGTGTTCGTTGTTCTAATGTTCGTTGTTGTAGTGTTCATTATTGTGGTGTTCGTTGTTGTGGTGTTCGTTGTTCTAGTGTTCGTTGTTGTAGTGTTCGTTGTTGAGATGTTCGTTGTTGAGATGTTCGTTCTTGTAGTGTTCGTTGTTTTAGTGTTCGTTGTTGTAGTGTTCGTTGTTGTGGAGTTCGTTGTGGTAGTGTTCGTTGTTGTAGTGTTCGTTGTTGTAGTGTTCGTTGTTTTGGTGTTCGTTGTTGTAGTGTTCGTTGTTGTAGTGTTCGTTGTAGTGTTCGTTGTTGAGATGTTCGTTGTTGTAGTGTTCGTTGCTGAGATGGTCGTTGTTGAGAGGTTCGTTGTTGAGATGTTCGTTGTTGTGGTGGTCGTTGTTGTAATGTTCGTTGTTGTGATGTTCGTTGTTGTATTATTCGTTGTTGAGATATTCGTTGTTGAGATGTTCGTTGTTGAGATGTTCGTTGTTGTGGTGTTCGTTGATGTGTTGTTCGTTGTTGTAGTGTTCGTTGTTGTAGTGTTCGTTGTTGTAGTGTTCCTTGTTGTGGAGTTCGATCTTATAATGTTCGTTGTTGTAGTGTTCGTTGTTCTAATGTTCGTTGTTGTGGTGTTCGTTGTTGTAGCGTTCTTTGTTGTAGTGTTTGTTGTTGTAGTGTTCGTTGTTGTAATGTTAGTTGTTGTAGTGTTCATTGTTGTAATTTTCGTTGTTGTGGTGTTCGTTGTTGTAGTGTTTGTTGATGTGGTGTTCGTTGTTGTGGTGTTCGTTGTTGTATTGTTCGTTGTTGTGGTGTTCGTTGTTGTAAAGTTCGTTGTTGTGGTGTTTGTTGTTAAGGTTTTCGTAGTTGTAGTGTTCGTTGTTGTAGTACTCGTTGTTGTAGTGTTCGTTGTTGTAGTACTCGTTGTTGTATTGTTCATTGTTGTAGTGTTCGTTTTTGTGGTGTTCGTTGTTGTAGTGTTCGTTGTTGAAGTGTTCGTTGTTGTAGTGTTTGTTGTTGTGGTGTTCGTTGTTTTAGTGTTCGTTGTTGTGGTGTTCGTTGTTGTGGTGTTCGTTGTTGTAGTGTTCGTTGTTGTAGTACTCGTTGTTATAGTGTTTGTTGTTGAATTGTTCGTTATTGTGGTGTTCGTTGTTGTATTGTTCGTTGTTGTAGTGTTCGTGGTTGTTCTTTTCGTTGTTGTGGTGTTCGTTGTTGTGGTGTTTGTTGTTGTGATGTTCGTTGTTGTAATGTTTGTTGTTGTTGTGTTCATTGTTGTTGTGTTCGTTGTTGTGGTGTTCGTTGTTGTGGTGTTCGTTGTTGTAGTGTTGGATGTTGTTTTGTTCGCTGTTGTATTGTTCGTTGTTGTGGTGTTCGTTGTTGTGGTGTTCGTTGTTGTAGTGTTCGTTGTTGTAGTGTTCGTTGTTGTAGTGTTCCTTGTTGTGGAGTTCGTTCTTATAATGTTCGTTGTTGTAGTGTTCGTTGTTCTAATGTTCGTTGTTGTGGTGTTCGTTGTTGTAGTGTTCTTTGTTGTAGTGTTTGTTGTTGTAGTGTTCGTTGTTGTAATGTTAGTTGTTGTAGTGTTCATTGTTGTAATTTTCGTTGTTGTGGTGTTCGTTGTTGTAGTGTTTGTTGATGTGGTGTTCGTTGTTGTGGTGTTCGTTGTTGTATTGTTCGTTGTTGTGGTGTTCGTTGTTGTAAAGTTCGTTGTTGTGGTGTTTGTTGTTAAGGTTTTCGTAGTTGTAGTGTTCGTTGTTGTAGTACTCGTTGTTGTAGTGTTCGTTGTTGTAGTACTCGTTGTTGTATTGTTCATTGTTGTAGTGTTCGTTTTTGTGGTGTTCGTTGTTGTAGTGTTCGTTGTTGAAGTGTTCGTTGTTGTAGTGTTTGTTGTTGTGGTGTTCGTTGTTTTAGTGTTCGTTGTTGTGGTGTTCGTTGTTGTGGTGTTCGTTGTTGTAGTGTTCGTTGTTGTAGTACTCGTTGTTATAGTGTTTGTTGTTGAATTGTTCGTTATTGTGGTGTTCGTTGTTGTATTGTTCGTTGTTGTAGTGTTCGTGGTTGTTCTTTTCGTTGTTGTGGTGTTCGTTGTTGTGGTGTTTGTTGTTGTGATGTTCGTTGTTGTAATGTTTGTTGTTGTTGTGTTCATTGTTGTTGTGTTCGTTGTTGTGGTGTTCGTTGTTGTGGTGTTCGTTGTTGTAGTGTTGTATGTTGTTTTGTTCGCTGTTGTATTGTTCGTTGTTGTGGTGTTCGTTGTTGTGGTGTTCGTTGTTGTAGTGTTCGTTGTTGTAGTGTTCGTTGTTGTGGTGTTCGTTGATGTAGTGTTCGTTGTTGAGATGTGTCGTTGTTATGGTGTTCGTTGATGTGGTGTTCGTTGTTGTAGTGTTCGTTGTTGTGATAAGACAATAAAGGTAAAAACATGGGGGGATACATAAGGGATTAATGGGGGGTGAAGTAAATAAGAACATAATAATAGGGGTAACTGCCGAAGGCCTATTGGCCCATACGAGTCAGCTCCTATCTACATACAAAGATTAATCAGGTGTAATTGGCCTGTTATGTTGAACAGTGTCTTCTGTGTTGGCATCGTTATGTTCTGGTCTTTTTCTTACTCTCATGGTGGGTAGAGTAAATAGTTCCTTGATTTAGGTGTTCATGGTAGGTTGTTCTATTCTTATGTGAATTGCTTCAAGAATGTGTAATCTTCTTGCATCTTGGGTTTTGTCTATTACACAGGTATTTTTGTTCAACATTTTTCTTGTTAGGGTGATGTCACGGGCTTGTCTCATGTGATTCCTGGGGGCACCGGATTGAAGATGACATGTCAAACGCCTCGCCAGCTTGGTCGACGTCATACCTATGTACTTAGATTGAAGGTTACATCCTTAATTGGGGCAAGTGTACATGTATACAACGCTTGACTGCTATATAGGGTTCTCCGTCGACTTCGGGCTGTTTTTGATAAGGAGTTTTTGTTTCTGTTTTTGATATATATATATATATATATATATATATATATATATATATATATATATATATATATATATATATATATATATATATATATATATATTTCAAAGTAGTTGTAGTGTTCGTTGTTTTAGTGTTCGTTGTTGTAGTGTTCGTTGTTATGGTGTTCGTTGTGGTAGTGTTCGTTGTTGTAGTGTTCGTTGTTGTAGTGTTCGTTGTTGTAGTGTTCGTTGTTGTAGTGTTCGTTGTTGAGATGTTCGTTGTTGAGATGTTCGTTGTTGTAGTGTTCGTTGTTGAGATGTTCGTAGTTGAGAGGTTCGTTGCTGAGATGTTCGTTGTTGTGGTGGTCGTTGTTGTAATGTTCGTTGTTGTGATGTTCGTTGTTGTAGTGTTCGTTGTTGAGATATTCGTTGGTGAGATGTTCGTTGTTGAGATGTTCGTTGTTGTGGTGTTCGTTGATGTGGTGTTCGTTGTTGTAGTGTTCGTTGTTGTAGTGTTCGTTGTTGAGATGTTCGTTGTTGTAGTGTTCATTGTTGTAAAATTCGTTGTTGTAGTGTTCGTTGTTGTAGTGTTCGTTGTTGTAGTGTTCGTTGTTGTAATGTTCGTTGTTGTAGTGTTCGTTGTTGTACTGTTCGTTGTTGTAGTGTTCGTTGTTGTAGTGTTCATTGTTGTAATGTTCGTTGTTGTAGTGTTTGTTGTTGTAGTGTTCGTTGTTGTAGTGTATGTTGTTGTAGTGTTCGTTGTTGTAGTGTTCCTTGTTGTGAAGTTCGTTCTTATAACGTTCGTTGTTGTAGTGTTCGTTGTTCTAATGTTCGTTGTTGTGGTGTTCGTTGTTGTAGTGTTTGTTGTTGTAGTGTTCGTTGTTGTAATGTTAGTTGTTGTAGTGTTCATTGTTGTAATTTTCGTTGTTGTGGTGTTCGTTGTTGTAGTGTTCGTTGTTGTGGTATTCGTTGTTGTGGTGTTCGTTGTTGTAGTGTTCGTTGTTGTGGTGTTCGTTGTTGTGGTGTTCGTTGTTGAGATGTTCGTTGTTGTAGTGTTCGTTGTTTTAGTGTTCGTTGTAGTGGTGTTCGTTGTTGTAATGGTCGTTTTTGTGATTTTCGTTGTTGTAATGTTCGTTGTTGAGGTGTTCGTTGTTGTAAAGTTCGTTGTTGTGGAGTTCGTTGTTGTGGTGTTCGTTGTTGTATTGTTCTTTGTTGTGGTGTTCGTTGTTGTAAAGTTCGTTGTTGTGGTGTTTGTTGTTAAGGTTTTCGTAGTTGTAGTGTTCGTTGTTGTAGTGTTCGTTGTTCTGATTTTCGTTGTTGTAGTGTTCATTATTGTGGTGTTCGTTTTTGAGATGCTCGTTGTTGTGATGTTCGTTGTTGTGATGTTCGTTCTTGTGGTGTTCGTTGTTGTAGTGTTCGGTTGTTGAGATGTTCGTTGTTGTGGTGCTCGTTATTGTAGTGTTCATTGTTGTAGTGTTCGTAGTTGAGATGTTCGTTGTTGAAACGTTCGATGTTGAGATGTTCGTTGTTGAGATGTTCGTTGTTGTGGTGTTCGTTGTTGTGATGTTCATTGTTGTGGTGTTCGTTGTTGTGATGTTCATTGTTGTGGTGTTCGTTGTTGTAGTGTTCGTTGTTGAGAGGTTCGTTGTTGAGATGTTCGTTATTGAGATGTTCGTTGTTGTAAAGTTCGTTGTTGTGGTGTTTGTTCTTGAGATGTTCTTAGTTGTAGAGTTCGTTGTTGAGATGTTCGTTGTTGTGGTGTTCGTTGTTGTGATGTTCGTTGTTGTGGTGTTTTTGTTTATAGTGTTCGTTGTTGAGAGGTTCGTTGTTGAGATGTTCGTTGTTGAGATGTTGGTTGTTGTAAAGTTCATTGTTGTGATGTTTGTTGTTGAGATGTTCGTAGTTGTAGAGTTCGTTGTTGAGATGTTCGTTGTTGTGGTGTTCGTTGTTCTAGTGTTCGTTGTTGTAGTGTTCATTATTGTGGTGTTCGTTGTTGTGGTGTTCGTTGTTCTAGTGTTCGTTGTTGTAGTGTTCATTGTTTTAGTGTTCGTTGTTGAGATATTCGTTGTTGTAGTGTTCGTTGTTTTAGTGTTCGTTGTTGTAGTGTTTGTTGTTGTAGTGTTCGTTGTGGTAGTGTTCGTTGTTGTAGTGTTCGTTGTTGTAGTGTTCGTTGTTTTGGTGTTCGTTGTTGTAGTGTTCATTATTGTGGTGTTCGTTGTTGTAGTGTTCGTTGTTTTGGTGTTCGTTGTTGTAGTGTTCGTTGTTGTGGTGTTCGTAGTAGTAGTGTTCGTTGTTGTAGTGTTCGTTGTTGTAGTGTTCGTTGTTTTCGTGTTCGTTGTTGTAGTGTGCGTTGTTGAGATGTTCGTTGTTGAGATGTTCTTTGTTGTAGTGTTCGTTGTTTTAGTGTTCGTTGTTGTAGTGTTCGTTGTTGTGGTGTTCGCTGTGGTAGTGTTCGTTGTTGTAGTGTTCGTTGTTGTAGTGTTCGTTGTTGAGATGTTCGTTGTTGAGATGTTCGTTGTTGTAGTGTTCGTTGTTGAGATGTTCGCTGTTGAGAGGTTCGTTGTTAAGATGTTCGTTGTTGTGGTGGTCGTTGTTGTAATGTTCGTTGTTGTGATGTTCGTTGTTGTAGTGTTCGTTGTTGAGATATTCGTTGTTGAGATGTTCGTTGTTGAGATGTTCGTTGTTGTGGTGTTCGTTGATGTGGTGTTCGTTGTTTTAGTGTTCGTTATTGTAGTGTTTGTTGTTGTAGTGTTCGTTGTTGTAGTGTTCGTTGTTGTGGTGTTCATTGTTGTATAGTTCGTTGTTGTAGTGTTCGTTGTTGTAGTGTTTGTTGTTGTAATGTTCGTTGTTGTGGTGTTCGTTGTTGTACTGTTCGTTGTTGTAGTGTTCATTCTTGTAATGTTCATTGTTGTAACGTTCGTTGTTATAGTGTTTGTTGTTGTAGTGTTCGTTTGTAGTGTATGTTCTTGAAGAGTTCGTTGTTGTAGTATTCCTTGTTGTGGAGTTCGTTCTTATAACGTTCGTTGTTGTAGTGTTCGTTGTTCTAATGTTCGTTGTTGTGGGGTTCGTTGTTGTGGTGTTCGTTGTTGTAGTGTTCGTTGTTGTGGTGTTCGTTGTTGTGGTGTTCGTTATTGTAGTGTTCGTTGTTGAAGTGTTCGTTGTTGTTTTGTTCGTAGTTGTAGTGTTCAATGTTGTATTGTTCGTTGTTGTAGTGTTAATTATTGTAGTGTTCGTTGTAGTGGTGTTCGTTGTTGTAATGGTCGTTTTTGTGATTTTCGTTGTTGTAATGTTCGTTTTTGAGGTGTTCGTTGTTGTAAAGTTCGTTGTTGTTATGTTCGTTGTTGTGGTGTTCGTTGTTGTATTGTTCGTTGTTGTGGTGTTTGTTGTTGTAAAGTTCGTTGTTGTGGTGTTTGTTGTTAAGGTTTTCGTAGTTGTAGTGTTCGTTGTTCTGATTTTCGATGTTGTAGTGTTCATTATTGTGGTGTTCGTTGTTGAGATGTTCGTTATTGTGGTGTTCGTTGTTGTGATGTTCGTTGTTGTGGTGTTCGTTGTTGTAGTGTTCGTTGTTGAGAGGTTCGTTGTTGAGATGTTCGTTGTTGAGATATTCGTTGTTGAGATGTTCGTTGTTGAGATGTTCGTTGTTGTGGTGTTCGTTGATGTGGTGTTCGTTGTTTTAGTGTTCGTTGTTGTAGTGTTCGTTGTTGTAGTGTTCGTTGTTGTAGTGTTCATTGTTGTAAAGTTCGTTGTTGTAGTGTTCGTTGTTGTAGTGTTCGTTGTTGTAATGTTCGTTGTTGTGGTGTTCGTTGTTGTACTGTTCGTTGTTGTAGTGTTCGTTCTTGTAGTGTTCATTGTTGTAACGTTCGTTGTTGTAGTGTTTGTTGTTGTAGTGTTCGTTGTTGTAGTGTATGTTGTTGAAGAGTTCATTGTTGAAGTATTCCTTGTTATGGAGTTCGTTCTTATAACGTTCGTTGTTTTAGTGTTCGTTGTTCTAATGTTCGTTGTTGTGTTGTTCGTTGTTGTGGTGTTCGTTGTTGTAGTCTTCGTTGTTGTGGTGTTCGTTGTTGTGGTGTTCGTTATTGTAGTGTTCGTTGTTGTTTTGTTCGTAGTTGTAGTGTTCAATGTTGTATTGCTCGTTGTTGTAGTGTTAATTATTGTAGTGTTCGTTGTAGTAGTGTTTGTTGTTGTAATGGTCGTTTTTGTGATTTTCGTTGTTGTAATGTTCGTTGTTGAGGTATTCGTTGTTGTAAAGTTCGTTGTTGTGGAGTTCGTTGTTGTGGTGTTCGTTGTTGTATTGTTCGTTGTTGTGGTGTTTGTTGTTGTAAAGTTCGTTGTTGTGGTGTTTGTTGTTAAGGTTTTCGTAGTTGTAGTGTTCGTTGTTGTAGTGTTCGTTGTTCTGATTTTCGTTGTTGTAGTGTTCATTATTGTGGTGTTCGTTGTTGAGATGTATGTTGTTGTGGTGTTCGTTGTTGTGATGTTCGTTGTTGTGGTGTTCGTTGTTGTAGTGTTCGTTGTTGAGAGGTTCGTTGTTGAGATGTTCGTTGTTGTAAAGTTCGTTGTTGTGTTGTTTGTTGTTGAGAAGTTCGTAGTTGTAGAGTTCGTTGTTGAGACGTTCGTTGTTGTGGTGTTCATTGTTGTGATGTTCGTTGTTGTGGTGTTCGTTGTTTATAGTGTTCGTTGTTTATAGTGTTCGTTGTTGTGAGGTTCGTTTTTGAGATGTTCGATGTTGAGATGTTCGTTGTTGTAAAGTTCGTTGTTGTGGTGTTTGTTGTTAAGATGTTCGTAGTTGTAGTGTTCGTTGTTGTAGTGTTCGTTGTTGAAGTGTTCGTTGTTCTGATTTTCGTTGTTGTAGTGTTCATTATTATGGTGTTCGTTGTTGTGGTGTTCGTTGTTCTAGTGTTCGTTGTTGTAGTGTTCATTATTGTGGTGTTCGTTGTTGTGGTGTTCATTGTTCTAGTGTTCGTTGTTGTAGTGTTCGTTGTTGAGATGTTTGTTGTTGAGATGTTCGTTTTGTGATGGTCGTTGTTGTGATGTTCGTTGTTGTAGTGTTCGTTGTTGAGATGTTCGTTGTTGAGATGTTCGTTGTTGTAGTGTTCGCTGTTTTAGTGTTCGTTGTTGTAGTGTTCGTTGTTGTGGTGTTCGTTGTGGTAGTGTTCATTGTTGTAGTGTTCGTTGTTGAGATATTCGTTGTTGAGATGTTCGTTGTTGTAGTGTTCGTTGTTGAGATTTTCGTTGTTGAGAGGATCGTTGTTGAGATGTTCGTTGTTGTGGTGGTCGTTGTTGCAATGTTCGTTGTTGTGATGTTCGTTGTTGTCTTGGATACAGGGAGCTGTTGTTGTATGCTGGCCAGAGTTCTCACCTCGTCCTCGGCGGTGTGTGTCTCCCAATATAACTTATTGTGGTGTTCGTTGTTGAGATATTCGTTGTTGAGATGTTCGTTGTTGAGATGTTCGTTGTTGTGGTGTTCCTTGATGTGGTGTTCGTTGTTGTAGTGTTTGTTGTTGTAGTGTTCGTTGTTGTAATGTTAGTTGTTGTAGTGTTCGATGTTGTGGTGTTCGTTGTTGTGGTGTTCGTTGTTGTAGTGTTCGTTGTTGTGGTGTTCGTTGTTGTGGTTTTCGTTGTTGTAGTGTTCGTTGTTGAAGTGTTCGTTGTTGTAGTGTTAATTATTGTAGTGTTCGTCGTAGTGGTGTTCGTTGTTGTAATGATCGTTTTTGTGATTTTCGTTTTTGTAATGTTCGTTGTTGAGGTGTTCGTTGTTGTGGAGTATGTTGTTGTGGTGTTCGTTGTTGTATTGTTCGTTGTTGTGGTGTTCGTTGTTGTGGTGTTTGTTGTTAAGGTTTTCGTAGTTGTAGTGTTCGCTGTTGTAGTGTTCATTGTTGTAGTGTTCGTTGTTGTAGTGTTCATTATTGTGGTGTTCTTTGTTGAGATGTTCGTTGTTGTGTTGTTCGTTGTTGTAAAGTTCGTTGTTGTGGTGTTTGTTGTTGAGATGTTCGTAGTTGTAGTGTTCGTTGTTGTAGTGTTCGTTGTTGAAGTGTTCATTGTTGTGATTTTCGTTGTTGTAGTGTTCATTATTGTGGTGTTCGTTGTTGTGGTGTTCGTTGTTCTAGTGTTCGTTGTTGTAGTGTTCATTATTATGGTGTTCGTTGTTGTGGTGTTCGTTGTTCTAGTGTTCGTTGTTGTAGTGTTCGATGTTGAGATGTTCGTTTTTGTGATGGTCGTTGTTGTGATGTTCGTTGTTGTAGTGTTCGTTGTTGTAGTGTTCGTTGTTCTGATTTTCGTTGTTGTAGTGTTCATTATTGTCTTGTTCGTTGTTGAGATGTTCGTTGTTGTGATGTTCGTTGTTGTAAAGTTCGTTGTTGTGGTGTTTGTTGCTGAGATGTTCGTAGTTGTAGTGTTCGTTGTTGTAGTGTTCGTTGTTGAAGTGTTCGTTGTTCTGATTTTCGTTGTTGTAGTGTTCATTATTGTGGTGTTCGTTGTTGTGGTGTTCGTTGTTGTGGTGTTCGTTGTTGTAGTGTTCATTATTGTGGTGTTCGTTGTTGTGGTGTTCGTTGTTCTAGTGTTCGTTGTTGTAGTATTCGTTGTTGAGATGTTCGTTTTTGTGATGGTCGTTGTTGTGATGTTCGTTGTTGTAGTGTTCGTTGTTGTAGTGTTCGTTGTTCTGATTTTCGTTGTTGTAGTGTTCATTATTGTCTTGTTCGTTGTTGAGATGTTCGTTGTTGTGATGTTCGTTGTTGTAAAGTTCGTTGTTGTGGTGTTTGTTGTTGAGATGTTCGTAGTTGTAGAGTTCGTTGTTGAGGATGTTCGTTGTTGTGATGTTCGTTGTTGTGATGTTCGTTGTTGTGGTGTTCATTGTTTATAGTGTTCGTTGTTTATAGTGTTCGTTGTTGAGAGGTTCGTTGTTGAGATGTTCGTTGTTGTAAAGTTCGTTGTTGTGGTGTTTGTTGTTGAGAGGTTCGTATTTGTAGAGTTCGTTGTTGAGATGTTCATTGTTGTGGTGTTCATTGTTGTGATGTTCGTTGTTGTGGTGTTCGTTGTTTATAGTGTTCGTTGTTGAGAGGTTCGGTTTTGAGATGTTCGATGTTGAGATGTTTGTTGTTGTAAAGTTGGTTGTTGTGGTGTTTGTTGTTAAGATGTTCGTAGTTGTAGTGTTCGTTGTTGTAGTGTTCGTTGTTGAAGTGATCGTTGTTCTGATTTTGATTGTTGTAGTGTTCATTATTGTGGTGTTCGTTGTTGAAGTGTTCGTTCTTCTAGTGTTCGTTGTTGTAGTGTTCATTATTGTGGTGTTCGTTGTTGTTGGTGTTCGTTGTTCTAGTGTTCGTTGTTGTAGTGTTCGTTGTTGAGATGTTTGTTGTTGAGATGTTCGTTTTTGTGATGGTCGTTGTTGTGATGTTCGTTGTTGTAGTGTTCGTTGTTCTGATTTTCGTTGTTGTAGTGTTCATTATTGTGGTGTTCTTTGTTGAGATGTTCGTTTTTGTGATGGTCGTTGTTGTGATGTTCGTTGTTGTAGTGTTCGTTGTTCTGATTTTCGTTGTTGTAGTGTTCATTATTGTGGTGTTCGATGTTGAGATGTTCGTTGTTGTGATGTTCGTTGTTGTAAAGTTCGTTGTTGTGGTGTTTGTTGTTGAGATGTTCGTAGTTGTAGAGTTCGTTGTTGAGATGTTCGTTGTTGTGGTGTTCGCTGTTGTGATGTTCGTTGTTGTAGTGTTCATTGTTTATAGTGTTCATTGTTTATAGTGTTCGTTGTTTATAGTGTTTGTTGTTAAGATGTTCGTAGTTGTAGTGTTCATTGTTGAAGTGTTCGTTGTTCTGATTTTCGTTGTTGTACTGTTCATTATTGTGGTGTTCGTTGTTGTGGTGTTCGTTGTTCTAGTGTTCGTTGTTGTAGTGTTCATTATTGTGGTGTTCGTTGTTGTAGTGTTCGTTGTTCTATTGTTCGTTGTTGTAGTGTTCGTTGTTGAGATGTTCGTTGTTGAGATGTTCGTTTTTGTGATGGTCGTTGTTGTGATGTTCGTTGTTGTAGTGTTCGTTTTTGAGATGTTCGTTGTTGAGATGTTCGTTTTTGTGATGGTCGTTGTTGTGATGTTCGTTGTTATAGTGTTCGTTGTTGAGATGTTCGTTGTTGAGATGTTCGTTGTTGTAGTGTTCGTTGTTTTAGTGTTCGTTGTTGTAGTGTTCGTTGTTGTGGTGTTCGTTATGGTAGTGTTCGTTGTTGTAGTGTTCGTTGTTGTAGTGTTCGTTGTTTTGGTGTTCGTTGTTGTAGTGTTCGTTGTTGTAGTGTTCGTTGTTGTAGTGTTCGTTGTTGTAGTGTTCGTTGTTGTAGTGTTCGTTGTTGAGATGTTCGTTGTTGAGATATTCGTTGTTGTAGTGTTCGTTGCTGAGATGTTCGTTGTTCAGAGGTTCGTTGTTGAGATGTTGGTTGTTGTGGTGGTCGTTGTTGTAATGTTCGTTCTTGTGATGTTCGTTGTTGTAGTGTTCGTTGTTGAGATATTTGTTGTTGAGATGTTCGTTGTTGAGATGTTTGTTGTTGTGGTGTAACGTTGATGTGGTGTTCGTTGTTGTTGTGTTCGTTGTTGTAGTGTTCGTTGTTGTAGTGTTCGTTGTTGAGATGTTCATTGTTGAGATGTTCGTTGTTGTAGTGTTCATTGCTGAGATGTTCGTTGTTCAGAGGTTCGTTGTTGAGATGTTCGTTGTTGTGGTGGTCGTTGTTGTAATGTTCGTTCTTGTGATGTTCGTTGTTGTAGTGTTCGTTGTTGAGATATTCGTTGTTGAGATGTTCGTTGTTGAGATGTTCGTTGTTGTGGTGTACGTTGATGTGGTGTTCGTTGTTGTAGTGTTCGTTGTTGTAGTGTTCGTTGTTGTAGTGTTCATTGTTGTAAAGTTCGTTGTTGTAGTGTTCGTTGTTGTAGTGTTCGTTGTTGTAGTGTTCGTTGTTGTAATGTTCGTTGTTGTAATGTTCGTTGTTGTGGTGTTCATTGTTGCAGTGTTCGTTCTTGTAGTGTTCATTGTTGTAATGTTCGTTGTTGTAGTGTTTGTTGTTGTAGTGTTTGTTGTTGTAGTGTTCGTTGTTGTAGTGTATGTTGTTGTAGTGTTCGTTGTTGTAGTGTTCCTTGTTGTGGAGCTCGTTCTTATAAGGTTCGTTGTTGTAGTGTTCGTTGTTCTAATGTTCGTTGTTGTGGTGTTCGTTGTTGTAGCGTTCGTTGTTGTAGTGTTCGTTGTTGTATTGTTCGTTGTTGTGGCGTTAGTTGTTGTAAAGTTCGTTGTTGTATTGTTCGTTGTTGTGGTGTTAGTAGTTGTAAAGTTCGTTGTTGTGGTGTTTGTTGCTAAGGTTTTCGTAGTTGTAGTGTTCGTTGTTGTAGTGTTCGTTGTTCTGATTTTCGTTGTTGTAGTGTTCATTATTGTGGTGTTCGTTGTTGAGATGTTCGTTCTTATAACGTTCGTTGTTGTAGTGTTCGTTGTTCTAATGTTCGTTGTTGTGGGGTTCGTTGTTGTGGTGTTCGTTGTTGTAGTGTTCGTTGTTGTGGTGTTCGTTGTTGTGGTGTTCGTTATTGTAGTGTTCGTTGTTGAAGTGTTCGTTGTTGTTTTGTTCGTAGTTGTAGTGTTCAATGTTGTATTGTTCGTTGTCGTAGTGTTAATTATTGTAGTGTTCGTTGTAGTGGTGTTCGTTGTTGTAATGGTCGTTTTTGTGATTTTCGTTGTTGTAATGTTCGTTTTTGAGGTGTTCGTTGTTGTAAAGTTCGTTGTTGTTATGTTCGTTGTTGTGGTGTTCGTTGTTGTATTGTTCGTTTGTTGTGGTGTTTGTTGTTGTAAAGTTCGTTGTTGTGGTGTTTGTTGTTAAGGTTTTCGTAGTTTGTAGTGTTCGTTGTTCTGAT
The DNA here is from genome assembly GCF_040958095.1 of Procambarus clarkii. Classification (NCBI taxonomy): domain Eukaryota; kingdom Metazoa; phylum Arthropoda; class Malacostraca; order Decapoda; family Cambaridae; genus Procambarus; species Procambarus clarkii. The sequence continues at coordinate 9,116,031 of NC_091182.1, read as the reverse complement.
TTCGATGTTGTAGTGTTCATTATTGTGGTGTTCGTTGTTGAGATGTTCGTTATTGTGGTGTTCGTTGTTGTGATGTTCGTTGTTGTGGTGTTCGTTGTTGTAGTGTTCGTTGTTGAGAGGTTCGTTGTTGAGATGTTCGTTGTTGAGATATTCGTTGTTGAGATGTTCGTTGTTGAGATGTTCGTTGTTGTGGTGTTCGTTGATGTGGTGTTCGTTGTTTTAGTGTTCGTTGTTGTAGTGTTCGTTGTTGTAGTGTTCGTTGTTGTAGTGTTCATTGTTGTAAAGTTCGTTGTTGTAGTGTTCGTTGTTGTAGTGTTCGTTGTTGTAATGTTCGTTGTTGTGGTGTTCGTTGTTGTACTGTTCGTTGTTGTAGTGTTCGTTCTTGTAGTGTTCATTGTTGTAACGTTCGTTGTTGTAGTGTTTGTTGTTGTAGTGTTCGTTGTTGTAGTGTATGTTGTTGAAGAGTTCAGTTGTTGAAGTATTCCTTGTTATGGAGTTCGTTCTTATAACGTTCGTTGTTTTAGTGTTCGTTGTTCTAATGTTCGTTGTTGTGTTGTTCGTTGTTGTGGTGTTCGTTGTTGTAGTCTTCGTTGTTGTGGTGTTCGTTGTTGTGGTGTTCGGTATTTTAGTGTTCGTTGTTGTTTTGTTCGTAGTTGTAGTGTTCAATGTTGTATTGCTCGTTGTTGTAGTGTTAATTATTGTAGTGTTCGTTGTAGTAGTGTTTGTTGTTGTAATGGTCGTTTTGTGATTTTCGTTGTTGTAATGTTCGTTGTTGAGGTATTCGTTGTTGTAAAGTTCGTTGTTGTGGAGTTCGTTGTTGTGGTGTTCGTTGTTGTATTGTTCGTTGTTGTGGTGTTTGTTGTTGTAAAGTTCGTTGTTGTGGTGTTTGTTGTTAAGGTTTTCGTAGTTGTAGTGTTCGTTGTAGTGTTCTGATTTTCGTTGTTGTAGTGTTCATTATTGTGGTGTTCGTTGTTGAGATGTATGTTGTTGTGGTGTTCGTTGTTGTGATGTTCGTTGTTGTGGTGTTCGTTGTTGTAGTGTTCGTTGTTGAGAGGTTCGTTGTTGAGATGTTCGTTGTTGTAAAGTTCGTTGTTGTGGTGTTTGTTGTTGAGAAGTTCGTAGTTGTAGAGTTCGTTGTTGAGACGTTCGTTGTTGTGGTGTTCATTGTTGTGATGTTCGTTGTTAGTGGTGTTCGTTGTTTATAGTGTTCGTTGTTATAGTTCGTTGTTGTGAGGTTCGTTTTTGAGATGTTCGATGTTGAGATGTTCGTTGTTGTAAAGTTCGTTGTTGTGGTGTTTGTTGTTAAGATGTTCGTAGTTGTAGTGTTCGTTGTTGTTGTGTTCGTTGTTGAAGTGTTCGTTGTTCTGATTTTCGTTGTTGTAGTGTTCATTATTATGGTGTTCGTTGTTGTGGTGTTCGTTGTTCTAGTGTTCGTTGTTGTAGTGTTCATTATTGTGGTGTTCGTTGTTGTGGTGTTCATTGTTCTAGTGTTCGTTGTTGTAGTGTTCGTTGTTGAGATGTTTGTTGTTGAGATGTTCGTTTTTGTGATGGTCGTTGTTGTGATGTTCGTTGTTGTAGTGTTCGTTGTTGAGATGTTCGTTGTTGAGATGTTCGTTGTTGTAGTGTTCGCTGTTTAGTGTTCGTTGTTGTAGTGTTCGTTGTTGTGGTGTTCGTTGTGGTAGTGTTCATTGTTGTAGTGTTCGTTGTTGAGATATTCGTTTGTTGAGATGTTCGTTGTTGTAGTGTTCGTTGTTGAGATTTTCGTTGTTGAGAGGATCGTTGTTGAGATGTTCGTTGTTGTGGTGGTCGTTGTTGCAATGTTCGTTGTTGTGATGTTCGTTGTTGTAGTGTTCGTTGTTGAGATATTCGTTGTTGAGATGTTCGTTGTTGAGATGTTCGTTGTTGTGGTGTTCGTTGATGTGGTGTTCGTTGTTGTAGTGTTTGTTGTTGTAGTGTTCGTTGTTGTAATGTTAGTTGTTGTAGTGTTCGATGTTGTGGTGTTCGTTGTTGTGGTGTTCGTTGTTGTAGTGTTCGTTGTTGTGGTGTTCGTTGTTGTGGTGTTCGTTGTTGTAGTGTTCGTTGTTGAAGTGTTCGTTGTTGTTTTGTTCGTTGTTGTTGTGTTTAATGTTGTATTGTTCGTTGTTGTAGTGTTAATTATTGTAGTGTTCGTCGTAGTGGTGTTCGTTGTTGTAATGGTCGTTTTTGTGATTTTCGTTTTTGTAATGTTCGTTGTTGAGGTGTTCGTTGTTGTAAAGTTCGTTGTTGTGGAGTATGTTGTTGTGGTGTTCGTTGTTGTATTGTTCGTTGTTGTGGTGTTCGTTGTTGTGGTGCTTGTTGTTAAGGTTTTCGTAGTTGTAGTGTTCGCTGTTGTAGTGTTCGTTGTTGTAGTGTTCGTTGTTCTGATTTTCGTTGTTGTAGTGTTCATTATTGTGGTGTTCTTTGTTGAGATGTTCGTTGTTGTGTTGTTCGTTGTTGTAAAGTTCGTTGTTGTGGTGTTTGTTGTTGAGATGTTCGTAATTGTAGTGTTCGTTGTTGTAGTGTTCGTTGTTGAAGTGTTCATTGTTGTGATTTTCGTTGTTGTAGTGTTCATTATTGTGGTGTTCGTTGTTGTGGTGTTCGTTGTTCTAGTGTTCGTTGTTGTAGTGTTCATTATTATGGTGTTCGTTGTTGTGGTGTTCGTTGTTGAGAGGTTCATTGTTGAGATGTTCGTTGTTGTAAAGTTCGTTGTTGTGGTGTTTGTTGTTGAGAGGTTCGTATTTGTAGAGTTCGTTGTTGAGATGTTCATTGTTGTGGTGTTCATTGTTGTGATGTTCGTTGTTGTGGTGTTCGTTGTTTATAGTGTTCGTTGTTGAGAGGTTCGGTTTTGAGATGTTCGTTGTTGAGATGTTTGTTGTTGTAAAGTTGGTTGTTGTGGTGTTTGTTGTTAAGATGTTCGTAGTTGTAGTGTTCGTTTTTGTAGTGTTCGTTGTTGAAGTGATCGTTGTTCTGATTTTGATTGTTGTAGTGTTCATTATTGTGGTGTTCGTTGTTGAAGTGTTCGTTCTTCTAGTGTTCGTTGTTGTAGTGTTCATTATTGTGGTGTTCGTTGTTGTGGTGTTCGTTCTTCTAGTGTTCGTTGTTGTAGTGTTCATTATTGTGATGGTCGTTGTTGTGATGTTCGTTGTTGTAGTGTTCGTTGTTCTGATTTTCGTTGTTGTAGTGTTCATTATTGTGGTGTTCTTTGTTGAGATGTTCGTTTTTGTGATGGTCGTTGTTGTGATGTTCGTTGTTGTAGTGTTCGTTGTTCTGATTTTCGTTGTTGTAGTGTTCAATATTGTGGTGTTCGATGTTGAGATGTTCGTTGTTGTGATGTTCGTTGTTGTAAAGTTCGTTGTTGTGGTGTTTGTTGTTGAGATGTTCGTAGTTGTAGAGTTCGTTGTTGAGATGTTCGTTGTTGTGGTGTTCGCTGTTGTGATGTTCGATGTTGTAGTGTTCATTGTTTATAGTGTTCATTGTTTATAGTGTTCGTTGTTTATAGTGTTTGTTGTTAAGATGTTCGTAGTTGTAGTGTTCATTGTTGAAGTGTTCGTTGTTCTGATTTTCGTTGTTGTACTGTTCATTATTGTGGTGTTCGTTTTTGTGGTGTTCGTTGTTCTAGTGTTCGTTGTTGTAGTGTTCATTATTGTGGTGTTCGTTGTTGTAGTGTTCGTTGTTCTATTGTTCGTTGTTGTAGTGTTCGTTGTTGAGATGTTCGTTGTTGAGATGTTCGTTTTTGTGATGGTCGTTGTTGTGAAGTTCGTTGTTGTAGTGTTCGTTTTTGAGATGTTCGTTGTTGAGATGTTCGTTTTTGTGATGGTCGTTGTTGTGATGTTCGTTGTTGTAGTGTTCGTTGTTGAGATGTTCGTTGTTGAGATGTTCGTTGTTGTAGTGTTCGTTGTTTTAGTGTTCGTTGTTGTAGTGTTCGTTGTAGTGGTGTTCGTTATGGTAGTGTTCGTTGTTGTAGTGTTCGTTGTTGTAGTGTTCGTTGTTTTGGTGTTCGTTGTTGCAGTGTTCGTTGTTGTAGTGTTCGTTGTTGTAGTGTTCGTTGTTGTAGTGTTCGTTGTTGTAGTGTTCGTTGTTGAGATGTTCGTTGTTGAGATGTTCGTTGTTGTAGTGTTCGTTGCTGAGATGTTCGTTGTTCAGAGGTTCGTTATTGAGATGTTCGTTGTTGTGGTGGTCGTTGTTGTAATGTTCGTTCTTGTGATGTTCGTTGTTGTAGTGTTCGTTGTTGAGATATTTGTTGTTGAGATGTTCGTTGTTGAGATGTTTGTTGTTGTGGTGTACGTTGATGTGGTGTTCGTTGTTGTGGTGTTCGTTGTTGTAGTGTTCGTTGTTGTAGTGTTCATTGTTGTAAAGTTCGTTGTTGTAGTGTTCGTTGTTGTAGTGTTCGTTGTTGTAATGTTCGTTGTTGTAATGTTCGTGGTTGTGGTGTTCGTTGTTGTAATGTTCATTGTTGCAGTGTTCGTTCTTGTAGTGTTCATTGTTGTAATGTTCGTTGTTGTAGTGTTTGTTGTTGTAGTGTTCGTTGTTGTAGTGTATGTTGTTGTAGTATTCGTTGTTGTAGTGTTCCTTGTTGTGGAGCTCGTTCTTATAAGGTTCGTTGTTGTAGTGTTCGTTGTTCTAATGTTCGTAGTTGTGGTGTTCGTTGTTGTAGCGTTCGTTGTTGTAGTGTTCGTTGTTGTATTGTTCGTTGTTGTGGCGTTAGTTGTTGTAAAGGTTGTTGTTGTATTGTTCGTTGTTGTGGTGTTAGTAGTTGTAAAGTTCGTTGTTGTGGTGTTTGTTGCTAAGGTTTTCGTAGTTGTAGTGTTCGTTGTTCTGATTTTCGTTGTTGTAGTGTTCATTATTGTGGTGTTCGTTGTTGAGATGTTCGTTCTTATAACGTTCGTTGTTGTAGTGTTCGTTGTTCTAATGTTCGTTGTTGTGGGGTTCGTTGTTGTGGTGTTCGTTGTTGTAGTGTTCGTTGTTGTGGTGTTCGTTGTTGTGGTGTTCGTTATTGTAGTGTTCGTTGTTGAAGTGTTCGTTGTTGTTTTGTTCGTAGTTGTATGTTCAATGTTGTATTGTTCGTTGTTGTAGTGTTAATTATTGTACTGTTCGTTGTAGTGGTGTTCGTTGTTGTAATGGTCGTTTTTGTGATTTTCGTTGTTGTAATGTTCGTTTTTGAGGTGCTCGTTGTTGTAAAGTTCGTTGTTGTTATGTTCGTTGTTGTGGTGTTCGTTGTTGTATTGTTCGTTGTTGTGGTGTTTGTTGTTGTAAAGTTCGTTGTTGTGGTGTTTGTTGTTAAGGTTTTCGTAGTTGTAGTGTTCGTTGTTCTGATTTTCGATGTTGTAGTGTTCATTATTGTGGTGTTCGTTGTTGAGATGTTCGTTATTGTGGTGTTCGTTGTTGTGATGTTCGTTGTTGTGGTGTTCGTTGTTGTAGTGTTCGTTGTTGAGAGGTTCGTTGTTGAGATGTTCGTTGTTGAGATATTCTTGTTGAGATGTTCGTTGTTGAGATGTTCGTTGTTGTGGTGTTCGTTGATGTGGTGTTCGTTGTTTTAGTGTTCGTTGTTGTAGTGTTCGTTGTTGTAGTGTTCGTTGTTGTAGTGTTCTTTGTTGTAAAGTTCGTTGTTGTAGTGTTCGTTGTTGTAGTGTTCGTTGTTGTAATGTTCGTTGTTGTGGTGTTCGTTGTTGTACTGTTCGTTGTTGTAGTGTTCGTTCTTGTAGTGTTCATTGTTGTAACGTTCGTTGTTGTAGTGTTTGTTGTTGTAGTGTTCGTTGTTGTAGTGTATGTTGTTGAAGAGTTCGTTGTTGAAGTATTCCTTGTTATGGAGTTCGTTCTTATAACGTTCGTTGTTTTAGTGTTCGTTGTTCTAATGTTCGTTGTTGTGTTGTTCGTTGTTGTGGTGTTCGTTGTTGTAGTCTTCGTTGTTGTGGTGTTCGTTGTTGTGGTGTTCGGTATTGTAGTGTTCGTTGTTGTTTTGTTCGTAGTTGTAGTGTTCAATGTTGTATTGCTCGTTGTTGTAGTGTTAATTATTGTAGTGTTCGTTGTAGTAGTGTTTGTTGTTGTAATGGTCGTTTTTGTGATTTTCGTTGTTGTAATGTTCGTTGTTGAGGTATTCGTTGTTGTAAAGTTCGTTGTTGTGGAGTTCGTTGTTGTGGTGTTCGTTGTTGTATTGTTCGTTGTTGTGGTGTTTGTTGTTGTAAAGTTCGTTGTTGTGGTGTTTGTTGTTAAGGTTTTCGCAGTTGTAGTGTTCGTTGTTGTAGTGTTCGTTGTTCTGATTTTCGTTGTTGTAGTGTTCATTATTGTGGTGTTCGTTGTTGAGATGTATGTTGTTGTGGTGTTCGTTGTTGTGATGTTCGTTGTTGTGGTGTTCGTTGTTGTAGTGTTCGTTGTTGAGAGGTTCGTTGTTGAGATGTTCGTTGTTGTAAAGTTCGTTGTTGTGGTGTTTGTTGTTGAGAAGTTCGTAGTTGTAGAGTTCGTTGTTGAGACGTTCGTTGTTGTGGTGTTCATTGTTGTGATGTTCGTTGTTGAGGTGTTCGTTGTTTATAGTGTTCGTTGTTGTGAGGTTCGTTTTTGAGATGTTCGATGTTGAGATGTTCGTTGTTGTAAAGTTCGTTGTTGTGGTGTTTGTTGTTAAGATGTTCGTAGTTGTAGTGTTCGTTGTTGTTGTGTTCGTTGTTGAAGTGTTCGTTGTTCTGATTTTCGTTGTTGTAGTGTTCATTATTATGGTGTTCGTTGTTGTGGTGTTCGTTGTTCTAGTGTTCGTTGTTGTAGTGTTCATTATTGTGGTGTTCGTTGTTGTGGTGTTCATTGTTCTAGTGTTCGTTGTTGTAGTGTTCGTTGTTGAGATGTTTGTTGTTGAGATGTTCGTTTTTGTGATGGTCGTTGTTGTGATGTTCGTTGTTGTAGTGTTCGTTGTTGAGATGTTCGTTGTTGAGATGTTCGTTGTTGTAGTGTTCGCTGTTTTAGTGTTCGTTGTTGTAGTGTTCGTTGTTGTGGTGTTCGTTGTGGTAGTGTTCATTGTTGTAGTGTTCGTTGTTGAGATATTCGTTGTTGAGATGTTCGTTGTTGTAGTGTTCGTTGTTGAGATTTTCGTTGTTGAGAGGATCGTTGTTGAGATGTTCGTTGTTGTGGTGGTCGTTGTTGCAATGTTCGTTGTTGTGATGTTCGTTGTTGTAGTGTTCGTTGTTGAGATATTCGTTGTTGAGATGTTCGTTGTTGAGATGTTCGTTGTTGTGGTGTTCGTTGATGTGGTGTTCGTTGTTGTAGTGTTTGTTGTTGTAGTGTTCGTTGTTGTAATGTTAGTTGTTGTAGTGTTCGATGTTGTGGTGTTCGTTGTTGTGGTGTTCGTTGTTGTAGTGTTCGTTGTTGTGGTGTTCGTTGTTGTGGTGTTCGTTGTTGTAGTGTTCGTTGTTGAAGTGTTCGTTGTTGTTTTGTTCGTTGTTGTTGTGTTTAATGTTGTATTGTTCGTTGTTGTAGTGTTAATTATTGTAGTGTTCGTCGTAGTGGTGTTCGTTGTTGTAATGGTCGTTTTTGTGATTTTCGTTTTTGTAATGTTCGTTGTTGAGGTGTTCGTTGTTGTAAAGTTCGTTGTTGTGGAGTATGTTGTTGTGGTGTTCGTTGTTGTATTGTTCGTTGTTGTGGTGTTCGTTGTTGTGGTGCTTGTTGTTAAGGTTTTCGTAGTTGTAGTGTTCGCTGTTGTAGTGTTCGTTGTTGTAGTGTTCGTTGTTCTGATTTTCGTTGTTGTAGTGTTCATTATTGTGGTGTTCTTTGTTGAGATGTTCGTTGTTGTGTTGTTCGTTGTTGTAAAGTTCGTTGTTGTGGTGTTTGTTGTTGAGATGTTCGTAATTGTAGTGTTCGTTGTTGTAGTGTTCGTTGTTGAAGTGTTCATTGTTGTGATTTTCGTTGTTGTAGTGTTCATTATTGTGGTGTTCGTTGTTGTGGTGTTCGTTGTTCTAGTGTTCGTTGTTGTAGTGTTCATTATTATGGTGTTCGTTGTTGTGGTGTTCGTTGTTGAGAGGTTCATTGTTGAGATGTTCGTTGTTGTAAAGTTCGTTGTTGTGGTGTTTGTTGTTGAGAGGTTCGTATTTGTAGAGTTCGTTGTTGAGATGTTCATTGTTGTGGTGTTCATTGTTGTGATGTTCGTTGTTGTGGTGTTCGTTGTTTATAGTGTTCGTTGTTGAGAGGTTCGGTTTTGAGATGTTCGTTGTTGAGATGTTTGTTGTTGTAAAGTTGGTTGTTGTGGTGTTTGTTGTTAAGATGTTCGTAGTTGTAGTGTTCGTTTTTGTAGTGTTCGTTGTTGAAGTGATCGTTGTTCTGATTTTGATTGTTGTAGTGTTCATTATTGTGGTGTTCGTTGTTGAAGTGTTCGTTCTTCTAGTGTTCGTTGTTGTAGTGTTCATTATTGTGGTGTTCGTTGTTGTGGTGTTCGTTCTTCTAGTGTTCGTTGTTGTAGTGTTCATTATTGTGATGGTCGTTGTTGTGATGTTCGTTGTTGTAGTGTTCGTTGTTCTGATTTTCGTTGTTGTAGTGTTCATTATTGTGGTGTTCTTTGTTGAGATGTTCGTTTTTGTGATGGTCGTTGTTGTGATGTTCGTTGTTGTAGTGTTCGTTGTTCTGATTTTCGTTGTTGTAGTGTTCAATATTGTGGTGTTCGATGTTGAGATGTTCGTTGTTGTGATGTTCGTTGTTGTAAAGTTCGTTGTTGTGGTGTTTGTTGTTGAGATGTTCGTAGTTGTAGAGTTCGTTGTTGAGATGTTCGTTGTTGTGGTGTTCGCTGTTGTGATGTTCGATGTTGTAGTGTTCATTGTTTATAGTGTTCATTGTTTATAGTGTTCGTTGTTTATAGTGTTTGTTGTTAAGATGTTCGTAGTTGTAGTGTTCATTGTTGAAGTGTTCGTTGTTCTGATTTTCGTTGTTGTACTGTTCATTATTGTGGTGTTCGTTTTTGTGGTGTTCGTTGTTCTAGTGTTCGTTGTTGTAGTGTTCATTATTGTGGTGTTCGTTGTTGTAGTGTTCGTTGTTCTATTGTTCGTTGTTGTAGTGTTCGTTGTTGAGATGTTCGTTGTTGAGATGTTCGTTTTTGTGATGGTCGTTGTTGTGAAGTTCGTTGTTGTAGTGTTCGTTTTTGAGATGTTCGTTGTTGAGATGTTCGTTTTTGTGATGGTCGTTGTTGTGATGTTCGTTGTTGTAGTGTTCGTTGTTGAGATGTTCGTTGTTGAGATGTTCGTTGTTGTAGTGTTCGTTGTTTTAGTGTTCGTTGTTGTAGTGTTCGTTGTAGTGGTGTTCGTTATGGTAGTGTTCGTTGTTGTAGTGTTCGTTGTTGTAGTGTTCGTTGTTTTGGTGTTCGTTGTTGCAGTGTTCGTTGTTGTAGTGTTCGTTGTTGTAGTGTTCGTTGTTGTAGTGTTCGTTGTTGTAGTGTTCGTTGTTGAGATGTTCGTTGTTGAGATGTTCGTTGTTGTAGTGTTCGTTGCTGAGATGTTCGTTGTTCAGAGGTTCGTTATTGAGATGTTCGTTGTTGTGGTGGTCGTTGTTGTAATGTTCGTTCTTGTGATGTTCGTTGTTGTAGTGTTCGTTGTTGAGATATTTGTTGTTGAGATGTTCGTTGTTGAGATGTTTGTTGTTGTGGTGTACGTTGATGTGGTGTTCGTTGTTGTGGTGTTCGTTGTTGTAGTGTTCGTTGTTGTAGTGTTCATTGTTGTAAAGTTCGTTGTTGTAGTGTTCGTTGTTGTAGTGTTCGTTGTTGTAATGTTCGTTGTTGTAATGTTCGTGGTTGTGGTGTTCGTTGTTGTAATGTTCATTGTTGCAGTGTTCGTTCTTGTAGTGTTCATTGTTGTAATGTTCGTTGTTGTAGTGTTTGTTGTTGTAGTGTTCGTTGTTGTAGTGTATGTTGTTGTAGTATTCGTTGTTGTAGTGTTCCTTGTTGTGGAGCTCGTTCTTATAAGGTTCGTTGTTGTAGTGTTCGTTGTTCTAATGTTCGTAGTTGTGGTGTTCGTTGTTGTAGCGTTCGTTGTTGTAGTGTTCGTTGTTGTATTGTTCGTTGTTGTGGCGTTAGTTGTTGTAAAGGTTGTTGTTGTATTGTTCGTTGTTGTGGTGTTAGTAGTTGTAAAGTTCGTTGTTGTGGTGTTTGTTGCTAAGGTTTTCGTAGTTGTAGTGTTCGTTGTTCTGATTTTCGTTGTTGTAGTGTTCATTATTGTGGTGTTCGTTGTTGAGATGTTCGTTCTTATAACGTTCGTTGTTGTAGTGTTCGTTGTTCTAATGTTCGTTGTTGTGGGGTTCGTTGTTGTGGTGTTCGTTGTTGTAGTGTTCGTTGTTGTGGTGTTCGTTGTTGTGGTGTTCGTTATTGTAGTGTTCGTTGTTGAAGTGTTCGTTGTTGTTTTGTTCGTAGTTGTATGTTCAATGTTGTATTGTTCGTTGTTGTAGTGTTAATTATTGTACTGTTCGTTGTAGTGGTGTTCGTTGTTGTAATGGTCGTTTTTGTGATTTTCGTTGTTGTAATGTTCGTTTTTGAGGTGCTCGTTGTTGTAAAGTTCGTTGTTGTTATGTTCGTTGTTGTGGTGTTCGTTGTTGTATTGTTCGTTGTTGTGGTGTTTGTTGTTGTAAAGTTCGTTGTTGTGGTGTTTGTTGTTAAGGTTTTCGTAGTTGTAGTGTTCGTTGTTCTGATTTTCGATGTTGTAGTGTTCATTATTGTGGTGTTCGTTGTTGAGATGTTCGTTATTGTGGTGTTCGTTGTTGTGATGTTCGTTGTTGTGGTGTTCGTTGTTGTAGTGTTCGTTGTTGAGAGGTTCGTTGTTGAGATGTTCGTTGTTGAGATATTCTTGTTGAGATGTTCGTTGTTGAGATGTTCGTTGTTGTGGTGTTCGTTGATGTGGTGTTCGTTGTTTTAGTGTTCGTTGTTGTAGTGTTCGTTGTTGTAGTGTTCGTTGTTGTAGTGTTCTTTGTTGTAAAGTTCGTTGTTGTAGTGTTCGTTGTTGTAGTGTTCGTTGTTGTAATGTTCGTTGTTGTGGTGTTCGTTGTTGTACTGTTCGTTGTTGTAGTGTTCGTTCTTGTAGTGTTCATTGTTGTAACGTTCGTTGTTGTAGTGTTTGTTGTTGTAGTGTTCGTTGTTGTAGTGTATGTTGTTGAAGAGTTCGTTGTTGAAGTATTCCTTGTTATGGAGTTCGTTCTTATAACGTTCGTTGTTTTAGTGTTCGTTGTTCTAATGTTCGTTGTTGTGTTGTTCGTTGTTGTGGTGTTCGTTGTTGTAGTCTTCGTTGTTGTGGTGTTCGTTGTTGTGGTGTTCGGTATTGTAGTGTTCGTTGTTGTTTTGTTCGTAGTTGTAGTGTTCAATGTTGTATTGCTCGTTGTTGTAGTGTTAATTATTGTAGTGTTCGTTGTAGTAGTGTTTGTTGTTGTAATGGTCGTTTTTGTGATTTTCGTTGTTGTAATGTTCGTTGTTGAGGTATTCGTTGTTGTAAAGTTCGTTGTTGTGGAGTTCGTTGTTGTGGTGTTCGTTGTTGTATTGTACGTTGTTGTGGTGTTTGTTGTTGTAAAGTTCGTTGTTGTGGTGTTTGTTGTTAAGGTTTTCGCAGTTGTAGTGTTCGTTGTTGTAGTGTTCGTTGTTCTGATTTTCGTTGTTGTAGTGTTCATTATTGTGGTGTTCGTTGTTGAGATGTATGTTGTTGTGGTGTTCGTTGTTGTGATGTTCGTTGTTGTGGTGTTCGTTGTTGTAGTGTTCGTTGTTGAGAGGTTCGTTGTTGAGATGTTCGTTGTTGTAAAGTTCGTTGTTGTGGTGTTTGTTGTTGAGAAGTTCGTAGTTGTAGAGTTCGTTGTTGAGACGTTCGTTGTTGTGGTGTTCATTGTTGTGATGTTCGTTGTTGTGGTGTTCGTTGTTTATAGTGTTCGTTGTTGTGAGGTTCGTTTTTGAGATGTTCGATGTTGAGATGTTTGTTGTTGTAAAGTTCGTTGTTATGGTGTTTGTTGTTAAGATGTTCGTAGTTGTAGTGTTCGTTGTTGTTGTGTTCGTTGTTGAAGTGTTCGTTGTTCTGATTTTCGTTGTTGTAGTGTTCATTATTATGGTGTTTGTTGTTGTGGTGTTCGTTGTTCTAGTGTTCGTTGTTGTAGTGTTCATTATTGTGGTGTTCGTTGTTGTGGTGTTCATTGTTCTAGTGTTCGTTGTTGTAGTGTTCGTTGTTGAGATGTTTGTTGTTGAGATGTTCGTTTTTGTGATGGTCGTTGTTGTGATGTTCGTTGTTGTAGTGTTCGTTGTTGAGATGTTCGTTGTTGAGATGTTCGTTGTTGTAGTGTTCGCTGTTTTAGTGTTCGTTGTTGTAGTGTTCGTTGTTGTGGTATTCGTTGTGGTAGTGTTCATTGTTGTAGTGTTCGTTGTTGAGATATTCGTTGTTGAGATGTTCGTTGTTGTAGTGTTCGTTGTTGAGATTTTCGTTGTTGAGAGGATCGTTGTTGAGATGTTCGTTGTTGTGGTGGTCGTTGTTGCAATGTTCGTTGTTGTGATGTTCGTTGTTGTAGTGTTCGTTGTTGAGATATTCGTTGTTGAGATGTTCGTTGTTGAGATGTTCGTTGTTGTGGTGTTCGTTGTTGTGGTGTTCGTTGTTGTAGTGTTCGTTGTTGAAGTGTTCGTTGTTGTTTTGTTCGTTGTTGTTGTGTTTAATGTTGTATTGTTCGTTGTTGTAGTGTTAATTATTGTAGTGTTCGTCGTAGTGGTGTTCGTTGTTGTAATGGTCGTTTTTGTGATTTTCGTTTTTGTAATGTTCGTTGTTGAGGTGTTCGTTGTTGTAAAGTTCGTTGTTGTGGAGTATGTTGTTGTGGTGTTCGTTGTTGTATTGTTCGTTGTTGTGGTGTTCGTTGTTGTGGTGTTTGTTGTTAAGGTTTTCGTAGTTGTAGTGTTCGCTGTTGTAGTGTTCGTTGTTGTAGTGTTCGTTGTTCTGATTTTCGTTGTTGTAGTGTTCATTATTGTGGTGTTCTTTGTTGAGATGTTCGTTGTTGTGTTGTTCGGTGTTGTAAAGTTCGTTGTTGTGGTGTTTGTTGTTGAGATGTTCGTAGTTGTAGTGTTCGTTGTTGTAGTGTTCGTTGTTGAAGTGTTCATTGTTGTGATTTTCGTTGTTGTAGTGTTCATTATTGTGGTGTTCGTTGTTGTGGTGTTCGTTGTTCTAGTGTTCGTTGTTGTAGTGTTCATTATTATGGTGTTCGTTGTTGTGGTGTTCGTTGTTCTAGTGTTCGTTGTTGTAGTGTTCGATGTTGAGATGTTCGTTTTTGTGATGGTCGTTGTTGTGATGTTCGTTGTTGTAGTGTTCGTTGTTGTAGTGTTCGTTGTTCTGATTTTCGTTGTTGTAGTGTTCATTATTGTCTTGTTCGTTGTTGAGATGTTCGTTGTTGTGATGTTCGTTGTTGTAAAGTTCGTTGTTGTGGTGTTTGTTGCTGAGATGTTCGTAGTTGTAGTGTTCGTTGTTGTAGTGTTCGTTGTTGAAGTGTTCGTTGTTCTGATTTTCGTTGTTGTAGTGTTCATTATTGTGGTGTTCGTTGTTGTGGTGTTCGTTGTTGTGGTGTTCGTTGTTGTAGTGTTCATTATTGTGGTGTTCGTTGTTGTGGTGTTCGTTGTTCTAGTGTTCGCTGTTGTAGTATTCGTTGTTGAGATGTTCGTTTTTGTGATGGTCGTTGTTGTGATGTTCGTTGTTGTAGTGTTCGTTGTTGTAGTGTTCGTTGTTCTGATTTTCGTTGTTGTAGTGTTCATTATTGTCTTGTTCGTTGTTGAGATGTTCGTTGTTGTGATGTTCGTTGTTGTAAAGTTCGTTGTTGTGGTGTTTGTTGTTGAGATGTTCGTAGTTGTAGAGTTCGTTGTTGAGATGTTCGTTGTTGTGATGTTCGTTGTTGTGATGTTCGTTGTTGTGGTGTTCATTGTTTATAGTGTTCGTTGTTTATAGTGTTCGTTGTTGAGAGGTTCGTTGTTGAGATGTTCGTTGTTGTAAAGTTCGTTGTTGTGGTGTTTGTTGTTGAGAGGTTCGTATTTGTAGAGTTCGTTGTTGAGATGTTCATTGTTGTGGTGTTCATTGTTGTGATGTTCGTTGTTGTGGTGTTCGTTGTTTATAGTGTTCGTTGTTGAGAGGTTCGGTTTTGAGATGTTCGTTGTTGAGATGTTTGTTGTTGTAAAGTTGGTTGTTGTGGTGTTTGTTGCTGAGATGTTCGTAGTTGTAGTGTTCGTTGTTGTAGTGTTCGTTGTTGAAGTGTTCGTTGTTCTGATTTTCGTTGTTGTAGTGTTCATTATTGTGGTGTTCGTTGTTGTGGTGTTCGTTGTTCTAGTGTTCGTTGTTGTAGTGTTCATTATTATGGTGTTCGTTGTTGTGGTGTTCGTTGTTCTAGTGTTCGTTGTTGTAGTGTTCGATGTTGAGATGTTCGTTTTTGTGATGGTCGTTGTTGTGATGTTCGTTGTTGTAGTGTTCGTTGTTGCAGTGTTCGTTGTTCTGATTTTCGTTGTTGTAGTGTTCATTATTGTCTTGTTCGTTGTTGAGATGTTCGTTGTTGTGATGTTCGTTGTTGTAAAGTTCGTTGTTGTGGTGTTTGTTGCTGAGATGTTCGTAGTTGTAGTGTTCGTTGTTGTAGTGTTCGTTGTTGAAGTGTTCGTTGTTCTGATTTTCGTTGTTGTAGTGTTCATTATTGTGGTGTTCGTTGTTGTGGTGTTCGTTGTTGTGGTGTTCGTTGTTGTAGTGTTCATTATTGTGGTGTTCGTTGTTGTGGTGTTCGTTGTTCTAGTGTTCGTTGTTGTAGTATTCGTTGTTGAGATGTTCGTTTTTGTGATGGTCGTTGTTGTGATGTTCGTTGTTGTAGTGTTCGTTGTTGTAGTGTTCGTTGTTCTGATTTTCGTTGTTGTAGTGTTCATTATTGTCTTGTTCGTTGTTGAGATGTTCGTTGTTGTGATGTTCGTTGTTGTAAAGTTCGTTGTTGTGGTGTTTGTTGTTGAGATGTTCGTAGTTGTAGAGTTCGTTTTTGAGATGTTCGTTGTTGTGATGTTCGTTGTTGTGATGTTCGTTGTTGTGGTGTTCATTGTTTATAGTGTTCGTTGTTTATAGTGTTCGTTGTTGAGAGGTTCGTTGTTGAGATGTTCGTTGTTGTAAAGTTCGTTGTTGTGGTGTTTGTTGTTGAGAGGTTCGTATTTGTAGAGTTCGTTGTTGAGATGTTCATTGTTGTGGTGTTCATTGTTGTGATGTTCGTTGTTGTAGTGTTCGTTGTTTATAGTGTTCGTTGTTGAGAGGTTCGGTTTTGAGATGTTCGTTGTTGAGATGTTTGTTGTTGTAAAGTTGGTTGTTGTGGTGTTTGTTGCTGAGATGTTCGTAGTTGTAGTGTTCGTTGTTGTAGTGTTCGTTGTTGAAGTGTTCGTTGTTCTGATTTTCGTTGTTGTAGTGTTCATTATTGTGGTGTTCGTTGTTGTGGTGTTCGTTGTTGTGGTGTTCGTTGTTGTAGTGTTCATTATTGTGGTGTTCGTTGTTGTGGTGTTCGTTGTTCTAGTGTTCGTTGTTGTAGTATTCGTTGTTGAGATGTTCGTTTTTGTGATGGTCGTTGTTGTGATGTTCGTTGTTGTAGTGTTCGTTGTTGTAGTGTTCGTTGTTCTGATTTTCGTTGTTGTAGTGTTCATTATTGTCTTGTTCGTTGTTGAGATGTTCGTTGTTGTGATGTTCGTTGTTGTAAAGTTCGTTGTTGTGGTGTTTGTTGTTGAGATGTTCGTAGTTGTAGAGTTCGTTGTTGAGATGTTCGTTGTTGTGATGTTCGTTGTTGTGATGTTCGTTGTTGTGGTGTTCATTGTTTATAGTGTTCGTTGTTTATAGTGTTCGTTGTTGAGAGGTTCGTTGTTGAGATGTTCGTTGTTGTAAAGTTCGTTGTTGTGGTGTTTGTTGTTGAGAGGTTCGTATTTGTAGAGTTCGTTGTTGAGATGTTCATTGTTGTGGTGTTCATTGTTGTGATGTTCGTTGTTGTGGTGTTCGTTGTTTATAGTGTTCGTTGTTGAGAGGTTCGGTTTTGAGATGTTCGTTGTTGAGATGTTTGTTGTTGTAAAGTTGGTTGTTGTGGTGTTTGTTGTTAAGATGTTCGTAGTTGTAGTGTTCGTTGTTGTAGTGTTCGTTGTTGAAGTGATCGTTGTTCTGATTTTGATTGTTGTAGTGTTCATTATTGTGGTGTTCGTTGTTGAAGTGTTCGTTCTTCTAGTGTTCGTTGTTGTAGTGTTCATTATTGTGGTGTTCGTTGTTGTGGTGTTCGTTCTTCTAGTGTTCGTTGTTGTAGTGTTCATTATTGTGATGGTCGTTGTTGTGATGTTCGTTGTTGTAGTGTTCGTTGTTCTGATTTTCGTTGTTGTAGTGTTCATTATTGTGGTGTTCTTTGTTGAGATGTTCGTTTTTGTGATGGTCGTTGTTGTGATGTTCGTTGTTGTAGTGTTCGTTGTTCTGATTTTCGTTGTTGTAGTGTTCATTATTGTGGTGTTCGATGTTGAGATGTTCGTTGTTGTGATGTTCGTTGTTGTAAAGTTCGTTGTTGTGGTGTTTGTTGTTGAGATGTTCGTAGTTGTAGAGTTCGTTGTTGAGATGTTCGTTGTTGTGGTGTTCGCTGTTGTGATGTTCGTTGTTGTAGTGTTCATTGTTTATAGTGTTCATTGTTTATAGTGTTCGTTGTTTATAGTGTTTGTTGTTAAGATGTTCGTAGTTGTAGTGTTCATTGTTGAAGTGTTCGTTGTTCTGATTTTCGTTGTTGTACTGTTCATTATTGTGGTGTTCGTTGTTGTGGTGTTCGTTGTTCTAGTGTTCGTTGTTGTAGTGTTCATTATTGTGGTGTTCGTTGTTGTAGTGTTCGTTGTTCTATTGTTCGTTGTTGTAGTGTTCGTTGTTGAGATGTTCGTTGTTGAGATGTTCGTTTTTGTGATGGTCGTTGTTGTGATGTTCGTTGTTGTAGTGTTCGTTTTTGAGATGTTCGTTGTTGAGATGTTCGTTTTTGTGATGGTCGTTGTTGTGATGTTCGTTGTTGTAGTGTTCGTTGTTGAGATGTTCGTTGTTGAGATGTTCGTTGTTGTAGTGTTCGTTGTTTTAGTGTTCGTTGTTGTAGTGTTCGTTGTTGTGGTGTTCGTTATGGTAGTGTTCGTTGTTGTAGTGTTCGTTGTTGTAGTGTTCGTTGTTTTGGTGTTCGTTGTTGCAGTGTTCGTTGTTGTAGTGTTCGTTGTTGTAGTGTTCGTTGTTGTAGTGTTCGTTGTTGTAGTGTTCGTTGTTGAGATGTTCGTTGTTGTAGTGTTCGTTGCTGAGATGTTCGTTGTTCAGAGGTTCGTTGTTGAGATGTTCGTTGTTGTGGTGGTCGTTGTTGTAATGTTCGTTCTTGTGATGTTCGTTGTTGTAGTGTTCGTTGTTGAGATATTTGTTGTTGAGATGTTCGTTGTTGAGATGTTTGTTGTTGTGGTGTACGTTGATGTGGTGTTCGTTGTTGTAGTGTTCGTTGTTGTAGTGTTCGTTGTTGTAGTGTTCGTTGTTGAGATGTTCATTGTTGAGATGATCGTTGTTGTAGTGTTCGTTGCTGAGATGTTCGTTGTTCAGAGGTTCGTTGTTGAGATGTTCGTTGTTGTGGTGGTCGTTGTTGTAATGTTCGTTCTTGTCATGTTCGTTGTTGTAGTGTTCGTTGTTGAGATATTCGTTGTTGAGATGTTCGTTGTTGAGATGTTCGTTGTTGTGGTGTACGTTGATGTGGTGTTCGTTGTTGTAGTGTTCGTTGTTGTAGTGTTCGTTGTTGTATTGTTCGTTGTTGTGGCGTTAGTTGTTGTAAAGTTCGTTGTTGTATTGTTCGTTGTTGTGGTGTTAGTAGTTGTAAAGTTCGTTGTTGTGGTGTTTGTTGCTAAGGTTTTCGTAGTTGTAGTGTTCGTTGTTGTAGTGTTCGTTGTTCTGATTTTCGTTGTTGTAGTGTTCATTATTGTGGTGTTCGTTGTTGAGATGTTCGTTGTTGTGATGTTCGTTGTTGTGATGTTCGTTCTTGTGGTGTTCGTTGTTGTAGTGTTCGTTGTTGTGGTGTTCGGTATTGTAGTGTTCGTTGTTGTTTTGTTCGTAGTTGTAGTGTTCAATGTTGTATTGCTCGTTGTTGTAGTGTTAATTATTGTAGTGTTCGTTGTAGTAGTGTTTGTTGTTGTAATGGTCGTTTTTGTGATTTTCGTTGTTGTAATGTTCGTTGTTGAGGTATTCGTTGTTGTAAAGTTCGTTGTTGTGGAGTTCGTTGTTGTGGTGTTCGTTGTTGTATTGTTCGTTGTTGTGGTGTTTGTTGTTGTAAAGTTCGTTGTTGTGGTGTTTGTTGTTAAGGTTTTCGCAGTTGTAGTGTTCGTTGTTGTAGTGTTCGTTGTTCTGATTTTCGTTGTTGTAGTGTTCATTATTGTGGTGTTCGTTGTTGAGATGTATGTTGTTGTGGTGTTCGTTGTTGTGATGTTCGTTGTTGTGGTGTTCGTTGTTGTAGTGTTCGTTGTTGAGAGGTTCGTTGTTGAGATGTTCGTTGTTGTAAAGTTCGTTGTTGTGGTGTTTGTTGTTGAGAAGTTCGTAGTTGTAGAGTTCGTTGTTGAGACGTTCGTTGTTGTGGTGTTCATTGTTGTGATGTTCGTTGTTGTGGTGTTCGTTGTTTATAGTGTTCGTTGTTGTGAGGTTCGTTTTTGAGATGTTCGATGTTGAGATGTTCGTTGTTGTAAAGTTCGTTGTTGTGGTGTTTGTTGTTAAGATGTTCGTAGTTGTAGTGTTCGTTGTTGTTGTGTTCGTTGTTGAAGTGTTCGTTGTTCTGATTTTCGTTGTTGTAGTGTTCATTATTATGGTGTTTGTTGTTGTGGTGTTCGTTGTTCTAGTGTTCGTTGTTGTAGTGTTCATTATTGTGGTGTTCGTTGTTGTGGTGTTCATTGTTCTAGTGTTCGTTGTTGTAGTGTTCGTTGTTGAGATGTTTGTTGTTGAGATGTTCGTTTTTGTGATGGTCGTTGTTGTGATGTTCGTTGTTGTAGTGTTCGTTGTTGAGATGTTCGTTGTTGAGATGTTCGTTGTTGTAGTGTTCGCTGTTTTAGTGTTCGTTGTTGTAGTGTTCGTTGTTGTGGTATTCGTTGTGGTAGTGTTCATTGTTGTAGTGTTCGTTGTTGAGATATTCGTTGTTGAGATGTTCGTTGTTGTAGTGTTCGTTGTTGAGATTTTCGTTGTTGAGAGGATCGTTGTTGAGATGTTCGTTGTTGTGGTGGTCGTTGTTGCAATGTTCGTTGTTGTGATGTTCGTTGTTGTAGTGTTCGTTGTTGAGATATTCGTTGTTGAGATGTTCGTTGTTGAGATGTTCGTTGTTGTGGTGTTCGTTGTTGTGGTGTTCGTTGTTGTAGTGTTCGTTGTTGAAGTGTTCGTTGTTGTTTTGTTCGTTGTTGTTGTGTTTAATGTTGTATTGTTCGTTGTTGTAGTGTTAATTATTGTAGTGTTCGTCGTAGTGGTGTTCGTTGTTGTAATGGTCGTTTTTGTGATTTTCGTTTTTGTAATGTTCGTTGTTGAGGTGTTCGTTGTTGTAAAGTTCGTTGTTGTGGAGTATGTTGTTGTGGTGTTCGTTGTTGTATTGTTCGTTGTTGTGGTGTTCGTTGTTGTGGTGTTTGTTGTTAAGGTTTTCGTAGTTGTAGTGTTCGCTGTTGTAGTGTTCGTTGTTGTAGTGTTCGTTGTTCTGATTTTCGTTGTTGTAGTGTTCATTATTGTGGTGTTCTTTGTTGAGATGTTCGTTGTTGTGTTGTTCGGTGTTGTAAAGTTCGTTGTTGTGGTGTTTGTTGTTGAGATGTTCGTAGTTGTAGTGTTCGTTGTTGTAGTGTTCGTTGTTGAAGTGTTCATTGTTGTGATTTTCGTTGATGTAGTGTTCATTATTGTGGTGTTCGTTGTTGTGGTGTTCGTTGTTCTAGTGTTCGTTGTTGTAGTGTTCATTATTATGGTGTTCGTTGTTGTGGTGTTCGTTGTTCTAGTGTTCGTTGTTGTAGTGTTCGATGTTGAGATGTTCGTTTTTGTGATGGTCGTTGTTGTGATGTTCGTTGTTGTAGTGTTCGTTGTTGTAGTGTTCGTTGTTCTGATTTTCGTTGTTGTAGTGTTCATTATTGTCTTGTTCGTTGTTGAGATGTTCGTTGTTGTGATGTTCGTTGTTGTAAAGTTCGTTGTTGTGGTGTTTGTTGCTGAGATGTTCGTAGTTGTAGTGTTCGTTGTTGTAGTGTTCGTTGTTCAAGTGTTCGTTGTTCTGATTTTCGTTGTTGTAGTGTTCATTATTGTGGTGTTCGTTGTTGTGGTGTTCGTTGTTGTGGTGTTCGTTGTTGTAGTGTTCATTATTGTGGTGTTCGTTGTTGTGGTGTTCGTTGTTCTAGTGTTCGTTGTTGTAGTATTCGTTGTTGAGATGTTCGTTTTTGTGATGGTCGTTGTTGTGATGTTCGTTGTTGTAGTGTTCGTTGTTGTAGTGTTCGTTGTTCTGATTTTCGTTGTTGTAGTGTTCATTATTGTCTTGTTCGTTGTTGAGATGTTCGTTGTTGTGATGTTCGTTGTTGTAAAGTTCGTTGTTGTGGTGTTTGTTGTTGAGATGTTCGTAGTTGTAGAGTTCGTTGTTGAGATGTTCGTTGTTGTGATGTTCGTTGTTGTGATGTTCGTTGTTGTGGTGTTCATTGTTTATAGTGTTCGTTGTTTATAGTGTTCGTTGTTGAGAGGTTCGTTGTTGAGATGTTCGTTGTTGTAAAGTTCGTTGTTGTGGTGTTTGTTGTTGAGAGGTTCGTATTTGTAGAGTTCGTTGTTGAGATGTTCATTGTTGTGGTGTTCATTGTTGTGATGTTCGTTGTTGTGGTGTTCGTTGTTTATAGTGTTCGTTGTTGAGAGGTTCGGTTTTGAGATGTTCGTTGTTGAGATGTTTGTTGTTGTAAAGTTGGTTGTTGTGGTGTTTGTTGCTGAGATGTTCGTAGTTGTAGTGTTCGTTGTTGTAGTGTTCGTTGTTGAAGTGTTCGTTGTTCTGATTTTCGTTGTTGTAGTGTTCATTATTGTGGTGTTCGTTGTTGTGGTGTTCGTTGTTGTGGTGTTCGTTGTTGTAGTGTTCATTATTGTGGTGTTCGTTGTTGTGGTGTTCGTTGTTCTAGTGTTCGTTGTTGTAGTATTCGTTGTTGAGATGTTCGTTTTTGTGATGGTCGTTGTTGTGATGCTCGTTGTTGTAGTGTTCGTTGTTGTAGTGTTCGTTGTTCTGATTTTCGTTGTTGTAGTGTTCATTATTGTCTTGTTCGTTGTTGAGATGTTCGTTGTTGTGATGTTCGTTGTTGTAAAGTTCGTTGTTGTGGTGTTTGTTGTTGAGATGTTCGTAGTTGTAGAGTTCGTTGTTGAGATGTTCGTTGTTGTGATGTTCGTTGTTGTGATGTTCGTTGTTGTGGTGTTCATTGTTTATAGTGTTCGTTGTTTATAGTGTTCGTTGTTGAGAGGTTCGTTGTTGAGATGTTCGTTGTTGTAAAGTTCGTTGTTGTGGTGTTTGTTGTTGAGAGGTTCGTATTTGTAGAGTTCGTTGTTGAGATGTTCATTGTTGTGGTGTTCATTGTTGTGATGTTCGTTGTTGTGGTGTTCGTTGTTTATAGTGTTCGTTGTTGAGAGGTTCGGTTTTGAGATGTTCGATGTTGAGATGTTTGTTGTTGTAAAGTTGGTTGTTGTGGTGTTTGTTGTTAAGATGTTCGTAGTTGTAGTGTTCGTTGTTGTTGTGTTCGTTGTTGAAGTGATCGTTGTTCTGATTTTGATTGTTGTAGTGTTCATTATTGTGGTGTTCGTTGTTGAAGTGTTCGTTCTTCTAGTGTTCGTTGTTGTAGTGTTCATTATTGTGGTGTTCGTTGTTGTGGTGTTCGTTCTTCTAGTGTTCGTTGTTGTAGTGTTCATTATTGTGATGGTCGTTGTTGTGATGTTCGTTGTTGTAGTGTTCGTTGTTCTGATTTTCGTTGTTGTAGTGTTCATTATTGTGGTGTTCTTTGTTGAGATGTTCGTTTTTGTGATGGTCGTTGTTGTGATGTTCGTTGTTGTAGTGTTCGTTGTTCTGATTTTCGTTGTTGTAGTGTTCATTATTGTGGTGTTCGATGTTGAGATGTTCGTTGTTGTGATGTTCGTTGTTGTAAAGTTCGTTGTTGTGGTGTTTGTTGTTGAGATGTTCGTAGTTGTAGAGTTCGTTGTTGAGATGTTCGTTGTTGTGGTGTTCGCTGTTGTGATGTTCGTTGTTGTAGTGTTCATTGTTTATAGTGTTCATTGTTTATAGTGTTCGTTGTTTATAGTGTTTGTTGTTAAGATGTTCGTAGTTGTAGTGTTCATTGTTGAAGTGTTCGTTGTTCTGATTTTCGTTGTTGTACTGTTCATTATTGTGGTGTTCGTTGTTGTGGTGTTCGTTGTTCTAGTGTTCGTTGTTGTAGTGTTCATTATTGTGGTGTTCGTTGTTGTAGTGTTCGTTGTTCTATTGTTCGTTGTTGTAGTGTTCGTTGTTGAGATGTTCGTTGTTGAGATGTTCGTTTTTGTGATGGTCGTTGTTGTGATGTTCGTTGTTGTAGTGTTCGTTTTTGAGATGTTCGTTGTTGAGATGTTCGTTTTTGTGATGGTCGTTGTTGTGATGTTCGTTGTTGTAGTGTTCGTTGTTGAGATGTTCGTTGTTGAGATGTTCGTTGTTGTAGTGTTCGTTGTTTTAGTGTTCGTTGTTGTAGTGTTCGTTGTTGTGGTGTTCGTTATGGTAGTGTTCGTTGTTGTAGTGTTCGTTGTTGTAGTGTTCGTTGTTTTGGTGTTCGTTGTTGCAGTGTTCGTTGTTGTAGTGTTCGTTGTTGTAGTGTTCGTTGTTGTAGTGTTCGTTGTTGTAGTGTTCGTTGTTGAGATGTTCGTTGTTGAGATGTTCGCTGTTGTAGTGTTCGTTGCTGAGATGTTCGTTGTTCAGAGGTTCGTTGTTGAGATGTTCGTTGTTGTGGTGGTCGTTGTTGTAATGTTCGTTCTTGTGATGTTCGTTGTTGTAGTGTTCGTTGTTGAGATATTTGTTGTTGAGATGTTCGTTGTTGTGATGTTCGTTGTTGTGATGTTCGTTCTTGTGGTGTTCGTTGTTGTAGTGTTCGTTGTTGAGATGTTCGTTGTTGTGGTGTTCGTTGGGGTTAGTGTTTGTTGTTGAGATGTTCGTTGTTGTAGTGTTCGTTGTTTTAGTGTTC
This sequence comes from Procambarus clarkii, assembly GCF_040958095.1. NCBI lineage: Eukaryota > Metazoa > Arthropoda > Malacostraca > Decapoda > Cambaridae > Procambarus > Procambarus clarkii. The sequence goes on along the minus strand of NC_091182.1, from coordinate 9,092,864 downwards.
GTTGTTGTAGTGTTCGTTGTTGTGGTGTTCGTTATGGTAGTGTTCGTTGTTGTAGTGTTCGTTGTTGTAGTGTTCGTTGTTTTGGTGTTCGTTGTTGTAGTGTTCGTTGTTGTAGTGTTCGTTGTTGTAGTGTTCGTTGTTGAGATGTTCGTTGTTGAGATGTTCGTTGTTGAGATGTTCGTTGTTGTAGTGTTCGTTGCTGAGATGTTCGATGTTCAGAGGTTCGTTGTTGAGATGTTCGTTGTTGTGGTGGTCGTTGTTGTAATGTTCGTTCTTGTGATGTTCGTTGTTGTAGTGTTCGTTGTTGAGATATTCGTTGTTGAGATGTTCGTTGTTGAGATTTTCGTTGTTGTGGTGTACGTTGATGTGGTGTTCGTTGTTGTAGTGTTCGTTGTTGTAGTGTTCGTTGTTGTAGTGTTCATTGTTGTAAAGTTCGTTGTTGTAGTGTTCGTTGTTGTAGTGTTCGTTGTTGTAGTGTTCGTTGTTGTAGTGTTCGTTGTTGTAATGTTCGTTGTTGTAATGTTCGTTGTTGTGGTGTTCGTTGTTGTAATGTTCATTGTTGCAGTGTTCGTTCTTGTAGTGTTCATTTTTGTAATGTTCGTTGTTGTAGTGTTTGTTGTTGTAGTGTTAGTTGTTGTAGTGTATGTTGTTGTAGTGTTCGTTGTTGTAGTGTTCCTTGTTGTGGAGCTCGTTCTTATAAGGTTCGTTGTTGTAGTGTTCGTTGTTCTAATGTTCGTTGTTGTGGTGTTCGTTGTTGTAGCGTTCGTTGTTGTAGTGTTTGTTGTTGTAGTGTTCGTTGTTGTAATGTTAGTTGTTGTAGTGTTCATTGTTGTAATTTTCGTTGTTGTGGCGTTCGTTGTTGTAGTGTTTGTTGTTGTGGTGTTCGTTGTTGTGGTGTTCGTTGTTGTAGTGTTCGTTGTTGTGGTGTTCGTTGTTGTGGTGTTCGTTGTTGTAGTGTTCGTTGTTGAAGTGTTCGTTGTTGTTTTGTTCGTTGTTGTAGTGTTCAATGTTGTATTGTTCATTGTTGTAGTGTTAATTATTGTAGTGTTCGTTGTAGTGGTGTTCGTTGTTGTAATGGTCGTTTTTGTGATTTTCGTTGTTGTAATGTTTGTTGTTGAAGTGTTCGTTGTTGTAAAGTTCGTTGTTGTGGAGTTCGTTGTTGTGGTTTCGTTGTTGTATTGTTCGTTGTTGTGGTGTTCGTTTTTGTGGTGTTTATTGTTAAGGTTTTCGTTGTTGTAGTGTTCGTTGTTCAGATTTTCGTTGTTGTAGTGTTTATTATTGTGGTGTTCTTTGTTGAGATGTTCATTTTTGTGATGGTCGTTGTTGTGATGTTCGTTGTTGTAGTGTTCGTTGTTGTAGTGTTCGTTGTTCTGATTTTCGTTGTTGTAGTGTTCATTATTGTAGTGTTCGTTGTTGAGATGTTCGTTGTTGAGATGTTCGTTGTTGTAGTGTTCGTTGTTTTAGTGTTCGTTGTTGTAGTGTTCGTTGTTGTGGTGTTCGTTATGGTAGTGTTCGTTGTTGTAGTGTTCGTTGTTGTAGTGTTCGTTGTTTTGGTGTTCGTTGTTGTAGTGTTCGTTGTTGTAGTGTTCGTTGTTGTAGTGTTCGTTGTTGTAGTGTTCGTTGTTGAGATGTTCGTTGTTGAGATGTTCGTTGTTGTGGTGGTCGTTGTTGTAATGTTCGTTGTTGTGGTGGCCGTTGTTGTAGTGTTCGTTGTTGAGATGTTCGTTGTTGTAGTGTTCGTTGCTGAGATGTTCGTTGTTCAGAGGTTCGTTGTTGAGATGTTCGTTGTTGTGGTGGTCGTTGTTGTAATGTTCGTTCTTGTGATGTTCGTTGTTGTAGTGTTTGTTGTTGAGATATTCGTTGTTGAGATGTTCGTTGTTGAGATGTTCGTTGTTGTGGTGTACGTTGATGTGGTGTTCGTTGTTGTAGTGTTCGTTGTTGTAGTGTTCGTTGTTGTAGTGTTCATTGTTGTAAAGTTCGTTGTTGTAGTGTTCGTTGTTCTAGTGTTCGTTGTTGTAGTGTTCGTTGTTGTAATGTTCGTTGTTGTAATGTTCGTTGTTGTGATGTTCGTTGTTGTAATGTTCATTGTTGCAGTGTTCGTTCTTGTAGTGTTCATTGTTGTAATGTTCGTTGTTGTAGTGTTTGTTGTTGTAGTGTTCGTTGTTGTAGTGTATGTTGTTGTAGTGTTCGTTGTTGTGGAGCTCGTTCTTATAAGGTTCTTTGTTGTAGTGTTCGTTGTTCTAATGTTCGTTGTTGTGGTGTTCGTTGTTGTAGCGTTCGTTGTTGTAGTGTTTGTTGTTGTAGTGTTCGTTGTTGTAATGTTAGTTGTTGTAGTGTTCATTGTTGTAATTTTCGTTGTTGTGGCGTTCGTTGTTGTAGTGTTTGTTGTTGTGGTGTTCGTTGTTGTGGTGTTCGTTGTTGTACTGTTCGTTGTTGTGGTGTTCGTTGTTGTGGTGTTCGTTGTTGTAGTGTTCGTTGCTGAAGTGTTCGTTGTTGTTTTGTTCGTTGTTGTAGTGTTCAATGTTGTATTGTTCATTGTTGTAGTGTTAATTATTGTGGTGTTCGTTGTTGTAATGGTCGTTTTTGTGATTTTCGTTTTTGTAATGTTCGTTGTTGAAGTGTTCGTTGTTGTTTTGTTCGTTGTTGTAGTGTTCAATGTTGTATTGTTCGTTGTTGTAGTGTTAATTATTGTAGTGGTGTTCGTTGTTGTAATGGTCGTTTTTGTGATTTTCGTTGTTGTAATGTTCTTTGTTGAGGTGTTCGTTGTTGTAAAGTTCGTTGTTGTGGAGTTCGTTGTTGTGGTGTTCGTTGTTGTATTGTTCGTTGTTGTGGTGTTCGTTGTTGTGGTGTTTATTGTTAAGGTTTTTGTAGTTGTAGTGTTCCCTGTTGTAGTGTTCGTTGTTCTGATTTTCGTTGTTGTAGTGTTTATTATTGTGGTGTTCTTTGTTGAGATGTTCGTTTTTGTGATGGTCGTTGTTGTGATGTTCGTTGTTGTAGTGTTCATTGTTGTAGTGTTCGTTGTTCTGATTTTCGTTGTTGTAGTGTTCATTATTGTGGTGTTCGTTGTTGAGATGTTCGTTTTTGTGATGTTCGTTGTTGTAAAGTTCGTTGTTGTGGTGTTTGTTGTTGAGATGTTCGTAGTTGTAGAGTTCGTTGTTGAGATGTTCGTTGTTGTGGTGTTCGTTGTTGTGATGTTCGTTGTTGTGGTGTTCATTGTTTATAGTGTTCATTGTTTATAGTGTTCGTTGTTTATAGTGTTCGTTGTTGAGAGTTTCGTTGTTGAGATGTTCGTTGTTGTAAAGTTCGTTGTTGTGGTGTTTGTTGTTAAGATGTTCGTAGTTGTAGTGTTCGTTGTTGTAGTGTAAATTGTTGAAGTGTTCGTTGTTCTGATTTTCGTTGTTGTAGTGTTCATTATTGTGGTGTTCGTTGTTGTGGTGTTCGTTGTTCTAGTGTTCGTTGTTGTAGTGTTCATTATTGTGGTGTTCGTTGTTGTGGTGTTCGTTGTTCTATTGTTCGTTGTTGTAGTGTTCGTTGTTGAGATGTTCGTTGTTAAAATGTTCGTTTTTGTGATGGTCGTTGTTGTGATGTTCGTTGTTGTAGTGTTCGTTGTTGAGATGTTCGTTGTTGAGAAGTTCGTTGTTGTAGTGTTCGTTGTTTTAGTGTTTGTTGTTGTAGTGTTCGTTGTTGTGGTGTTCGTTATGGTAGTGTTCGTTGTTGTAGTGTTCGTTGTTGTAGTGTTCGTTGTTTTGGTGTTCGTTGTTGTAGTGTTCGTTGTTGTAGTGTTCGTTGTTGTAGTGTTCGTTGTTGTAGTGTTCGTTGTTGAGATGTTCGTTGTTGAGATGTTCGTTGTTGTAGTGTTCGTTGCTGAGATGTTCGTTGTTCAAAGGTTCGTTGTTGAGATGTTCGTTGTTGTGGTGGTTGTTGTTGTAATGTTCGTTCTTGTGATGTTCGTTGTTATAGTGTTCGTTGTTGAGATGTTCGTTGTTGAGATGTTCGTTGTTGTGGTGTACGTTGATGTGGTGTTCGTTGTTGTAGTGTTCGTTGTTGTAGTGTTCGTTGTTGTAGTGTTCGTTGTTGTAGTGTCCATTGTTGTAAAGTTCGTTGTTGTAGTGTTCGTTGTTGTAGTGTTCGTTGTTGTTGTGTTCGTTGTTGTAATGTTTGTTGTTGTGGTGTTCGTTGTTGTAATGTTCATTGTTGCAGTGTTCGTTCTTGTAGTGTTCATTGTTGTAATGTTCGTTGTTGTAATGTTCGTTGTTGTAGTGTTTTTTGTTGTAGTGTTCGTTGTTGCAGTGTATGTTGTTGTAGTGTTCGTTGTTGTAGTTTTCTTTGTTGTGGAGTTCGTTCTTATAACGTTCGTTGTTGTAGTGTTCGTTGTTCTAATGTTCGTTGTTGTGGTGTTCGTTGTTGTAGCGTTCGTTGTTGTAGTGTTCGTTGTTGTATTGTTCGTTGTTGTGGTGTTAGTTGTTGTAAAGTTCGTTGTTGTATTGTTCGTTGTTGTGGTGTTAGTAGTTGTAAAGTTCGTTGTTGTGGTGTTTGTTGCTAAGGTTTTCGTAGTTGTAGTGTTCGTTGTTGTAGTGTTCGTTGTTCTGATTTTCGTTGTTGTAGTGTTCATTATTGTGGTGTTCGTTGTTGAGATGTTCGTTGTTGTGATGTTCGTTGTTGTGATGTTCGTTCTTGTGGTGCTCGTTGTTGTAGTGTTCGTTGTTGAGATGTTCGTTGTTGTGGTGTTCGTTGGGGTTAGTGTTCGTTGTTGAGATGTTCGTTGTTGTAGTGTTCGTTGTTTTATTGTTCGTTGTTGTAGTGTTCGTTGTTGTGGTGTTCGTTATGGTAGTGTTCGTTGTTGTAGTGTTCGTTGTTGTAGTGTTCGTTGTGTTGGTGTTCGTTGTTGTAGTGTTCGTTGTCTTAGTGTTCGTTGTTGTAGTGTTCGTTAATGTAGTGTTCGTTGTTGAGATGTTCGTTGTTGAGATGTTCGTTGTTGTAGTGTTCGTTGCTGAGATGTTCGTTGTTCAGAGGTTCGTTGTTGAGATGTTCGTTGTTGTGGTGGTCGTTGTTGTAATGTTCGTTCTTGTGATGTTCGTTGTTGTAGTGTTCGTTGTTCTAATGTTCGTTGTTGTGGTGTTCGTTGTTGTAGCGTTCGTTGTTGTAGTGTTTGCTGTTGTAGTGTTCGTTGTTGTAATGTTAGTTGTTGTAGTGTTCATTGTTGTAATGGTCGTTTTTGTGATTTTCGTTTTTGTAATGTTTGTTGTTGAGGTGTTCGTTGTTGTAAAGTTCGTTGTTGTGGAGTTCGTTGTTGTGGTGTTCGTTGTTGTATTGTTCGTTGTTGTGGTGTTCGTTGTTGTAAAGTTCGTTGTTATGGAGTTTGTTGCTAAAGTTTTCGTAGTTGTAGTGTTAGTTGTTCTGATTTTCGTTGTTGTAGTGTTCATTATTGTGGTGTTCGTTGTTGAGATGTTCGTTGTTGTGATGTTCGTTGTTGTGATGTTCGTTCTTGTGGTGTTCGTTGTTGTAGTGTTCGTTGTTGAGATGTTCGTTGTTGTGGTGTTCGTTGTTGTAGTGTTCGTTGTTGAGATGTTCGTTGTTGTAGTGTTCGTTCTTGTAGTGTTCGTTGTTGTAGTGTTCATTGTTGTAGTGTTCGTTTTTGAGATGTTCGTTGTTGAGATGTTCGTTGTTGTAGTTTTCGTTGTTGAGATATTCGTTGTTGAGATGTTCGTTTTTGAGATGTTCGTTGTTGTGGTGTTCGTTGATGTGGTGTTCGTTGTTGTAGTGTTCGTTGTTGTAGTGTTCGTTGTTGTAGTGTTCGTTGTTGTAGTGTTCATTGTTGTAAAGTTCGTTGTTGAAGTGTTCGTTGTTGTAGTGTTCGTTGTTGTAGTGTTCGTTGTTGTAATGTTCGTTGTTGTGGTGTTCGTTGTTGTACTGGTTGTTGTTGTAGTGTTCGTTCTTGTAGTGTTCATTGTTGTAATGTTCGTTGTTGTAGTGTTTGTTGTTGTAGTGTTCGTTGTTGTAGTGTATGTTGTTGTAGTGTTCGTTGTTGTAGTGTTCATTGTTGTGGAGTTCGTTCTTATAACGTTCGTTGTTGTAGTGTTCGTTGTTCTAATGTTCGATGTTGTGGTGTTCGTTGTTGTAGCGTTCGTTGTTGTAGTGTTTGTTGTTATAGTGTTCGTTGTTGTAATATTAGTTGTTGTAGTGTTCATTGTTGTAATTTTCGTTGTTATGGTGTTCGTTGTGGTAGTGTTCGTTGTTGTGGTGTTCGTTGTTGTGGTGTTCGTTGTTGTAGTGTTCGTTGTTGTGGTGTTCGTTGTTGTGGTGTTCGTTGTTGTAGTGTTCGTTGTTGAAGTGTTCGTTGTTGTTTTGTTCGTTGTTGTAGTGTTCAATGTTGTATTGTTCGTTGTTGTAGTGTTAATTATTGTAGTGTTCGTTGTAGTGGTGTTCGTTGTTGTAATGGTCGTTTTTGTGATTTTCGTTGTTGTAACGTTCGTTGTTGAGGTGTTCGTTGGTGTAAAGTTCGTTGTTGTGGAGTTCGTTGTTGTGTTGTTCGTTGTTGTATTGTTCTTTGTTGTGGTGTTCGTTGTTGTAAAGTTCGTTGTTGTGGTGTTTGTTGTTAAGGTTTTCGTAGTTGTAGTGTTCGTTGTTGTAGTGTTCGTTGTTCTTATTTTCGTTGTTGTAGTGTTCATTATTGTGGTGTTCGTTGTTGTGGTGTTCGTTGTTCTAGTGTTTGTTGTTGTAGTGTTCATTATTGTGGTGTTCGTTGCTGTGGTGTTCGTTGTTGTAGTGTTCGTTGTTGAAGTGTTCGTTGTTGTTTTGTTCGTTGTTGTAGTGTTCAATGTTGTATTGTTCATTGTTGTAGTGTTAATTATTGTGGTGTTCGTTGTTGTAATGGTCGTTTTTGTGATTTTCGTTTTTGTAATGTTCGTTGTTGAAGTGTTCGTTGTTGTTTTGTTCGTTGTTGTAGTGTTCAATGTTGTATTGTTCGTTGTTGTAGTGTTAATTATTGTAGTGGTGTTCGTTGTTGTAATGGTCGTTTTTGTGATTTTCGTTGTTGTAATGTTCGTTGTTGAGGTGTTCGTTGTTGTAAAGTTCGTTGTTGTGGAGTTCGTTGTTGTGGTGTACGTTGTTGTATTGTTCGTTGTTGTGGTGTTCGTTGTTGTGGTGTTTATTGTTAAGGTTTTTGTAGTTGTAGTGTTCCCTGTTGTAGTGTTCGTTGTTGTAGTGTTCGTTGTTCTGATTTTCGTTGTTGTAGTGTTTATTATTGTGGTGTTCTTTGTTGAGATGTTCGTTTTTGTGATGGTCGTTGTTGTGATGTTCGTTGTTGTAGTGTTCATTGTTGTAGTGTTCGTTGTTCTGATTTTCGTTGTTGTAGTGTTCATTATTGTGGTGTTCGTTGTTGAGATGTTCGTTGTTGTGATGTTCGTTGTTGTAAAGTTCGTTGTTGTGGTGTTTGTTGTTGAGATGTTCGTAGTTGTAGAGTTCGTTGTTGAGATGTTCGTTGTTGTGGTGTTCGTTGTTGTGATGTTCGTTGTTGTGGTGTTCATTGTTTATAGTGTTCATTGTTTATAGTGTTCGTTGTTTATAGTGTTCGTTGTTGAGAGGTTCGTTGTTGAGATGTTCGTTGTTGTAAAGTTCGTTGTTGTGGTGTTTGTTGTTAAGATGTTCGTAGTTGTAGTGTTCGTTGTTGTAGTGTAAATTGTTGAAGTGTTCGTTGTTCTGATTTTCGTTGTTGTAGTGTTCATTATTGTGGTGTTCGTTGTTGTGGTGTTCGTTGTTCTAGTGTTCGTTGTTGTAGTGTTCATTATTGTGGTGTTCGTTGTTGTGGTGTTCGTTGTTCTAGTGTTCGTTGTTGTAGTGTTCATTATTGTGGTGTTCGTTGTTGTGGTGTTCGTTGTTGTAGTGTTCGTTGTTGAGATGTTCGTTGTTAAAATGTTCGTTTTTGTGATGGTCGTTGTTGTGATGTTCGTTGTTGTAGTGCTCGTTGTTGAGATGTTCGTTGTTGAGAAGTTCGTTGTTGTAGTGTTCGTTGTTGTGGTGTTCGTTATGGTAGTGTTCGTTGTTGTAGTGTTCGTTGTTGTAGTGTTCGTTGTTTTGGTGTTCGTTGTTGTAGTGTTCGTTGTTGTAGTGTTCGTTGTTGTAGTGTTCGTTGTTGAGATGTTCGTTGTTGAGATGTTCGTTGTTGTAGTGTTCGTTGCTGAGATGTTCGTTGTTCAGAGGTTCGTTGTTGAGATGTTCGTTGTTGTGGTGGTTGTTGTTGTAATGTTCGTTCTTGTGATGTTCGTTGTTATAGTGTTCGTTGTTGAGATATTCGTTGTTGAGATGTTCGTTGTTGAGATGTTCGTTGTTGTGGTGTACGTTGATGTGGTGTTCGTTGTTGTAGTGTTCGTTGTTGTTGTGTTCGTTGTTGTAGTGTTCGTTGTTGTAGTGTCCATTGTTGTAAAGTTCGTTGTTGTAGTGTTCGTTGTTGTAGTGTTCGTTGTTGTTGTGTTCGTTGTTGTAATGTTTGTTGTTGTGGTGTTCGTTGTTGTAATGTTCATTGTTGCAGTGTTCGTTCTTGTAGTGTTCATTGTTGTAATGTTCATTGTTGTAATGTTCGTTGTTGTACTGTTTTTTGTTGTAGTGTTCGTTGTTGTAGTGTATGTTGTTGTAGTGTTCGTTGTTGTAGTTTTCTTTGTTGTGGAGTTCGTTCTTATAACGTTCGTTGTTGTAGTGTTCGTTGTTCTAATGTTCGTTGTTGTGGTGTTCGTTGTTGTAGCGTTCGTTGTTGTAGTGTTCGTTGTTGTATTGTTCGTTGTTGTGGTGTTAGTTGTTGTTAAGTTCGTTGTTGTATTGTTCGTTGTTGTGGTGTTAGTAGTTGTAAAGTTCGTTGTTGTGGTGTTTGTTGCTAAGGTTTTCGTAGTTGTAGTGTTCGTTGTTGTAGTGTTCGTTGTTCTGATTTTCGTTGTTGTAGTGTTCATTATTGTGGTGTTCGTTGTTGAGATGTTCGTTGTTGTGATGTTCGTTGTTGTGATGTTCGTTCTTGTGGTGCTCGTTGTTGTAGTGTTCGTTGTTGAGATGTTCGTTGTTGTGGTGTTCGTTGGGGTTAGTGTTCGTTGTTGAGATGTTCGTTGTTGTAGTGTTCGTTGTTTTATTGTTCGTTGTTGTAGTGTTCGTTGTTGTGGTGTTCGTTATGGTAGTGTTCGTTGTTGTAGTGTTCGTTGTTGTAGTGTTCGTTGTGTTGGTGTTCGTTGTTGTAGTGTTCGTTGTCTTAGTGTTCGTTGTTGTAGTGTTCGTTGTTGTAGTGTTCGTTGTTGAGATGTTCGTTGTTGAGATGTTCGTTGTTGTAGTGTTCGTTGCTGAGATGTTCGTTGTTCAGAGGTTCGTTGTTGAGATGTTCGTTGTTGTGGTGGTCGTTGTTGTAATGTTCGTTCTTGTGATGTTCGTTGTTGTAGTGTTCGTTGTTCTAATGTTCGTTGTTGTGGTGTTCGTTGTTGTAGCGTTCGTTGTTGTAGTGTTTGATGTTGTAGTGTTCGTTGTTGTAATGTTAGTTGTTGTAGTGTTCATTGTTGTAATGGTCGTTTTTGTGATTTTCGTTTTTGTAATGTTTGTTGTTGAGGTGTTCGTTGTTGTAAAGTTCGTTGTTGTGGAGTTCGTTGTTGTGGTGTTCGTTGTTGTATTGTTCGTTGTTGTGGTGTTCGTTGTTGTAAAGTTCGTTGTTGTGGAGTTTGTTGCTAAGGTTTTCGTAGTTGTAGTGTTCGTTGTTCTGATTTTCGTTGTTGTAGTGTTCATTATTGTGGTGTTCGTTGTTGAGATGTTCGTTGTTGTGATGTTCGTTGTTGTGATGTTCGTTCTTGTGGTGTTCGTTGTTGTAGTGTTCGTTGTTGAGATGTTCGTTGTTGTGGTGTTCGTTGTTGTAGTGTTCGTTGTTGAGATGTTCGTTGTTGTAGTGTTCGTTGTTGTAGTGTTCGTTGTTGTAGTGTTCATTGTTGTAGTGTTCGTTTTTGAGATGTTCGTTGTTGAGATGTTCGTTGTTGTAGTTTTCGTTGTTGAGATATTCGTTGTTGAGATGTTCGTTTTTGAGATGTTCGTTGTTGTGGTGTTCGTTGATGTGGTGTTCGTTGTTGTAGTGTTCGTTGTTGTAGTGTTCGTTGTTGTAGTGTTCGTTGTTGTAGTGTTCATTGTTGTAAAGTTCGTTGTTGAAGTGTTCGTTGTTGTAGTGTTCGTTGTTGTAGTGTTCGTTGTTGTAATGTTCGTTGTTGTGGTGTTCGTTGTTGTACTGGTTGTTGTTGTAGTGTTCGTTCTTGTAGTGTTCATTGTTGTAATGTTCGTTGTTGTAGTGTTTGTTGTTGTAGTGTTCGTTGTTGTAGTGTATGTTGTTGTAGTGTTCGTTGTTGTAGTGTTCATTGTTGTGGAGTTCGTTCTTATAACGTTCGTTGTTGTAGTGTTCGTTGTTCTAATGTTCGATGTTGTGGTGTTCGTTGTTGTAGCGTTCGTTGTTGTAGTGTTTGTTGTTATAGTGTTCGTTGTTGTAATATTAGTTGTTGTAGTGTTTGTTGTTATAGTGTTCGTTGTTGTAATATTAGTTGTTGTAGTGTTCATTGTTGTAATTTTCGTTGTTATGGTGTTCGTTGTTGTAGTGTTCGTTGTTGTGGTGTTCGTTGTTGTGGTGTTCGTTGTTGTAGTGTTCGTTGTTGAAGTGTTCGTTGTTGTTTTGTTCGTTGTTGTAGTGTTCAATGTTGTATTGTTCGTTGTTGTAGTGTTAATTATTGTAGTGTTCGTTGTAGTGGTGTTCGTTGTTGTAATGGTCGTTTTTGTGATTTTCGTTGTTGTAACGTTCGTTGTTGAGGTGTTCGTTGGTGTAAAGTTCGTTGTTGTGGAGTTCGTTGTTGTGGTGTTCGTTGTTGTATTGTTCTTTGTTGTGGTGTTCGTTGTTGTAAAGTTCGTTGTTGTGGTGTTTGTTGTTAAGGTTTTCGTAGTTGTAGTGTTCGTTGTTGTAGTGTTCGTTGTTCTTATTTTCGTTGTTGTAGTGTTCATTATTGTGGTGTTCGTTGTTGTGGTGTTCGTTGTTCTAGTGTTTGTTGTTGTAGTGTTCATTATTGTGGTGTTCGTTGTTGTGGTGTTCGTTGTTGTAGTGTTCGTTGTTGAAGTGTTCGTTGTTGTTTTGTTCGTTGTTGTAGTGTTCAATGTTGTATTGTTCATTGTTGTAGTGTTAATTATTGTAGTGGTGTTCGTTGTTGTAATGGTCGTTTTTGTGATTTTCGTTGTTGTAATGTTCGTTGTTGAGGTGTTCGTTGTTGTAAAGTTCGTTGTTGTGGAGTTCGTTGTTGTGGTGTACGTTGTTGTATTGTTCGTTGTTGTGGTGTTCGTTGTTGTGGTGTTTATTGTTAAGGTTTTTGTAGTTGTAGTGTTCGTTGTTGTAGTGTTCGTTTTTCTGATTTTCGTTGTTGTAGTGTTTATTATTGTGGTGTTCTTTGTTGAGATGTTCGTTTTTGTGATGGTCGTTGTTGTGATGTTCGTTGTTGTAGTGTTCATTGTTGTAGTGTTCGTTGTTCTGATTTTCGTTGTTGTAGTGTTCATTATTGTGGTGTTCGTTGTTGAGATGTTCGTTGTTGTTATGTTCGTTGTTGTAAAGTTCGTTGTTGTGGTGTTTGTTGTTGAGATGTTCGTAGTTGTAGAGTTCGTTGTTGAGATGTTCGTTGTTGTGGTGTTCGTTGTTGTGATGTTCGTTGTTGTGGTGTTCATTGTTTATAGTGTTCATTGTTTATAGTGTTCGTTGTTTATAGTGTTCGTTGTTGAGAGGTTCGTTGTTGAGATGTTCGTTGTTGTAAAGTTCGTTGTTGTGGTGTTTGTTGTTAAGATGTTCGTAGTTGTAGTGTTCGTTGTTGTAGTGTAAATTGTTGAAGTGTTCGTTGTTCTGATTTTCGTTGTTGTAGTGTTCATTATTGTGGTGTTCGTTGTTGTGGTGTTCGTTGTTCTAGTGTTCGTTGTTGTAGTGTTCATTATTGTGGTGTTCGTTGTTGTGGTGTTCGTTGTTCTAGTGTTCGTTGTTGTAGTGTTCATTATTGTGGTGTTCGTTGTTGTGGTGTTCGTTGTTGTAGTGTTCGTTGTTGAGATGTTCGTTGTTAAAATGTTCGTTTTTGTGATGGTCGTTGTTGTGATGTTCGTTGTTGTAGTGTTCGTTGTTGAGATGTTCGTTGTTGAGAAGTTCGTTGTTGTAGTGTTCGTTGTTGTGGTGTTCGTTATGGTAGTGTTCGTTGTTGTAGTGTTCGTTGTTGTAGTGTTCGTTGTTTTGGTGTTCGTTGTTGTAGTGTTCGTTGTTGTAGTGTTCGTTGTTGTAGTGTTCGTTGTTGTAGTGTTCGTTGTTGAGATGTTCGTTGTTGAGATGTTCGTTGTTGAGATGTTCGTTGTTGTAGTGTTCGTTGCTGAGATGTTCGTTGTTCAGAGGTTCGTTGTTGAGATGTTCGTTGTTGTGGTGGTTGTTGTTGTAATGTTCGTTCTTGTGATGTTCGTTGTTATAGTGTTCGTTGTTGAGATATTCGTTGTTGAGATGTTCGTTGTTGAGATGTTCGTTGTTGTGGTGTACGTTGATGTGGTGTTCGTTGTTGTAGTGTTCGTTGTTGTAGTGTTCGTTGTTGTAGTGTTCGTTGTTGTAGTGTCCATTGTTGTAAAGTTCGTTGTTGTAGTGTTCGTTGTTGTAGTGTTCGTTGTTGTTGTGTTCGTTGTTGTAATGTTTGTTGTTGTGGTGTTCGTTGTTGTAATGTTCATTGTTGCAGTGTTCGTTCTTGTAGTGTTCATTGTTGTAATGTTCGTTGTTGTAATGTTCGTTGTTGTAGTGTTTTTTGTTGTAGTGTTCGTTGTTGTAGTGTATGTTGTTGTAGTGTTCGTTGTTGTAGTTTTCTTTGTTGTGGAGTTCGTTCTTATAACGTTCGTTGTTGTAGTGTTCGTTGTTCTAATGTTCGTTGTTGTGGTGTTCGTTGTTGTAGCGTTCGTTGTTGTAGTGTTCGTTGTTGTATTGTTCGTTGTTGTGGTGTTAGTTGTTGTAAAGTTCGTTGTTGTATTGTTCGTTGTTGTGGTGTTAGTAGTTGTAAAGTTCGTTGTTGTGGTGTTTGTTGCTAAGGTTTTCGTAGTTGTAGTGTTCGTTGTTCTGATTTTCGTTGTTGTAGTGTTCATTATTGTGGTGTTCGTTGTTGAGATGTTCGTTGTTGTGATGTTCGTTGTTGTGATGTTCGTTCTTGTGGTGCTCGTTGTTGTAGTGTTCGTTGTTGAGATGTTCGTTGTTGTGGTGTTCGTTGGGGTTAGTGTTCGTTGTTGAGATGTTCGTTGTTGTAGTGTTCGTTGTTTTATTGTTCGTTGTTGTAGTGTTCGTTGTTGTGGTGTTCGTTATGGTAGTGTTCGTTGTTGTAGTGTTCGTTGTTGTAGTGTTCGTTGTGTTGGTGTTCGTTGTTGTAGTGTTCGTTGTCTTAGTGTTCGTTGTTGTAGTGTTCGTTGTTGTAGTGTTCGTTGTTGAGATGTTCGTTGTTGAGATGTTCGTTGTTGTAGTGTTCGTTGCTGAGATGTTCGTTGTTCAGAGGTTCGTTGTTGTGGTGGTCGTTGTTGTAATGTTCGTTCTTGTGATGTTCGTTGTTGTAGTGTTCGTTGTTCTAATGTTCGTTGTTGTGGTGTTCGTTGTTGTAGCGTTCGTTGTTGTAGTGTTTGCTGTTGTAGTGTTCGTTGTTGTAATGTTAGTTGTTGTAGTGTTCATTGTTGTAATGGTCGTTTTTGTGATTTTCGTTTTTGTAATGTTTGTTGTTGAGGTGTTCGTTGTTGTAAAGTTCGTTGTTGTGGAGTTCGTTGTTGTGGTGTTCGTTGTTGTATTGTTCGTTGTTGTGGTGTTCGTTGTTGTAAAGTTCGTTGTTGTGGAGTTTGTTGCTAAGGTTTTCGTAGTTGTAGTGTTCGTTGTTCTGATTTTCGTTGTTGGAGTGTTCATTATTGTGGTGTTCGTTGTTGAGATGTTCGTTGTTGTGATGTTCGTTGTTGTGATGTTCGTTCTTGTGGTGTTCGTTGTTGTAGTGTTCGTTGTTGAGATGTTCGTTGTTGTGGTGTTCGTTGTTGTAGTGTTCGTTGTTGAGATGTTCGTTGTTGTAGTGTTCGTTGTTGTAGTGTTCGTTGTTGTAGTGTTCATTGTTGTAGTGTTCGTTTTTGAGATGTTCGTTGTTGAGATGTTCGTTGTTGTAGTTTTCGTTGTTGAGATATTCGTTGTTGAGATGTTCGTTTTTGAGATGTTCGTTGTTGTGGTGTTCGTTGATGTGGTGTTCGTTGTTGTAGTGTTCGTTGTTGTAGTGTTCGTTGTTGTAGTGTTCGTTGTTGTAGTGTTCATTGTTGTAAAGTTCGTTGTTGAAGTGTTCGTTGTTGTAGTGTTCGTTGTTGTAGTGTTCGTTGTTGTAATGTTCGTTGTTGTGGTGTTCGTTGTTGTACTGGTTGTTGTTGTAGTGTTCGTTCTTGTAGTGTTCATTGTTGTAATGTTCGTTGTTGTAGTGTTTGTTGTTGTAGTGTTCGTTGTTGTAGTGTATGTTGTTGTAGTGTTCGTTGTTGTAGTGTTCATTGTTGTGGAGTTCGTTCTTATAACGTTCGTTGTTGTAGTGTTCGTTGTTCTAATGTTCGATGTTGTGGTGTTCGTTGTTGTAGCGTTCGTTGTTGTAGTGTTTGTTGTTATAGTGTTCGTTGTTGTAATATTAGTTGTTGTAGTGTTTGTTGTTATAGTGTTCGTTGTTGTAATATTAGTTGTTGTAGTGTTCATTGTTGTAATTTTCGTTGTTATGGTGTTCGTTGTTGTAGTGTTCGTTGTTGTGGTGTTCGTTGTTGTGGTGTTCGTTGTTGTAGTGTTCGTTGTTGAAGTGTTCGTTGTTGTTTTGTTCGTTGTTGTAGTGTTCAATGTTGTATTGTTCGTTGTTGTAGTGTTAATTATTGTAGTGTTCGTTGTAGTGGTGTTCGTTGTTGTAATGGTCGTTTTTGTGATTTTCGTTGTTGTAACGTTCGTTGTTGAGGTGTTCGTTGGTGTAAAGTTCGTTGTTGTGGAGTTCGTTGTTGTGGTGTTCGTTGTTGTATTGTTCTTTGTTGTGGTGTTCGTTGTTGTAAAGTTCGTTGTTGTGGTGTTTGTTGTTAAGGTTTTCGTAGTTGTAGTGTTCGTTGTTGTAGTGTTCGTTGTTCTTATTTTCGTTGTTGTAGTGTTCATTATTGTGGTGTTCGTTGTTGTGGTGTTCGTTGTTCTAGTGTTTGTTGTTGTAGTGTTCATTATTGTGGTGTTCGTTGTTGTGGTGTTCGTTGTTGTAGTGTTCAATGTTGTATTGTTCATTGTTGTAGTGTTAATTATTGTGGTGTTCGTTGTTGTAATGGTCGTTTTTGTGATTTTCGTTTTTGTAATGTTCGTTGTTGAAGTGTTCGTTGTTGTTTTGTTCGTTGTTGTAGTGTTCAATGTTGTATTGTTCGTTGTTGTAGTGTTAATTATTGTAGTGGTGTTCGTTGTTGTAATGGTCGTTTTTGTGATTTTCGTTGTTGTAATGTTCGTTGTTGAGGTGTTCGTTGTTGTAAAGTTCGTTGTTGTGGAGTTCGTTGTTGTGGTGTACGTTGTTGTATTGTTCGTTGTTGTGGTGTTCGTTGTTGTGGTGTTTATTGTTAAGGTTTTTGTAGTTGTAGTGTTCGTTGTTGTAGTGTTCGTTGTTCTGATTTTCGTTGTTGTAGTGTTTATTATTGTGGTGTTCTTTGTTGAGATGTTCGTTTTTGTGATGGTCGTTGTTGTGATGTTCGTTGTTGTAGTGTTCATTGTTGTAGTGTTCGTTGTTCTGATTTTCGTTGTTGTAGTGTTCATTATTGTGGTGTTCGTTGTTGAGATGTTCGTTGTTGTGATGTTCGTTGTTGTAAAGTTCGTTGTTGTGGTGTTTGTTGTTGAGATGTTCGTAGTTGTAGAGTTCGTTGTTGAGATGTTCGTTGTTGTGGTGTTCGTTGTTGTGATGTTCGTTGTTGTGGTGTTCATTGTTTATAGTGTTCATTGTTTATAGTGTTCGTTGTTTATAGTGTTCGTTGTTGAGAGGTTCGTTGTTGAGATGTTCGTTGTTGTAAAGTTCGTTGTTGTGGTGTTTGATGTTAAGATGTTCGTAGTTGTAGTGTTCGTTGTTGTAGTGTAAATTGTTGAAGTGTTCGTTGTTCTGATTTTCGTTGTTGTAGTGTTCATTATTGTGGTGTTCGTTGTTGTGGTGTTCGTTGTTCTAGTGTTCGTTGTTGTAGTGTTCATTATTGTGGTGTTCGTTGTTGTGGTGTTCGTTGTTCTAGTGTTCGTTGTTGTAGTGTTCATTATTGTGGTGTTCGTTGTTGTGGTGTTCGTTGTTGTAGTGTTCGTTGTTGAGATGTTCGTTGTTAAAATGTTCGTTTTTGTGATGGTCGTTGTTGTGATGTTCATTGTTGTAGTGTTCGTTGTTGAGATGTTCGTTGTTGAGAAGTTCGTTGTTGTAGTGTTCGTTGTTGTGGTGTTCGTTATGGTAGTGTTCGTTGTTGTAGTGTTCGTTGTTGTAGTGTTCGTTGTTTTGGTGTTCGTTGTTGTAGTGTTCGTTGTTGTAGTGTTCGTTGTTGTAGTGTTCGTTGTTGTAGTGTTCGTTGTTGAGATGTTCGTTGTTGAGATGTTCGTTGTTGTAGTGTTCGTTGCTGAGATGTTCGTTGTTCAGAGGTTCGTTGTTGAGATGTTCGTTGTTGTGGTGGTTGTTGTTGTAATGTTCGTTCTTGTGATGTTCGTTGTTATAGTGTTCGTTGTTGAGATATTCGTTGTTGAGATGTTCGTTGTTGAGATGTTCGTTGTTGTGGTGTACGTTGATGTGGTGTTCGTTGTTGTAGTGTTCGTTGTTGTAGTGTCCGTTGTTGTAGTGTTCGTTGTTGTAGTGTCCATTGTTGTAAAGTTCGTTGTTGTAGTGTTCGTTGTTGTAGTGTTCGTTGTTGTTGTGTTCGTTGTTGTAATGTTTGTTGTTGTGGTGTTCGTTGTTGTAATGTTCATTGTTGCAGTGTTCGTTCTTGTAGTGTTCATTGTTGTAATGTTCGTTGTTGTAATGTTCGTTGTTGTAGTGTTTTTTGTTGTAGTGTTCGTTGTTGTAGTGTATGTTGTTGTAGTGTTCGTTGTTGTAGTTTTCTTTGTTGTGGAGTTCGTTCTTATAACGTTCGTTGTTGTAGTGTTCGTTGTTCTAATGTTCGTTGTTGTGGTGTTCGTTGTTGTAGCGTTCGTTGTTGTAGTGTTCGTTGTTGTATTGTTCGTTGTTGTGGTGTTAGTTGTTGTATTGTTCGTTGTTGTGGTGTTAGTAGTTGTAAAGTTCGTTGTTGTGGTGTTTGTTGCTAAGGTTTTCGTAGTTGTAGTGTTCGTTGTTGTAGTGTTCGTTGTTCTGATTTTCGTTGTTGTAGTGTTCATTATTGTGGTGTTCGTTGTTGAGATGTTCGTTGTTGTGATGTTCGTTGTTGTGATGTTCGTTCTTGTGGTGCTCGTTGTTGTAGTGTTCGTTGTTGAGATGTTCGTTGTTGTGGTGTTCGTTGGGGTTAGTGTTCTTTGTTGAGATGTTCGTTGTTGTAGTGTTCGTTGTTTTATTGTTCGTTGTT
Organism: Procambarus clarkii; assembly: GCF_040958095.1. NCBI lineage: Eukaryota > Metazoa > Arthropoda > Malacostraca > Decapoda > Cambaridae > Procambarus > Procambarus clarkii. The sequence goes on along the minus strand of NC_091182.1, from coordinate 9,075,296 downwards.
GTAGTGTTCGTTGTTGTGGTGTTCGTTATGGTAGTGTTCGTTGTTGTAATGTTCGTTGTTGTAGTGTTCGTTGTGTTGGTGTTCGTTGTTGTAGTGTTCGTTGTCTTAGTGTTCGTTGTTGTAGTGTTCGTTGTTGTAGTGTTCGTTGTTGAGATGTTCGTTGTTGAGATGTTCGTTGTTGTAGTGTTCGTTGCTGAGATGTTCGTTGTTCAGAGGTTCGTTGTTGAGATGTTCGTTGTTGTGGTGGTCGTTGTTGTAATGTTCGTTCTTGTGATGTTCGTTGTTGTAGTGTTCGTTGTTCTAATGTTCGTTGTTGTGGTGTTCGTTGTTGTAGCGTTCGTTGTTGTAGTGTTTGCTGTTGTAGTGTTCGTTGTTGTAATGTTAGTTGTTGTAGTGTTCATTGTTGTAATGGTCGTTTTTGTGATTTTCGTTTTTGTAATGTTTGTTGTTGAGGTGTTCGTTGTTGTAAAGTTCGTTGTTGTGGAGTTCGTTGTTGTGGTGTTCGTTGTTGTATTGTTCGTTGTTGTGGTGTTCGTTGTTGTAAAGTTCGTTGTTGTGGAGTTTGTTGCTAAGGTTTTCGTAGTTGTAGTGTTCGTTGTTCTGATTTTCGTTGTTGTAGTGTTCATTATTGTGGTGTTCGTTGTTGAGATGTTCGTTGTTGTGATGTTCGTTGTTGTGATGTTCGTTCTTGTGGTGTTCGTTGTTGTAGTGTTCGTTGTTGAGATGTTCGTTGTTGTGGTGTTCGTTGTTGTAGTGTTCGTTGTTGAGATGTTCGTTGTTGTAGTGTTCATTGTTGTAGTGTTCGTTGTTGTAGTGTTCATTGTTGTAGTGTTCGTTTTTGAGATGTTCGTTGTTGAGATGTTCGTTGTTGTAGTTTTCGTTGTTGAGATATTCGTTGTTGAGATGTTCGTTTTTGAGATGTTCGTTGTTGTGGTGTTCGTTGATGTGGTGTTCGTTGTTGTAGTGTTCGTTGTTGTAGTGTTCGTTGTTATAGTGTTCGTTGTTGTAGTGTTCATTGTTGTAAAGTTCGTTGTTGAAGTGTTCGTTGTTGTAGTGTTCGTTGTTGTAGTGTTCGTTGTTGTAATGTTCGTTGTTGTGGTGTTCGTTGTTGTACTGGTTGTTGTTGTAGTGTTCGTTCTTGTAGTGTTCATTGTTGTAATGTTCGTTGTTGTAGTGTTTGTTGTTGTAGTGTTCGTTGTTGTAGTGTATGTTGTTGTAGTGTTCGTTGTTGTAGTGTTCATTGTTGTGGAGTTCGTTCTTATAACGTTCGTTGTTGTAGTGTTCGTTGTTCTAATGTTCGATGTTGTGGTGTTCGTTGTTGTAGCGTTCGTTGTTGTAGTGTTTGTTGTTATAGTGTTCGTTGTTGTAATATTAGTTGTTGTAGTGTTCATTGTTGTAATTTTCGTTGTTATGGTGTTCGTTGTGGTAGTGTTCGTTGTTGTGGTGTTCGTTGTTGTGGTGTTCGTTGTTGTAGTGTTCGTTGTTGTGGTGTTCGTTGTTGTGGTGTTCGTTGTTGTAGTGTTCGTTGTTGAAGTGTTCGTTGTTGTTTTGTTCGTTGTTGTAGTGTTCAATGTTGTATTGTTCGTTGTTGTAGTGTTAATTATTGTAGTGTTCGTTGTAGTGGTGTTCGTTGTTGTAATGGTCGTTTTTGTGATTTTCGTTGTTGTAACGTTCGTTGTTGAGGTGTTCGTTGGTGTAAAGTTCGTTGTTGTGGAGTTCGTTGTTGTGGTGTTCGTTGTTGTATTGTTCTTTGTTGTGGTGTTCGTTGTTGTAAAGTTCGTTGTTGTGGTATTTGTTGTTAAGGTTTTCGTAGTTGTAGTGTTCGTTGTTGTAGTGTTCGTTGTTCTTATTTTCGTTGTTGTAGTGTTCATTATTGTGGTGTTCGTTGTTGTGGTGTTCGTTGTTCTAGTGTTTGTTGTTGTAGTGTTCATTATTGTGGTGTTCGTTGTTGTGGTGTTCGTTGTTGTAGTGTTCGTTGTTGAAGTGTTCGTTGTTGTTTTGTTCGTTGTTGTAGTGTTCAATGTTGTATTGTTCATTGTTGTAGTGTTAATTATTGTGGTGTTCGTTGTTGTAATGGTCGTTTTTGTGATTTTCGTTTTTGTAATGTTCGTTGTTGAAGTGTTCGTTGTTGTTTTGTTCGTTGTTGTAGTGTTCAATGTTGTATTGTTCGTTGTTGTAGTGTTAATTATTGTAGTGGTGTTCGTTGTTGTAATGGTCGTTTTTGTGATTTTCGTTGTTGTAATGTTCGTTGTTGAGGTGTTCGTTGTTGTAAAGTTCGTTGTTGTGGAGTTCGTTGTTGTGGTGTACGTTGTTGTATTGTTCGTTGTTGTGGTGTTCGTTGTTGTGGTGTTTATTGTTAAGGTTTTTGTAGTTGTAGTGTTCCCTGTTGTAGTGTTCGTTGTTGTAGTGTTCGTTGTTCTGATTTTCGTTGTTGTAGTGTTTATTATTGTGGTGTTCTTTGTTGAGATGTTCGTTTTTGTGATGGTCGTTGTTGTGATGTTCATTGTTGTAGTGTTCGTTGTTGAGATGTTCGTTGTTGAGAAGTTCGTTGTTGTAGTGTTCGTTGTTGTGGTGTTCGTTATGGTAGTGTTCGTTGTTGTAGTGTTCGTTGTTGTAGTGTTCGTTGTTTTGGTGTTCGTTGTTGTAGTGTTCGTTGTTGTAGTGTTCGTTGTTGTAGTGTTCGTTGTTGTAGTGTTCGTTGTTGAGATGTTCGTTGTTGAGATGTTCGTTGTTGTAGTGTTCGTTGCTGAGATGTTCGTTGTTCAGAGGTTCGTTGTTGAGATGTTCGTTGTTGTGGTGGTTGTTGTTGTAATGTTCGTTCTTGTGATGTTCGTTGTTATAGTGTTCGTTGTTGAGATATTCGTTGTTGAGATGTTCGTTGTTGAGATGTTCGTTGTTGTGGTGTACGTTGATGTGGTGTTCGTTGTTGTAGTGTTCGTTGTTGTAGTGTTCGTTGTTGTAGTGTTCGTTGTTGTAGTGTCCATTGTTGTAAAGTTCGTTGTTGTAGTGTTCGTTGTTGTAGTGTTCGTTGTTGTTGTGTTCGTTGTTGTAATGTTTGTTGTTGTGGTGTTCGTTGTTGTAATGTTCATTGTTGCAGTGTTCGTTCTTGTAGTGTTCATTGTTGTAATGTTCGTTGTTGTAATGTTCGTTGTTGTAGTGTTTTTTGTTGTAGTGTTCGTTGTTGTAGTGTATGTTGTTGTAGTGTTCGTTGTTGTAGTTTTCTTTGTTGTGGAGTTCGTTCTTATAACGTTCGTTGTTGTAGTGTTCGTTGTTCTAATGTTCGTTGTTGTGGTGTTCGTTGTTGTAGCGTTCGTTGTTGTAGTGTTCGTTGTTGTATTGTTCGTTGTTGTGGTGTTAGTTGTTGTAAAGTTCGTTGTTGTATTGTTCGTTGTTGTGGTGTTAGTAGTTGTAAAGTTCGTTGTTGTGGTGTTTGTTGCTAAGGTTTTCGTAGTTGTAGTGTTCGTTGTTGTAGTGTTCGTTGTTCTGATTTTCGTTGTTGTAGTGTTCATTATTGTGGTGTTCGTTGTTGAGATGTTCGTTGTTGTGATGTTCGTTGTTGTGATGTTCGTTCTTGTGGTGCTCGTTGTTGTAGTGTTCGTTGTTGAGATGTTCGTTGTTGTGGTGTTCGTTGGGGTTAGTGTTCTTTGTTGAGATGTTCGTTGTTGTAGTGTTCGTTGTTTTATTGTTCGTTGTTGTAGTGTTCGTTGTTGTGGTGTTCGTTATGGTAGTGTTCGTTGTTGTAATGTTCGTTGTTGTAGTGTTCGTTGTGTTGGTGTTCGTTGTTGTAGTGTTCGTTGTCTTAGTGTTCGTTGTTGTAGTGTTCGTTGTTGTAGTGTTCGTTGTTGAGATGTTCGTTGTTGAGATGTTCGTTGTTGTAGTGTTCGTTGCTGAGATGTTCGTTGTTCAGAGGTTCGTTGTTGAGATAATCGTTGTTGTGGTGGTCGTTGTTGTAATGTTCGTTCTTGTGATGTTCGTTGTTGTAGTGTTCGTTGTTCTAATGTTCGTTGTTGTGGTGTTCGTTGTTGTAGCGTTCGTTGTTGTAGTGTTTGCTGTTGTAGTGTTCGTTGTTGTAATGTTAGTTGTTGTAGTGTTCATTGTTGTAATGGTCGTTTTTGTGATTTTCGTTTTTGTAATGTTTGTTGTTGAGGTGTTCGTTGTTGTAAAGTTCGTTGTTGTGGAGTTCGTTGTTGTGGTGTTCGTTGTTGTATTGTTCGTTGTTGTGGTGTTCGTTGTTGTAAAGTTCGTTGTTGTGGAGTTTGTTGCTAAGGTTTTCGTAGTTGTAGTGTTCGTTGTTCTGATTTTCGTTGTTGTAGTGTTCATTATTGTGGTGTTCGTTGTTGAGATGTTCGTTGTTGTGATGTTCGTTGTTGTGATGTTCGTTCTTGTGGTGTTCGTTGTTGTAGTGTTCGTTGTTGAGATGTTCGTTGTTGTGGTGTTCGTTGTTGTAGTGTTCGTTGTTGAGATGTTCGTTGTTGTAGTGTTCGTTGTTGTAGTGTTCGTTGTTGTAGTGTTCATTGTTGTAGTGTTCGTTTTTGAGATGTTCGTTGTTGAGATGTTCGTTGTTGTAGTTTTCGTTGTTGAGATATTCGTTGTTGAGATGTTCGTTTTTGAGATGTTCGTTGTTGTGGTGTTCGTTGATGTGGTGTTCGTTGTTGTAGTGTTCGTTGTTGTAGTGTTCGTTGTTGTAGTGTTCGTTGTTGTAGTGTTCATTGTTGTAAAGTTCGTTGTTGAAGTGTTCGTTGTTGTAGTGTTCGTTGTTGTAGTGTTCGTTGTTGTAATGTTCGTTGTTGTGGTGTTCGTTGTTGTACTGGTTGTTGTTGTAGTGTTCGTTCTTGTAGTGTTCATTGTTGTAATGTTCGTTGTTGTAGTGTTTGTTGTTGTAGTGTTCGTTGTTGTAGTGTATGTTGTTGTAGTGTTCGTTGTTGTAGTGTTCATTGTTGTGGAGTTCGTTCTTATAACGTTCGTTGTTGTAGTGTTCGTTGTTCTAATGTTCGATGTTGTGGTGTTCGTTGTTGTAGCGTTCGTTGTTGTAGTGTTTGTTGTTATAGTGTTCGTTGTTGTAATATTAGTTGTTGTAGTGTTCATTGTTGTAATTTTCGTTGTTATGGTGTTCGTTGTGGTAGTGTTCGTTGTTGTGGTGTTCGTTGTTGTGGTGTTCGTTGTTGTAGTGTTCGTTGTTGTGGTGTTCGTTGTTGTGGTGTTCGTTGTTGTAGTGTTCGTTGTTGAAGTGTTCGTTGTTGTTTTGTTCGTTGTTGTAGTGTTCAATGTTGTATTGTTCGTTGTTGTAGTGTTAATTATTGTAGTGTTCGTTGTAGTGGTGTTCGTTGTTGTAATGGTCGTTTTTGTGATTTTCGTTGTTGTAACGTTCGTTGTTGAGGTGTTCGTTGGTGTAAAGTTCGTTGTTGTGGAGTTCGTTGTTGTGGTGTTCGTTGTTGTATTGTTCTTTGTTGTGGTGTTCGTTGTTGTAAAGTTCGTTGTTGTGGTGTTTGTTGTTAAGGTTTTCGTAGTTGTAGTGTTCGTTGTTGTAGTGTTCGTTGTTCTTATTTTCGTTGTTGTAGTGTTCATTATTGTGGTGTTCGTTGTTGTGGTGTTCGTTGTTCTAGTGTTTGTTGTTGTAGTGTTCATTATTGTGGTGTTCGTTGTTGTGGTGTTCGTTGTTGTAGTGTTCGTTGTTGAAGTGTTCGTTGTTGTTTTGTTCGTTGTTGTAGTGTTCAATGTTGTATTGTTCATTGTTGTAGTGTTAATTATTGTGGTGTTCGTTGTTGTATTGTTCGTTGTTGTGGTGTTAGTAGTTGTAAAGTTCGTTGTTGTGGTGTTTGTTGCTAAGGTTTTCGTAGTTGTAGTGTTCGTTGTTGTAGTGTTCGTTGTTCTGATTTTCGTTGTTGTAGTGTTCATTATTGTGGTGTTCGTTGTTGAGATGTTCGTTGTTGTGATGTTCGTTGTTGTGATGTTCGTTCTTGTGGTGCTCGTTGTTGTAGTGTTCGTTGTTGAGATGTTCGTTGTTGTGGTGTTCGTTGGGGTTAGTGTTCTTTGTTGAGATGTTCGTTGTTGTAGTGTTCGTTGTTTTATTGTTCGTTGTTGTAGTGTTCGTTGTTGTGGTGTTCGTTATGGTAGTGTTCGTTGTTGTAATGTTCGTTGTTGTAGTGTTCGTTGTGTTGGTGTTCGTTGTTGTAGTGTTCGTTGTCTTAGTGTTCGTTGTTGTAGTGTTCGTTGTTGTAGTGTTCGTTGTTGAGATGTTCGTTGTTGAGATGTTCGTTGTTGTAGTGTTCGTTGCTGAGATGTTCGTTGTTCAGAGGTTCGTTGTTGAGATGTTCGTTGTTGTGGTGGTCGTTGTTGTAATGTTCGTTCTTGTGATGTTCGTTGTTGTAGTGTTCGTTGTTCTAATGTTCGTTGTTGTGGTGTTCGTTGTTGTAGCGTTCGTTGTTGTAGTGTTTGCTGTTGTAGTGTTCGTTGTTGTAATGTTAGTTGTTGTAGTGTTCATTGTTGTAATGGTCGTTTTTGTGATTTTCGTTTTTGTAATGTTTGTTGTTGAGGTGTTCGTTGTTGTAAAGTTCGTTGTTGTGGAGTTCGTTGTTGTGGTGTTCGTTGTTGTATTGTTCGTTGTTGTGGTGTTCGTTGTTGTAAAGTTCGTTGTTGTGGAGTTTGTTGCTAAGGTTTTCGTAGTTGTAGTGTTCGTTGTTCTGATTTTCGTTGTTGTAGTGTTCATTATTGTGGTGTTCGTTGTTGAGATGTTCGTTGTTGTGATGTTCGTTGTTGTGATGTTCGTTCTTGTGGTGTTCGTTGTTGTAGTGTTCGTTGTTGAGATGTTCGTTGTTGTGGTGTTCGTTGTTGTAGTGTTCGTTGTTGAGATGTTCGTTGTTGTAGTGTTCGTTGTTGTAGTGTTCGTTGTTGTAGTGTTCATTGTTGTAGTGTTCGTTTTTGAGATGTTCGTTGTTGAGATGTTCGTTGTTGTAGTTTTCGTTGTTGAGATATTCGTTGTTGAGATGTTCGTTTTTGAGATGTTCGTTGTTGTGGTGTTCGTTGATGTGGTGTTCGTTGTTGTAGTGTTCGTTGTTGTAGTGTTCGTTGTTGTAGTGTTCGTTGTTGTAGTGTTCATTGTTGTAAAGTTCGTTGTTGAAGTGTTCGTTGTTGTAGTGTTCGTTGTTGTAGTGTTCGTTGTTGTAATGTTCGTTGTTGTGGTGTTCGTTGTTGTACTGGTTGTTGTTGTAGTGTTCGTTCTTGTAGTGTTCATTGTTGTAATGTTCGTTGTTGTAGTGTTTGTTGTTGTAGTGTTCGTTGTTGTAGTGTATGTTGTTGTAGTGTTCGTTGTTGTAGTGTTCATTGTTGTGGAGTTCGTTCTTATAACGTTCGTTGTTGTAGTGTTCGTTGTTCTAATGTTCGATGTTGTGGTGTTCGTTGTTGTAGCGTTCGTTGTTGTAGTGTTTGTTGTTATAGTGTTCGTTGTTGTAATATTAGTTGTTGTAGTGTTCATTGTTGTAATTTTCGTTGTTATGGTGTTCGTTGTGGTAGTGTTCGTTGTTGTGGTGTTCGTTGTTGTGGTGTTCGTTGTTGTAGTGTTCGTTGTTGTGGTGTTCGTTGTTGTGGTGTTCGTTGTTGTAGTGTTCGTTGTTGAAGTGTTCGTTGTTGTTTTGTTCGTTGTTGTAGTGTTCAATGTTGTATTGTTCGTTGTTGTAGTGTTAATTATTGTAGTGTTCGTTGTAGTGGTGTTCGTTGTTGTAATGGTCGTTTTTGTGATTTTCGTTGTTGTAACGTTCGTTGTTGAGGTGTTCGTTGGTGTAAAGTTCGTTGTTGTGGAGTTCGTTGTTGTGGTGTTCGTTGTTGTATTGTTCTTTGTTGTGGTGTTCGTTGTTGTAAAGTTCGTTGTTGTGGTGTTTGTTGTTAAGGTTTTCGTAGTTGTAGTGTTCGTTGTTGTAGTGTTCGTTGTTCTTATTTTCGTTGTTGTAGTGTTCATTATTGTGGTGTTCGTTGTTGTGGTGTTCGTTGTTCTAGTGTTTGTTGTTGTAGTGTTCATTATTGTGGTGTTCGTTGTTGTGGTGTTCGTTGTTGTAGTGTTCGTTGTTGTTTTGTTCGTTGTTGTAGTGTTCAATGTTGTATTGTTCATTGTTGTAGTGTTAATTATTGTGGTGTTCGTTGTTGTAATGGTCGTTTTTGTGATTTTCGTTTTTGTAATGTTCGTTGTTGAAGTGTTCGTTGTTGTTTTGTTCGTTGTTGTAGTGTTCAATGTTGTATTGTTCGTTGTTGTAGTGTTAATTATTGTAGTGGTGTTCGTTGTTGTAATGGTCGTTTTCGTGATTTTCGTTGTTGTAATGTTCGTTGTTGAGGTGTTCGTTGTTGTAAAGTTCGTTGTTGTGGAGTTCGTTGTTGTGGTGTACGTTGTTGTATTGTTCGTTGTTGTGGTGTTCGTTGTTGTGGTGTTTATTGTTAAGGTTTTTGTAGTTGTAGTGTTCCCTGTTGTAGTGTTCGTTGTTGTAGTGTTCGTTGTTCTGATTTTCGTTGTTGTAGTGTTTATTATTGTGGTGTTCTTTGTTGAGATGTTCGTTTTTGTGATGGTCGTTGTTGTGATGTTCGTTGTTGTAGTGTTCATTGTTGTAGTGTTCGTTGTTCTGATTTTCGTTGTTGTAGTGTTCATTATTGTGGTGTTCGTTGTTGAGATGTTCGTTGTTGTGATGTTCGTTGTTGTAAAGTTCGTTGTTGTGGTGTTTGTTGTTGAGATGTTCGTAGTTGTAGAGTTCGTTGTTGAGATGTTCGTTGTTGTGGTGTTCGTTGTTGTGATGTTCGTTGTTGTGGTGTTCATTGTTTATAGTGTTCATTGTTTATAGTGTTCGTTGTTTATAGTGTTCGTTGTTGAGAGGTTCGTTGTTGAGATGTTCGTTGTTGTAAAGTTCGTTGTTGTGGTGTTTGTTGTTAAGATGTTCGTAGTTGTAGTGTTCGTTGTTGTAGTGTAAATTGTTGAAGTGTTCGTTGTTCTCATTTTCGTTGTTGTAGTGTTCATTATTGTGGTGTTCGTTGATGTGGTGTTCGTTGTTGTAGTGTTCGTTGTTGTAGTGTTCGTTGTTGTAGTGTTCGTTGTTGTAGTGTTCATTGTTGTAAAGTTCGTTGTTGAAGTGTTCGTTGTTGTAGTGTTCGTTGTTGTAGTGTTCGTTGTTGTAAAGTTCGTTGTTGTGGTGTTTGTTGTTAAGGTTTTCGTAGTTGTAGTGTTCGTTGTTGTAGTGTTCGTTGTTGAGATGTTCGTTTTTGTGATGGTCGTTGTTGAGATGTTCGTTGCTGTAGTGTTCGTTGTTTTAGTGTTCGTTGTTGTATTGTTCGTTGTTTTGGTGTTCGTTGTTGTAAAGTTCGTTGTTGTGGTGTTTGTTGTTAAGGTTTTCGTAGTTGTAGTGTTCGTTGTTGTAGTGTTCGTTGTTCTTATTTTCGTTGTTGTAGTGTTCATTATTGTTGTGTTCGTTGTTGTGGTGATCGTTGTTCTAGTGTTCGTTGTTGTAGTGTTCATTTTTGTGGTGTTCGTTGTTGTGGTGTTCGTTGTTCTAGTGTTCGTTGTTGTAGTGTTCGTTGTTGAGATGTTCGTTGTTGAGATGTTCGTTTTTGTGATGGTCGTTGTTGTGATGTTCGTTGTTGTAGTGTTCGTTGTTGAGATGTTCGTTATTGTGGTGTTCGTTGCAGTAGTGTTCGTTGTTGAGATGTTCGTTGTTGAGATGTTCGTTGTTGTAGTGTTCGTTGTTTTAGTGTTCGTTGTTGAGATGTTCGTTGTTGTGGAGTTCGTTGTTGTGGTGTTCGTTGTTGTATTGTTCGTTGTTGTGGTGTTCGTTGTTGTAAAGTTCGTTGTTGTGGTGTTTGTTGTTATGGTTTTCGTAGTTGTAGTGTTCGTTGTTGTAGTGTTCGTTGTTCTGATTTTCGTTGTTGTAGTGTTCTTAATTGTGGTGTTCGTTGTTGTAAAGTTCGTTGTTGTGGAGTTTGTTGCTAAGGTTTTCGTAGTTGTAGTGTTCGTTGTTCTGATTTTCGTTGTTGTAGTGTTCATTATTGTGGTGTTCGTTGTTGAGATGTTCGTTGTTGTGATGTTCGTTGTTGTGATGTTCGTTCTTGTGGTGTTCGTTGTTGTAGTGTTCGTTGTTGAGATGTTCGTTGTTGTGGTGTTCGTTGTTGTAGTGTTCGTTGTTGAGATGTTCGTTGTTGTAGTGTTCGTTGTTGTAGTGTTCGTTGTTGAAGTGTTCATTGTTGTAGTGTTCGTTTTTGAGATGTTCGTTGTTGAGATGTTCGTTGTTGTAGTTTTCGTTGTTGAGATATTCGTTGTTGAGATGTTCGTTTTTGAGATGTTCGTTGTTGTGGTGTTCGTTGATGTGGTGTTCGTTGTTGTAGTGTTCGTTGTTGTAGTGTTCGTTGTTGTAGTGTTCGTTGTTGTAGTGTTCATTGTTGTAAAGTTCGTTGTTGAAGTGTTCGTTGTTGTAGTGTTCGTTGTTGTAGTGTTCGTTGTTGTAATGTTCGTTGTTGTGGTGTTCGTTGTTGTAGTGTTCGTTGTTGTAGTGTTCATTGTTGTAAAGTTCGTTGTTGAAGTGTTCGTTGTTGTAGTGTTCGTTGTTGTAGTGTTCGTTGTTGTAGTGTTCGTTGTTGTATTGTTCGTTGTTGTGGTGTTAGTAGTTGTAAAGTTCGTTGTTGTGGTGTTTGTTGCTAAGGTTTTCGTAGTTGCAGTGTTCGTTGTTGTAGTGTTCGTTGTTCTGATTTTCGTTGTTGTAGTGTTCATTATTGTGGTGTTCGTTGTTGAGATGTTCGTTGTTGTGATGTTCGTTGTTGTGATGTTCGTTCTTGTGGTGTTCGTTGTTGTAGTGTTCGTTGTTGAGATGTTCGTTGTTGTGGTGTTCGTTGGGGTTAGTGTTCGTTGTTGAGATGTTCGTTGTTGTAGTGTTCGTTGTTGTAGTGTTCGTTGTTTTGGTGTTCGTTGTTGTAGTGTTCGTTGTTGTAGTGTTCGTTGTTGTAGTGTTCGTTGTTGAGATGTTCGTTGTTGAGATGTTCGTTGTTGAGATGTTCGTTGTTGTAGTGTTCGTTGCTGAGATGTTCGATGTTCAGAGGTTCGTTGTTGAGATGTTCGTTGTTGTGGTGGTCGTTGTTGTAATGTTCGTTCTTGTGATGTTCGTTGTTGTAGTGTTCGTTGTTGAGATATTCGTTGTTGAGATGTTCGTTGTTGAGATGTTCGTTGTTGTGGTGTACGTTGATGTGGTGTTCGTTGTTGTAGTGTTCGTTGTTGTAGTGTTCGTTGTTGTAGTGTTCATTGTTGTAAAGTTCGTTGTTGTAGTGTTCGTTGTTGTAGTGTTCGTTGTTGTAATGTTCGTTGTTGTAATGTTCGTTGTTGTGGTGTTCGTTGTTGTAATGTTCATTGTTGCAGTGTTCGTTCTTGTAGTGTTCATTGTTGTAATGTTCGTTGTTGTAGTGTTTGTTGTTGTAGTGTTAGTTGTTGTAGTGTATGTTGTTGTAGTGTTCGTTGTTGTAGTGTTCCTTGTTGTGGAGCTCGTTCTTATAAGGTTCGTTGTTGTAGTGTTCGTTGTTCTAATGTTCGTTGTTGTGGTGTTCGTTGTTGTAGCGTTCGTTGTTGTAGTGTTTGTTGTTGTAGTGTTCGTTGTTGTAATGTTAGTTGTTGTAGTGTTCATTGTTGTAATTTTCGTTGTTGTGGCGTTCGTTGTTGTAGTGTTTGTTGTTGTGGTGTTCGTTGTTGTGGTGTTCGTTGTTGTAGTGTTCGTTGTTGTGGTGTTCGTTGTTGTGGTGTTCGTTGTTGTAGTGTTCGTTGTTGAAGTGTTCGTTGTTGTTTTGTTCGTTGTTGTAGTGTTCAATGTTGTATTGTTCATTGTTGTAGTGTTAATTATTGTAGTGTTCGTTGTAGTGGTGTTCGTTGTTGTAATGGTCGTTTTTGTGATTTTCGTTGTTGTAATGTTTGTTGTTGAAGTGTTCGTTGTTGTAAAGTTCGTTGTTGTGGAGTTCGTTGTTGTGGTTTCGTTGTTGTATTGTTCGTTGTTGTGGTGTTCGTTTTTGTGGTGTTTATTGTTAAGGTTTTCGTAGTTGTAGTGTTCCCTGTTGTAGTGTTCGTTGTTGTAGTGTTCGTTGTTCAGATTTTCGTTGTTGTAGTGTTTATTATTGTGGTGTTCTTTGTTGAGATGTTCATTTTTGTGATGGTCGTTGTTGTGATGTTCGTTGTTGTAGTGTTCGTTGTTGTAGTGTTCGTTGTTCTGATTTTCGTTGTTGTAGTGTTCATTATTGTAGTGTTCGTTGTTGAGATGTTCGTTGTTGAGATGTTCGTTGTTGTAGTGTTCGTTGTTTTAGTGTTCGTTGTTGTAGTGTTCGTTGTTGTGGTGTTCGTTATGGTAGTGTTCGTTGTTGTAGTGTTCGTTGTTGTAGTGTTCGTTGTTTTGGTGTTCGTTGTTGTAGTGTTCGTTGTTGTAGTGTTCGTTGTTGTAGTGTTCGTTGTTGTAGTGTTCGTTGTTGAGATGTTCGTTGTTGAGATGTTCGTTGTTGTGGTGGTCGTTGTTGTAATGTTCGTTGTTGTGGTGGTCGTTGTTGTAGTGTTCGTTGTTGAGATGTTCGTTGTTGTAGTGTTCGTTGCTGAGATGTTCGTTGTTCAGAGGTTCGTTGTTGAGATGTTCGTTGTTGTGGTGGTCGTTGTTGTAATGTTCGTTCTTGTGATGTTCGTTGTTGTAGTGTTCGTTGTTGTAGTGTTCGTTGTTCTAATGTTCGTTGTTGTGGTGTTCGTTGTTGTAGCGTTCGTTGTTGTAGTGTTTGCTGTTGTAGTGTTCGTTGTTGTAATGTTAGTTGTTGTAGTGTTCATTGTTGTAATGGTCGTTTTTGTGATTTTCGTTTTTGTAATGTTTGTTGTTGAGGTGTTCGTTGTTGTAAAGTTCGTTGATGTGGAGTTCGTTGTTGTGGTGTTCGTTGTTGTATTGTTCGTTGTTGTGGTGTTCGTTGTTGTAAAGTTCGTTGTTGTGGAGTTTGTTGCTAAGGTTTTCGTAGTTGTAGTGTTCGTTGTTGTAGTGTTCGTTGTTGTAGTGTTCGTTGTTGTAGTGTTCATTGTTGTAGTGTTCGTTTTTGAGATGTTCGTTGTTGAGATGTTCGTTGTTGTAGTTTTCGTTGTTGAGATATTCGTTGTTGAGATGTTCGTTTTTGAGATGTTCGTTGTTGTGGTGTTCGTTGATGTGGTGTTCGTTGTTGTAGTGTTCGTTGTTGTAGTGTTCGTTGTTGTAGTGTTCGTTGTTGTAGTGTTCATTGTTGTAAAGTTCGTTGTTGAAGTGTTCGTTGTTGTAGTGTTCGTTGTTGTAGTGTTCGTGTTGTAATGTTCGTTGTTGTGGTGTTCGTTGTTGTACTGGTTGTTGTTGTAGTGTTCGTTCTTGTAGTGTTCATTGTTGTAATGTTCGTTGTTGTAGTGTTTGTTGTTGTAGTGTTCGTTGTTGTAGTGTATGTTGTTGTAGTGTTCGTTGTTGTAGTGTTCATTGTTGTGGAGTTCGTTCTTATAACGTTCGTTGTTGTAGTGTTCGTTGTTCTAATGTTCGATGTTGTGGTGTTCGTTGTTGTAGCGTTCGTTGTTGTAGTGTTTGTTGTTATAGTGTTCGTTGTTGTAATATTAGTTGTTGTAGTGTTCATTGTTGTAATTTTCGTTGTTATGGTGTTCGTTGTGGTAGTGTTCGTTGTTGTGGTGTTCGTTGTTGTGGTGTTCGTTGTTGTAGTGTTCGTTGTTGTGGTGTTCGTTGTTGTGGTGTTCGTTGTTGAGGTGTTCGTTGTTGAAGTGTTCGTTGTTGTTTTGTTCGTTGTTGTAGTGTTCAATGTTGTATTGTTCGTTGTTGTAGTGTTAATTATTGTAGTGTTCGTTGTAGTGGTGTTCGTTGTTGTAATGGTCGTTTTTGTGATTTTAGTTGTTGTGGAGTTCGTTGTTGTGGTGTTCGTTGTTGTATTGTTCTTTGTTGTGGTGTTCGTTGTTGTAAAGTTCGTTGTTGTGGTGTTTGTTGTTAAGGTTTTCGTAGTTGTAGTGTTCGTTGTTGTAGTGTTCGTTGTTCTTATTTTCGTTGTTGTAGTGTTCATTATTGTTGTGTTCGTTGTTGTGGTGATCGTTGTTCTAGTGTTCGTTGTTCTAGTGTTCATTTTTGTGGTGTTCGTTGTTGTGGTGTTCGTTGTTCTAGTGTTCGTTGTTGTAGTGTTCGTTGTTGAGATGTTCGTTGTTGAGATGTTCGTTTTTGTGATGGTCGTTGTTGTGATGTTCGTTGTTGTAGTGTTCGTTGTTGAGATGTTCGTTATTGTGGTGTTCGTTGCAGTAGTGTTCGTTGTTGAGATGTTCGTTGTTGTAGTGTTCGTTGTTTTAGTGTTCGTTGTTGAGATGTTCGTTGTTGTGGAGTTCGTTGTTGTGGTGTTCGTTGTTGTATTGTTCGTTGTTGTGGTGTTCGTTGTTGTAAAGTTCGTTGTTGTGGTGTTTGTTGTTATGGTTTTCGTAGTTGTAGTGTTCGTTGTTGTAGTGTTCGTTGTTCTGATTTTCGTTGTTGTAGTGTTCTTAATTGTGGTGTTCGTTGTTGTAAAGTTCGTTGTTGTGGAGTTTGTTGCTAAGGTTTTCGTAGTTGTAGTGTTCGTTGTTCTGATTTTCGTTGTTGTAGTGTTCATTATTGTGGTGTTCGTTGTTGAGATGTTCGTTGTTGTGATGTTCGTTGTTGTGATGTTCGTTCTTGTGGTGTTCGTTGTTGTAGTGTTCGTTGTTGAGATGTTCGTTGTTGTGGTGTTCGTTGTTGTAGTGTTCGTTGTTGAGATGTTCGTTGTTGTAGTGTTCGTTGTTGTAGTGTTCGTTGTTGTAGTGTTCATTGTTGTAGTGTTCGTTTTTGAGATGTTCGTTGTTGAGATGTTCGTTGTTGTAGTTTTTGTTGTTGAGATATCCGTTGTTGAGATGTTCGTTTTTGAGATGTTCGTTGTTGTGGTGTTCGTTGATGTGGTGTTCGTTGTTGTAGTGTTCGTTGTTGTAGTGTTCGTTTTTGTAGTGTTCGTTGTTGTAGTGTTCATTGTTGTAAAGTTCGTTGTTGAAGTGTTCGTTGTTGTAGTGTTCGTTGTTGTAGTGTTCGTTGTTGTAATGTTCGTTGTTGTGGTGTTCGTTGTTGTACTGGTTGTTGTTGTAGTGTTCGTTCTTGTAGTGTTCATTGTTGTAATGTTCGTTGTTGTAGTGTTTGTTGTTGTAGTGTTCGTTGTTGTAGTGTATGTTGTTGTAGTGTTCGTTGTTGTAGTGTTCATTGTTGTGGAGTTCGTTCTTATAACGTTCGTTGTTGTAGTGTTCGTTGTTCTAATGTTCGATGTTGTGGTGTTCGTTGTTGTAGCGTTCGTTGTTGTAGTGTTTGTTGTTATAGTGTTCGTTGTTGTAATATTAGTTGTTGTAGTGTTCATTGTTGTAATTTTCGTTGTTATGGTGTTCGTTGTGGTAGTGTTCGTTGTTGTGGTGTTCGTTGTTGTGGTGTTCGTTGTTGTAGTGTTCGTTGTTGTGGTGTTCGTTGTTGTGGTGTTCGTTGTTGTAGTGTTCGTTGTTGAAGTGTTCGTTGTTGTTTTGTTCGTTGTTGTAGTGTTCAATGTTGTATTGTTCGTTGTTGTAGTGTTAATTATTGTAGTGTTCGTTGTAGTGGTGTTCGTTGTTGTAATGGTCGTTTTTGTGATTTTAGTTGTTGTGGAGTTCGTTGTTGTGGTGTTCGTTGTTGTATTGTTCTTTGTTGTGGTGTTCGTTGTTGTAAAGTTCGTTGTTGTGGTGTTTGTTGTTAAGGTTTTCGTAGTTGTAGTGTTCGTTGTTGTAGTGTTCGTTGTTCTTATTTTCGTTGTTGTAGTGTTCATTATTGTTGTGTTCGTTGTTGTGGTGATCGTTGTTCTAGTGTTCGTTGTTGTAGTGTTCATTTTTGTGGTGTTCGTTGTTGTGGTGTTCGTTGTTCTAGTGTTCGTTGTTGTAGTGTTCGTTGTTGAGATGTTCGTTGTTGAGATGTTCGTTTTTGTGATGGTCGTTGTTGTGATGTTCGTTGTTGTAGTGTTCGTTGTTGAGATGTTCGTTATTGTGGTGTTCGTTGCAGTAGTGTTCGTTGTTGAGATGTTCGTTGTTGTAGTGTTCGTTGTTTTAGTGTTCGTTGTTGAGATGTTCGTTGTTGTGGAGTTCGTTGTTGTGGTGTTCGTTGTTGTATTGTTCGTTGTTGTGGAGTTCGTTGTTGTAAAGTTCGTTGTTGTGGTGTTTGTTGTTATGGTTTTCGTAGTTGTAGTGTTCGTTGTTGTAGTGTTCGTTGTTCTGATTTTCGTTGTTGTAGTGTTCTTAATTGTGGTGTTCGTTGTTGTAAAGTTCGTTGTTGTGGAGTTTGTTGCTAAGGTTTTCGTAGTTGTAGTGTTCGTTGTTCTGATTTTCGTTGTTGTAGTGTTCATTATTGTGGTGTTCGTTGTTGAGATGTTCGTTGTTGTGATGTTCGTTGTTGTGATGTTCGTTCTTGTGGTGTTCGTTGTTGTAGTGTTCGTTGTTGAGATGTTCGTTGTTGTGGTGTTCGTTGTTGTAGTGTTCGTTGTTGAGATGTTCGTTGTTGTAGTGTTCGTTGTTGTAGTGTTCGTTGTTGTAGTGTTCATTGTTGTAGTGTTCGTTTTTGAGATGTTCGTTGTTGAGATGTTCGTTGTTGTAGTTTTTGTTGTTGAGATATCCGTTGTTGAGATGTTCGTTTTTGAGATGTTCGTTGTTGTGGTGTTCGTTGATGTGGTGTTCGTTGTTGTAGTGTTCGTTGTTGTAGTGTTCGTTTTTGTAGTGTTCGTTGTTGTAGTGTTCATTGTTGTAAAGTTCGTTGTTGAAGTGTTCGTTGTTGTAGTGTTCGTTGTTGTAGTGTTCGTTGTTGTAATGTTCGTTGTTGTGGTGTTCGTTGTTGTACTGGTTGTTGTTGTAGTGTTCGTTGTTGTAGTGTATGTTGTTGTAGTGTTCGTTGTTGTAGTGTTCATTGTTGTGGAGTTCGTTCTTATAACGTTCGTTGTTGTAGTGTTCGTTGTTCTAATGTTCGATGTTGTGGTGATCGTTGTTGTAGCGTTCGTTGTTGTAGTGTTTGTTGTTATAGTGTTCGTTGTTGTAATATTAGTTGTTGTAGTGTTCATTGTTGTATTTTTCGTTGTTGTGGTGTTCGTTGTGGTAGTGTTCCTTGTTGTGGTGTTCATTGTTGTGGTGTTCGTTGTTGTAGTGTTCGTTGTTGTGGTGTTCGTTGTTGTGGTGTTCGTTGTTGTCGTGTTCGTTGTTGAAGTGTTCGTTGTTGTTTTGTTCGTTGTTGTAGTGTTCAATGTTGTATTGTTCGTTGTTGTAGTGTTAATTATTGTAGTGTTCGTTGTAGTGGTGTTCGTCGTTGTAATGGTCGTTTTTGTGATTTTCGTTGTTGTAACGTTCGTTGTTGAGGTGTTCGTTGGTGTAAAGTTCGTTGTTGTGGAGTTCGTTGTTGTGGTGTTCGTTGTTGTATTGTTCTTTGTTGTGGTGTTCGTTGTTGTAAAGTTCGTTGTTGTGGTGTTCGTTGTAGTAGTGTTCGTTGTTGAGATGTTCGTTGCTGTAGTGTTCGTTGTTTTAGTGTTCGTTGTTGCATTGTTCGTTGTTTTGGTGTTCGTTGTTGTAAAGTTCGTTGTTGTGGTGTTTGTTGTTAAGGTTTTCGTAGTTGTAGTGTTCGTTGTTGTAGTGTTCGTTGTTCTTATTTTCGTTGTTGTAGTGTTCATTATTGTTGTGTTCGTTGTTGTGGTGTTCGTTGTTCTAGTGTTCGTTGTTGTAGTGTTCATTTTTGTGGTGTTCGTTGTTGTGGTGTTCGTTGTTCTAGTGTTCGTTGTTGTAGTGTTCGTTGTTGAGATGTTCGTTGTTGAGATGTTCGTTTTTGTGATGGTCGTTGTTGTGATGTTCGTTGTTGTAGTGTTCGTTGTTGAGATGTTCGTTATTGTGGTGTTCGTTGTTCTAGTGTTCGTTGTTGTAGTGTTCGTTGTTGAGATGTTCGTTGTTGAGATGTTCGTTGTTGTAGTGTTCGTTGTTTTAGTGTACGTTGTTGTATTGTTCGTTGTTGTGGTGTTCGTTGTTGTGGTGTTTATTGTTAAGGTTTTTGTAGTTGTAGTGTTCCCTGTTGTAGTGTTCGTTGTTGTAGTGTTCGTTGTTCTGATTTTCGTTGTTGTAGTGTTTATTATTGTGGTGTTCTTTGTTGAGATGTTCGTTTTTGTGATGGTCGTTGTTGTGATGTTCGTTGTTGTAGTGTTCATTGTTGTAGTGTTCGTTGTTCTGATTTTCGTTGTTGTAGTGTTCATTATTGTGGTGTTCGTTGTTGAGATGTTCGTTGTTGTGATGTTCGTTGTTGTAAAGTTCGTTGTTGTGGTGTTTGTTGTTGAGATGTTCGTAGTTGTAGAGTTCGTTGTTGAGATGTTCGTTGTTGTGGTGTTCGTTGTTGTGATGTTCGTTGTTGTGGTGTTCATTGTTTATAGTGTTCATTGTTTATAGTGTTCGTTGTTTATAGTGTTCGTTGTTGAGAGGTTCGTTGTTGAGATGTTCGTTGTTGTAAAGTTCGTTGTTGTGGTGTTTGTTGTTAAGATGTTCGTAGTTGTAGTGCTCGTTGTTGTAGTGTAAATTGTTGAAGTGTTCGTTGTTCTGATTTTCGTTGTTGTAGTGTTCATTATTGTGGTGTTCGTTGTTGTGGTGTTCGTTGTTCTAGTGTTCGTTGTTGTAGTGTTCATTATTGTGGTGTTCGTTGTTGTGGTGTTCGTTGTTCTATTGTTCGTTGTTGTAGTGTTCGTTGTTGAGATGTTCGTTGTTAAAATGTTCGTTTTTGTGATGGTCGTTGTTTTAGTGTTTGTTGTTGTAGTGTTCGTTGTTGTGGTGTTCGTTATGGTAGTGTTCGTTGTTGTAGTGTTCGTTGTTGTAGTGTTCGTTGTTTTGGTGTTCGTTGTTGTAGTGTTCGTTGTTGTAGTGTTCGTTGTTGTAGTGTTCGTTGTTGTAGTGTTCGTTGTTGAGATGTTCGTTGTTGAGATGTTCGTTGTTGTAGTGTTCGTTGCTGAGATGTTCGTTGTTCAGAGGTTCGTTGTTGAGATGTTCGTTGTTGTGGTGGTTGTTGTTGTAATGTTCGTTCTTGTGATGTTCGTTGTTATAGTGTTCGTTGTTGAGATATTCGTTGTTGAGATGTTCGTTGTTGAGATGTTCATTGTTGTGGTGTACGTTGATGTGGTGTTCGTTGTTGTAGTGTTCGTTGTTGTAGTGTTCGTTGTTGTAGTGTTCGTTGTTGTAGTGTCCATTGTTGTAAAGTTCGTTGTTGTAGTGTTCGTTGTTGTAGTGTTCGTTGTTGTTGTGTTCGTTGTTGTAATGTTTGTTGTTGTGGTGTTCGTTGTTGTAATGTTCATTGTTGCAGTGTTCGTTCTTGTAGTGTTCATTGTTGTAATGTTCGTTGTTGTAATGTTCGTTGTTGTAGTGTTTTTTGTTGTAGTGTTCGTTGTTGTAGTGTATGTTGTTGTAGTGTTCGTTGTTGTAGTTTTCTTTGTTGTGGAGTTCGTTCTTATAACGTTCGTTGTTGTAGTGTTCGTTGTTCTAATGTTCGTTGTTGTGGTGTTCGTTGTTGTAGCGTTCGTTGTTGTAGTGTTCGTTGTTGTATTGTTCGTTGTTGTGGTGTTAGTAGTTGTAAAGTTCGTTGTTGTGGTGTTTGTTGCTAAGGTTTTCGTAGTTGTAGTGTTCTTTGTTGTAGTGTTCGTTGTTCTTATTTTCGTTGTTGTAGTGTTCATTATTGTGGTGTTCGTTGTTGAGATGTTCGTTGTTGTGATGTTCGTTGTTGTGATGTTCGTTCTTGTGGTGCTCGTTGTTGTAGTGTTCGTTGTTGAGATGTTCGTCGTTGTGGTGTTCGTTGGGGTTAGTGTTCGTTGTTGAGATGTTCGTTGTTGTAGTGTTCGTTGTTTTATTGTTCGTTGTTGTAGTGTTCGTTGTTGTGGTGTTCGTTATGGTAGTGTTCGTTGTTGTAGTGTTCGTTGTTGTAGTGTTCGTTGTTTTGGTGTTCGTTGTTGTAGTGTTCGTTGTTGTAGTGTTCGTTGTTGTAGTGTTCGTTGTTGTAGTGTTCGTTGTTGAGATGTTCGTTGTTGATATTTTCGTTGTTGTAGTGTTCGTTGCTGAGATGTTTGTTGTTCAGAGGTTCGTTGTTGAGATGTTCGTTGTTGTGGTGGTCGTTGTTGTAATGTTCGTTCTTGTGATGTTCGTTGTTGTAGTGTTCGTTGTTCTAATGTTCGTTGTTGTGGTGTTCGTTGTTGTAGCGTTCGTTGTTGTAGTGTTTGTTGTTGTAGTGTTCGTTGTTGTAATGTTAGTTGTTGTAGGGTTCATTGTTGTAATGGTCGTTTTTGTGATTTTCGTTTTTGTAATGTTTGTTGTTGAGGTGTTCGTTGTTGTAAAGTTCGTTGTTGTGGAGTTCGTTGTTGTGGTGTTCGTTGTTGTATTGTTCGTTGTTGTGGTGTTCGTTGTTGTAAAGTTCGTTGTTGTGGAGTTTGTTGCTAAGGTTTTCGTAGTTGTAGTGTTCGTTGTTCTGATTTTCGTTGTTGTAGTGTTCATTATTGTGGTGTTCGTTGTTGAGATGTTCGTTGTTGTGATGTTCGTTGTTGTGATGTTCGTTCTTGTGGTGTTCGTTGTTGTAGTGTTCGTTGTTGAGATGTTCGTTGTTGTGGTGTTCGTTGTTGTAGTGTTCGTTGTTGAGATGTTCGTTGTTGTAGTGTTCGTTGTTGTAGTGTTCGTTGTTGTAGTGTTCATTGTTGTAGTGTTCGTTTTTGAGATGTTCGTTGCTGAGATGTTCGTTGTTGTAGTTTTCGTTGTTGAGATATTCGTTGTTGAGATGTTCGTTTTTGAGATGTTCGTTGTTGTGGTGTTCGTTGATGTGGTGTTCGTTGTTGTAGTGTTCGTTGTTGTAGTGTTCGTTGTTGTAGTGTTCGTTGTTGTAGTGTTCATTGTTGTAAAGTTCGTTGTTGAAGTGTTCGTTGTTGTAGTGTTCGTTGTTGTAGTGTTCGTTGTTGTAATGTTCGTTGTTGTGGTGTTCGTTGTTGTACTGGTTGTTGTTGTAGTGTTCGTTCTTGTAGTGTTCATTGTTGTAATGTTCGTTGTTGTAGTGTTTGTTGTTGTAGTGTTCGTTGTTGTAGTGTATGTTGTTGTAGTGTTCGTTGTTGTAGTGTTCATTGTTGTGAAGTTCGTTCTTATAACGTTCGTTGTTGTAGTGTTCGTTGTTCTAATGTTCGATGTTGTCGTGTTCGTTGTTGTAGCGTTCGTTGTTGTAGTGTTTGTTGTTATAGTGTTCGTTGTTGTAATATTAGTTGTTGTAGTGTTCATTGTTGTAATTTTCGTTGTTGTGGTGTTCGTTGTGGTAGTGTTCGTTGTTGTGGTGTTCGTTGTTGTGGTGTTCGTTGTTGTAGTGTTCGTTGTTGTGGTGTTCGTTGTTGTGGTGTTCGTTGTTGTAGTGTTCGTTGTTGAAGTGTTCGTTGTTGTTTTGTTCGTTGTTGTAGTGTTCAATGTTGTATTGTTCGTTGTTGTAGTGTTAATTATTGTAGTGTTCGTTGTAGTGGTGTTCGTTGTTGTAATGGTCGTTTTTGTGATTTTCGTTGTTGTAACGTTCGTTGTTGAGGTGTTCGTTGGTGTAAAGTTCGTTGTTGTGGAGTTCGTTGTTGTGGTGTTCGTTGTTGTATTGTTCTTTGTTGTGGTGTTCGTTGTTGTAAAGTTCGTTGTTGTGGTGTTTGTTGTTAAGGTTTTCGTAGTTGTAGTGTTCGTTGTTCTTATTTTCGTTGTTGTAGTGTTCATTATTGTGGTGTTCGTTGTTGTGGTGTTCGTTGTTCTAGTGTTTGTTGTTGTAGTGTTCATTATTGTGGTGTTCGTTGTTGTGGTGTTCGTTGTTCTAGTGTTCGTTGTTGTAGTGTTCGTTGTTGAGATGTTCGTTGTTGAGATGTTCGTTTTTGTGATGGTCGTTGTTGTGATGTTCGTTGTTGTAGTGTTCGTTGTTGAGATGTTCGTTATTGTGGTGTTCGTTGTAGTAGTGTTCGTTGTTAAGATGTTCGTTGCTGTAGTGTTCGTTGTTTTAGTGTTCGTTGTTGTATTGTTCGTTGTTTTGGTGTTCGTTGTTGTAAAGTTCGTTGTTGTGGTGTTTGTTGTTAAGGTTTTCGTAGTTGTAGTGTTCGTTGTTGTAGTGTTCGTTGTTCTTATTTTCGTTGTTGTAGTGTTCATTATTGTTTTGTTCGTTGTTGTGGTGTTCGTTGTTCTAGTGTTCGTTGTTGTAGTGTTCATTTTTGTGGTGTTCGTTGTTGTGGTGTTCGTTGTTCTAGTGTTCGTTGTTGTAGTGTTCGTTGTTGAGATGTTCGTTGTTGAGATGTTCGTTTTTGTGATGGTCGTTGTTGTGATGTTCGTTGTTGTAGTGTTCGTTGTTGAGATGTTCGTTATTGTGGTGTTCGTTGTAGTAGTGTTCGTTGTTGAGATGTTCGTTGTTGAGATGTTCGTTGTTGTAGTGTTCGTTGTTTTAGTGTTCGTTGTTGAGATGTTCGTTGTTGTGGAGTTCGTTTTTGTGGTGTTCGTTGTTGTATTGTTCGTTGTTGTGGTGTTCGTTGTTGTAAAGTTCGTTGTTGTGGTGTTTGTTGTTATGGTTTTCGTAGTTGTAGTGTTCTTTGTTGTAGTGTTCGTTGTTCTGATTTTCGTTGTTGTAGTGTTCATTATTGTGGTGTTCGTTGTTGTAAAGTTCGTTGTTGTGGAGTTTGTTGCTAAGGTTTTCGTAGTTGTAGTGTTCGTTGTTCTGATTTTCGTTGTTGTAGTGTTCATTATTGTGGTGTTCGTTGTTGAGATGTTCGTTGTTGTGATGTTCGTTGTTGTGATGTTCGTTCTTGTAGTGTTCGTTGTTGTAGTGTTCGTTGTTGAGATGTTCGTTGTTGTGGTGTTCGTTGTTGTAGTGTTCGTTATTGAGATGTTCGTTGTTGTAGTGTTCGTTGTTGTAGTGTTCGTTGTTGTAGTTTTCATTGTTGTAGTGTTCGTTTTTGAGATGTTCGTTGTTGAGATGTTCGTTGTTGTAGTTTTCGTTGTTGAGATATTCGTTGTTGAGATGTTCGTTTTAGAGATGTTCGTTGTTGTGGTGTTCGTTGATGTGGTGTTCGTTGTTGTAGTGTTCGTTGTTGTAGTGTTCGTTGTTGTAGTGTTCGTTCTTGTAGTGTTCATTGTTGTAAAGTTCGTTGTTGAAGTGTTCGTTGTTGTAGTGTTCGTTGTTGTAATGTTCGTTGTTGTGGTGTTCGTTGTTGTACTGGTTGTTGTTGTAGTGTTCGTTCTTGTAGTGTTCATTGTTGTAATGTTCGTTGTTGTAGTGTTTGTTGTTGTAGTGTTCGTTGTTGTAGTGTATGTTGTTGTAGTGTTCGTTGTTGTAGTGTTCATTGTTGTGGAGTTCGTTCTTATAACGTTCGTTGTTGTAGTGTTCGTTGTTCTAATGTTCGATGTTGTGGTGTTCGTTGTTGTAGCGTTCGTTGTTGTAGTGTTTGTTGTTATAGTGTTCGTTGTTGTAATATTAGTTGTTGTAGTGTTCATTGTTGTAATTTTCGTTGTTGTGGTGTTCGTTGTGGTAGTGTTCGTTGTTGTGGTGTTCATTGTTGTGGTGTTCGTTGTTGTAGTGTTCGTTGTTGTGGTGTTCGTTGTTGTGGTGTTCGTTGTTGTAGTGTTCGTTGTTGAAGTGTTCGTTGTTGTTTTGTTCGTTGTTGTAGTGTTCAATGTTGTATTGTTCGTTGTTGTAGTGTTAATTATTGTAGTGTTCGTTGTAGTGGTGTTCGTTGTTGTAATGGTCGTTTTTGTGATTTTCGTTGTTGTAACGTTCGTTGTTGAGGTGTTCGTTGGTGTAAAGTTCGTTGTTGTGGAGTTCGTTGTTGTGGTGTTCGTTGTTGTATTGTTCTTTGTTGTGGTGTTCGTTGTTGTAAAGTTCGTTGTTGTGGTGTTCGTTGTAGTAGTGTTCGTTGTTGAGATGTTCGTTGCTGTAGTGTTCGTTGTTTTAGTGTTCGTTGTTGTATTGTTCGTTGTTTTGGTGTTCGTTGTTGTAAAGTTCGTTGTTGTGGTGTTTGTTGTTAAGGTTTTCGTAGTTGTAGTGTTCATTGTTGTAGTGTTCGTTGTTCTTATTTTCGTTGTTGTAGTGTTCATTATTGTTGTGTTCGTTGTTGTGGTGTTCGTTGTTCTAGTGTTCGTTGTTGTAGTGTTCATTTTTGTGGTGTTCGTTGTTGTGGTGTTCGTTGTTCTAGTGTTCGTTGTTGTAGTGTTCGTTGTTGAGATGTTCGTTGTTGAGATGTTCGTTTTTGTGATGGTCGTTGTTGTGATGTTCGTTGTTGTAGTGTTCGTTGTTGAGATGTTCGTTATTGTGGTGTTCGTTGTAGTAGTGTTCGTTGTTGAGATGTTCGTTGTTGAGATGTTCGTTGTTGCAGTGTTCGTTGTTTTAGTGTTCGTTGTTGAGATGTTCGTTGTTGTGGAGTTCGTTGTTGTGGTGTTCGTTGTTGTATTGTTCGTTGTTGTGGTGTTCGTTGTTGTAAAGTTCGTTGTTGTGGTGTTTGTTGTTATGGTTTTCGTAGTTGTAGTGTTCGTTGTTGTAGTGTTCGTTGTTCTGATTTTCGTTGTTGTAGTGTTCATTATTGTGGTGTTCGTTGTTGAGATGTTCGTTGTTGTGATGTTCGTTGTTGTGATGTTCGTTCTTGTGGTGTTCATTGTTGTAGTGTTCGTTGTTGAGATGTTCGTTGTTGTGGTGTTCGTTGTTGTAGTGTTCGTTGTTGAGATGTTCTTTGTTGTAGTGTTCGTTGTTGTAGTATTCGTTTTTGAGATGTTCGTTGTTGAGATGTTCGTTGTTGTAGTGTTCGTTGTTGAGAGGTTCGTTGTTGAGATGTTCGTTGTTGTGGTGGTCGTTGTTGTAATGTTCGTTGTTGTGATGTTCGTTGTTGTAGTGTTCGTTGTTGAGATATTCGTTGTTGAGATGTGCGTTGTTGAGATGTTCGTTGTTGTGGTGTTCGTTGATGTGGTGTTCGTTGTTGTAGTGTTCGTTGTTGTAGTGTTCGTTGTTGTATTGTTCGTTGTTGTAGTGTTCATTGTTGTAAAGTTCGTTGTTGTAGTGTTCGTTGTTGTAGTGTTCGTTGTTGTAGTGTTCGTTGTTGTAATGTTCGTTGTTGTGGTGTTCGTTGTTGTACTGTTCGTTGTTGTAGTGTTCAATCTTGTAGTGTTCATTGTTGTAATGTTCGTTGTTGTAGTGTTTGTTGTTGTAGTGTTCGTTGTTGTAGTGTATGTTGTTGCAGTGTTCGTTGTTGTAGTGTTCATTGTTGTGGAGTTCGTTCTTATAACGTTCGTTCTTTTAGTGTTCGTTGTTCTAATGTTCGTTGTTGTGGTGTTTGTTGTTGTAGCGTTCGTTGTTGTAGTGTTTGTTGTTGTAGTGTTCGTTGTTTTAATGTTAGTTGTTGTAGTGTTCATTGTTGTAATTTTCGTTGTTGTGGTGTTCGTTGTTGTAGTGTTCATTGTTGTGGTGTTCGTTGTTGTGGTGTTCGTTGTTGTAGTGTTCGTTGTTGTGGTGTTCGTTGTTGTGGTGTTCGTTGTTGTAAAGTTCGTTGTTGAAGTGTTCGTTGTTGTAGTGTTCGTTGTTGTAGTGTTCGTTGTTGTGGTGTTCGTTGTTGTGGTGTTCGTTGTTGTAAAGTTCGTTGTTGAAGTGTTCGTTGTTGTAGTGTTCGTTGTTGTAGTGTTCGTTGTTGTAATGTTCGTGTTGTGGTGTTCGTTGTTGTACTGTTCGTTGTTGTAGTGTTCGTTCTTGTAGTGTTCATTGTTGTAATGTTCGTTGTTGTAGTGTTCATTATTGTGGTGTTCGTTGTTGTGGTGTTCGTTGTTCTAGTGTTCGTTGTTGTAGTGTTCGTTGTTGAGATGTTCGTTGTTGAGATGTTCGTTTTTGTGATGGTCGTTGTTGTGATGTTCGTTGTTGTAGTGTTCGTTGTTGTAGTGTTCGTTGTTCTGATTTTCGTTGTTGTAGTGTTCAATATTGTCTTGTTCGTTGTTGAGATGTTCGTTGTTGTGATGTTCGTTGTTGTAAAGTTCGTTGTTGTGGTGTTTGTTGTTGAGATGTTCGTAGTTGTAGAGTTCGTTGTTGAGATGTTCGTTGTTGTGATGTTCGTTGTTGTGATGTTCGTTGTTGTGGTGTTCATTGTTTATAGTGTTCGTTGTTTATAGTGTTCGTTGTTGAGAGGTTCGTTGTTGAGATGTTCGTTGTTGTAATGTTCGTTGTTGTGGTGTTTGTTGTTGAGAAGTTCGTAGTTGTAGAGTTCGTTGTTGAGATGTTCGTTGTTGTGGTGTTCATTGTTGTGGGACATTTGGGGCTTGACTCTATTTATTTAAATATTAATATAATGAAAATCAATTACGAAGGACCACCCGCTTTTATTGGAAAAAGGGAAACTAAGAAAATATGATCATTAAAAACTTCCTAGATGAACCAGAAACTATGGATAAAATACTAGAGAATATGATCACTGAAATAATTAATGAGCTGTTTAATTAAATGAATCAAAGCCTCAAACACCTACATTGGGGGGTTATTACTGGAACTCAATACGTCCAGGAACTAGTGTGGTTCGTTCACCAGTCCAATGTATAATAATCTAATCCTATGAACATTTATAGAGTCATTATCTTTATCATCAATGAGAACATAGATTACGAACATGAAAAATAATAATCATAATAAACACATGTTAATCCAATGAACAGAGTTCTGCATGTAAAAGAATACAGATAATAGAAATCAAGGAATACGGAAAGAATCTTAGCTTAAAGACGATTTCCAAGAAGTTAGTTACGACTCATCCTCTGATTCTCCTGGACTCGTCATGGAACACTGGGAGTTGATTAACATGGGAAATGACAGCTCGGAGAATTCCTCACACACGCTGTAAATCAAATTGTTTTCAGTAGCAACAGATTAAGCTACTGGATATCTATGTTCAAGAAATTGAGATTAATAATAAGAGGAAATAATGACCTGTAGTTTTTTATTGTCGCACAGCGTCACGACAAGCTACCCAGCTATAAACCCACCCCCTATATGATGCATCAAATAAGGATAAAGGTACTTAGCTAATATGGGCACTGTGTAAGTTAAGGCCAGCCGAAGTTCGGTTCTAGGTTCCGGTCCAGCCTATCCTAGATACTGACGCGCTTCACTGGCCGGTCACGTGGTATTACATAGAACCAAATTTAACAGGTTCTGGCCGAATGTCAAATTAATCTCTTGACCATTCGACTTGTTATGTAAATGACACTGACACCAGTGAAGTTAAGGTCTGCAAAGGTTCTTCACACCTCACAGTGGCAACTTTCTTCTAGAGATCTTGATGGCGTCTACCCTGGTGGCTGGGGTAATGGTGTCTCATCGTGAGCGCGTTGCCTCGTGTACTGGCGTCTCCTCCACCCTGCTCCGCGTCCTGCATTTGTTACTCAAATTATTTATTGCGGATATTATCATTCCTCGCAGTTGTGATTGAAATGCTCGGATAAGGACAGGTTTATTAATTAGAGGAGTTAAATATTATTATTTGCCCGTTTTATGATAGTAAACGAACAATGGAGATGAATTAAAGTCTCTCCAGGGCATTCACGCGTGACGTTAAATTTATTACTAGATAACAGTTATAACTATAAACGCTCTATTTGGCTTTAGTTGGGGATCAGTTTATCTGTAATTAATTATCACACAGAACACTGTTGTTTATAGAGAATCAAATTCAATTCTCAGACACACTGAATATAAATGTGTTTATTACAATGGAATCTGACGCAATACTGGCGTCGGGTGACGTAAGAATTCTAGCCTTATTGTACAGATGTAATCATTAGTACATGTGAACTCTACTTTGGGTTATTTTTAATCACTACAATCATTAGTAGAATTAGTAATAATTAATGAGAATACAACAGTGTTGTATTTAGTGTTGGAAATTTCCAACATAACTCCGGGGGGAGGATTCTAGGGTCGTAGTGTAATGTGGAGTACTGACACCTATTCCGAAGTTGAGATTAATATTAGTATGTTAGTACACACATAACGAATGTCCAGTATTTGTCAAGGACATACAAGAAACTTAAGTCTTGCTGATTTTCATGTTAAAAGGAACATGTTATTATGAATTACCTAAAGCTAATAATTAAGAAAGCCTACAATAACTCTGAGATTGGTGTCGCTATGACATGTAATGTGTATGTTACAAATCTATAAGTCTGCAAACTCTCAAGTACTCTAGATAAATAATGTTTTTATAGCCTACACAATAATTAAAGATTTAAATCACACAATTTAAACAACAGAATCTACTGTGATGGGAATGTCCTGGGTCA
This sequence comes from Procambarus clarkii, assembly GCF_040958095.1. Taxonomy (NCBI): domain Eukaryota; kingdom Metazoa; phylum Arthropoda; class Malacostraca; order Decapoda; family Cambaridae; genus Procambarus; species Procambarus clarkii. The sequence goes on along the minus strand of NC_091182.1, from coordinate 9,046,972 downwards.
TAGTGACTTGTAATGGTTTGTTACTCAACATCACACCGCAGTATCATCATAGTTATCTAAATTGGATGTGAAATGAATTACTCTTGGTCAGAGTTGTAATAGGCTTGCAGTTTCCGCCTACATTGTTGAGCAGCAGCTCTAGTGGGGCGGTTGCTCGGAGGATCAGAATTACTGTCCTCGGAAACTGGATCCGGCTGATATTCTCGTTCAGCCAATTCAAGAGGAACCAGCTTCTCTAAAGTTTTTAGAGTAGTGTTGCCTCGGCATAAAACTTTCACTACTCTCAGGACACCTTGATGATCTGGATGAATGGCAACAATTTTGCCTATGGACCACTCTGACCTTGGTCCATCACTGTCGACTAGTACTAGGTCCCCTGGTTTTAATTGCACTTTATTGTAAGGACTCGAAGCTCCGTAGTGGTACTCTCATAGAGCTGTGAGGTACTCTCGAGTCCACACCTCATTCCACCTGTTAATAACTCTTGAGAGATGCTGGTAGCTTTCCACCAAGTCACCTCTGGTCACATGTGACGGGTCTACGGGGTCCTCTTCGGCTAAAGGGATGAGAGGGCTCAGTAGACCTCCATGGATCAAGTGTGAGGGGCTCTCTGGGCGAAATTATCAGACAGGTTGGTTAATGGGCGGTTATTGACTCGCGCCTCGATTTCCACAACAATAGTTTGGAGTTCGGAGTAACTGACCTTTTGTCTGTGTAAAGTTTTCCTTAGACACTTCTTGACTGTGCCTACCATTCGCTCATAGAACCCACCTTGCCAAGGGGCTCTCAGTGCTATGAATTTCCAGTGACATTGTCGTCTCTGTAGGACCGACTGTACTTATGGGTGGTTCCAGACTTCTCGCAAACAAGCTTCTCCTGCCACAAAATTGGAACCATTGTCCGATATCATTAATTTGGGACAAGATCTGCGAGCAGCAAATCTGCGGAAGGCCTGGATGAAGGCTTCAGCACTCATGTCTGAAGTGACTTCTAAATGTACGCCTCTGGTTGTAGCACACGTAAAGAGACAAATGTATGCTTTCACTGGTATCTTATCTGGGTTGCCAGTGAGAAGTAAGGCTCCTGTGTAATCGACACCAGTAGTTTCGAAAGGACGAAGATGAACCACTCTTTCTTCAGGGAGTGGTGGAGGTCCTGGGTAAGGATATACTCTAGCATCGTATCTTTTACAGATTACACAAGATTTAATAATTGACTTAACTGTCTGACGACCTTGAGGAAGCTAGGACTTTTGTCTAAGGTCGGTGAGAGTATCTAACACTCCACCATGTAAAGTACCATATTGATGGTGATGTAAAACAAGAAGTTTAGTGATGATGTTGTGACGAGGTAGAAGAATTTGATTCTTTGTGTCCAAATAAATTTTTGCATGAAGCAAACGTCCTCCACATCTTAGTATATTATGAGTGTTGGCATCATACCAGATACCTAGAGACTTAGTTAATTTATCTGGAAGATTTTCATATTCGCTTCCATATGTCTCTTGTTGTGCACGTTTGATCCAGTAGAGGATAGGATTGGGAAACTTATGTCGAATTCCTATCTTAGCAAGAAAATCAAACACATGTGCAGTCACTCTTAATAACTTGCTTAAGTTAGAATAATTGTGAGGATCAATGGCTAAGATTCGTTGAGGTTCTGGTTATTTCATGGGAGTGGTGATATTGGTCACTATGACTTGTGGCTTTTGTTTGGGCCACTGACCACCAACAAGCCATGAAGGTCCATTGAACCACAGCGAAGACTTGATAAGTTGTTTTAGTGTTAACCCTCGAGATAAATAATCTGCAGGATTGTCCTTAGTAGGAACATGTCTGAATTTATATCCAGCAGATAACTCATGAATTTCCCTAACACGATTACTGACGTAGGGAATCTTGTTGTTGTTGTTTCCTACCCATTGTAAGACGGCCTCGTTGTCTGACCACACGACAATCTCACCAAAGTGGATATTATTGAGTGTCTTTGTCAGGCAATGAGCCAATCTTACTCCCACCAGCAATGCAGTCAACTCCATTTGAGGTAAAGATCTCTTCTTAATGGGAGCAACTCTTGCTTTAGATGTGAGCAAAATTGATTGTGCACTATTAACTAAGTAGGCTACTGCGCCGTATGCTTTGCCAGAGGCATCGCAGAAAACGTGCAAATTGGTGGGTAAGTTTGGTCCTGAAGCATTACGAGGAAATTTCAAAACGCCTAACTGATTAAAATCCGTTGAGAGTATCTGCCATTTAGCTTGTAACTCACTTGGTAACGGATCATCCCATCCCATATGTTTCTGCCAGCACTCCTGCATTATGAGTTTGCCCCTTATTAATATAGGACTAAGTAGGCCTAAAGGGTCAAATGGTTGACTGACAAACGAGAGCAGTGTTCTCATGGTAAGGGTTGAGTTATCAGTTTGTACTGACTTGACATTCATCTCGTCAGTACTGGTGTTCCATTCCACGCCTAGAACCTTTAATTGATTGGGTACCTGATAACCTGGAAATTCTTTCTCGATTACCTGGTTGAGTAACTCATTATTTGAGGCCCATGACTGTAGTGGCATATTGGCTCCTAATAGTTCACGGTTAGCCTCATGGTAGATTTCTACCAGATCAGTTTGATCATTAGTTGTTCCCTGGAAATTGTCGACATACAAGTTGTCGCTAATGTCTGCCTTATAGGGGCTGTTTGATTTCCTCAAATGTGTGTCTAATGTTGCTTGCAAAAGAAACGGTGAGGACGTAGCTCCAAATAATACTGAGGCAAAACGATATGTGATGACTTCACAGTTAGGATCCAGTGGATCCTTAATCCAGAGGAATTTTGTGTAGTTACGATCTTCCTCCTGCAAACCTACTCGGAGGAAAGCCTTGCTGATATCAGCAGTATAGGCGAAAATACCAGTGCGAAATCGTAACAGCACATCATGTAGCCTTTGGGTTAGGCTAGGTCCCGTTTGGAGACATTCATTTAAAGACACACTGCTTGGCTTTACTTTAGCACTACAGTTAAAGACAATACGATTAGGTGTTGTCAATGAGTCTTTCACCACAGCGTGATGAGGTAAATAATGACCTATTTTTCGGTCATCGTTATCAACAATCTCAATAAATTTACTGTTAAGTTGTTGTTGGATGAGTTGATGATACATGTTCAGTTTGTCTGGCTGCTTCTGTAGTCGTGTTAATTGAGACTGCAATTGTGAGGCTGCCATAAAGTAATTAACTGGAAGTTGTAGATGATCCAACTTCCATGGGAGTCTTACCCAGTATTGTTTATTTTCATAGACAACTGTATCCAGGTATTGCTGGTAAGTCCACGTATCATCAGGACTTGGTTGTTCAGGGATAATACCTAAAGTGTCTAAATCCCACAAACGATGTACCGCTGGGTCAGACTCAATATCCTCAGATATTTCTCTGAAACGTAGGGGTGACTGTTCCAAGCCTAGTCACGCCACTATTATGTTATTAGATTGTTGGTTTGTGGACGCTGGATTTTGTCTGAAAAGCACCGGTCCCGTAAGCAATTTGCCTCCTGCAGACGACAACAAATTCATTCCGTGTTGTCTGGTGCATCCAGTTATAAATTTGTAATAATGATCCGCGCCTATAAGTATTCCAACATCAGTGAGGCAGTCAGAATTTATTTTATAATCTGCTAGCCTCATGCGGTTTCGTCTAAGATGTCTCGCAGTGCGAGCTAACCCTGTGACCTGCAGGTCTGTAGGAAGTTTATCTACTACTACCGCTTGTATTTGACTAGTGGAAGATCCGAGTCTCACTAATACCTTAACTACTTGGTAGTCACGAGGTCCACTATTTGACAAGAAACCAGAAATATTTAACCTCACACTTTTGGCAGGTTTTAAATTTAACTCATCTACAACTGTTGTGTAATGAAGGTTTTCTGTGAACCTTGATCAAAAAGACCTCTAGTGTTAACTCTAGATCTTCGGTTTATCAGTCTAAGTTGAGCTGTAGGCAGAGTGGTATTATTGCCTGACTCAGTAGCAAGTACATTTACTTCTTGATGCACTTTGCAATATTGCACTGCGGTAGAATTCGTGGAATTCTCCCCAGTGGTCATGGTTGGTGTAGAAGATTTTCTACATAAGGCGTAGAGATGTACACCTTGGTTGCATCTGTTGCAGGAACGTAGCTGCACTACACATTTTTTGGGATCATGAGAGCCCATGCACTTGGTGCACTTGTGTATTTCTTGCAACCTTTTAACCCTAACATTATAAGTAGGATAAACAGAGCATTGGTAGGTGGCATGTCCTTGATTGCAGAACAGACACCTTCTCTGGTTAATAGACTTGATCTCTTTAGTAGACAAGTCATTGGTTATCTCAGAAGGAGACACCGAATAAGTACCTACATTTCCACTTCTTTTCCCAGTGGATGGAGTAGTCTTGGATTTATATTTATTAGACTTATTCAAAGTCTGTTTAGGTTTGACTGAAGTGTCAGTATTAGTTGGTTTAGACTCAGGTTTAATTTTATCATGAGTCTTCAACCTGTTAACCGTTATTCTCAATCCCTCGAATATTTGGTCAAGAGTGAGAAACTCGGTATTATAATGTGAGCAGAGCTCTGTTAAGACATTTCGAGGTAATTTCCTCTGCAATAGTAACTTGATAGACCATTCTGAAGCAGGTATATTAACTTTAGTACCTAAGGCCTTTACTAGAGACTCTACTTCTAGTCTGAAGCTTTGAAGTGACTCTGGTCTACTATTTGGTGCATTCAGATCTAGTAATTGGTAATAGAGGGTAGCTATACTTAACTCTTTGTTGCAATAGTTCAACTTCAAGAGTTTTATAGCTTCCTCATAATTACTCTCATTAAGAGTGAGGTTATGTATGACCTTTTTAGCCTCTCCTTTGAGAAGACTAAGTAGGTATGAGAATTTAGAAACCTTGTCCAGAGACGGTTTCTTATGGATGTGAACTTCAAATGAAGTCCAAAAATTGTCCCAATTTTCTGTATCTTATCCTGAAAATGTAGGTAAGTCTAAAGTAGGTAAACGAACCTCTGGTAGTTGGTTATTGAATTGAGACCCTGTGTTACTCGTATTGGATCCAGATTGTTTTGCTAGTTTAGACTTTAGACTCAAATTATATCTTGAGTCTCATCTTCATACTGGGAGATATCGTCTATAATTTGACTTACTTCCTCAGGATCAGTCTCTGTGGTATTCAGTAGATCAAGATAAGATCGACTTGCAGATTTGACTTGATCAAATTTCAGATCAGCCACTCTAACTGATGTCTCTAAGTGATAAGAATCAATGGGAGTATATTTAGCTAAGCCCTCAGCCTTGTTAATTAATCTGGTCAAATGACCTTTAAGGCCAATGTAGGTTCTCCTTAATTGCTCAGGAGTAGCCATGTTGGGCTTGGGTCCAAACTTCATGGGATTAGTATATGTATTACTAATGAAGCTTGGGTACTTGTTCATTAGTGGACAAGTAACATTAAATATAGCCTAATTGAAGGTGGCTAATTTATACTCTACCTCACTTGAGGTTAAATGTACCTACCTAACAACAAGTAGCTAGATATTTTGTGCACTGTCTGAACTTCACCATTAGTTCTCGTCCGGTTAGCTCATCTATATCACCATCAGAGTTAATGGAGATTATCCAGCAATACACAAAATAGATACACAAAATAATGAATACAAGAGAAATATTATGGAGACACTCCAATCAGAGTTATCTCAAAATTTAATCCCACCCTGTTTAGGGTCAGCACAAATAGTATAATACATACACTACTGACTAGCTTAGGTCTAGTCGTGATAATTCCTAAAAACTATAAATTTATTTAGTCTGGGCTTGTACCAAATTCAGCACAATCTCAGCCTAAATTCTACCTAATAAGATTGGTAAAGATTATTGTAGTGCAGTAAAGTGAATATAATTGTGCTGTATTTTTGTTTTTTTTGTTTTTATAAGGATGCACTTGTACACACAGGTGAAACAATTATGTACAGTTAAGTTTGGCTTGCTAGCCACAGCCGTTTGTGATAGTTGATGGTGTTGATTAACTTGTCAACCACATGCAACCTAGACTCACCTGACAAGTGTACACCATCTCTGGTCAGGTTTTGTCTATAAGGTCTGGCTGTAAATTGGATATAAGTGGCATCCAATCTCACTCGTTTTTTCATCCTGAAATTTATGTATTTAGCAGCTCTCTGGTAGTATTCCGGGGTTACTCCCCAACGATTATCTTGACTTGGTTGGCGAGGTTCCACTAATGTGAATACTACCGAATTACTGATGAGCTTGAAAGAAGAAATTATGGCTTTAAGGTGTTTGATCACCTCGGCTGGATGACGAGTAGGATGGATGTCATTACCACCTAAGTATATAATGGTTAGATGGTGAGGCCACTCTAACGCAGGTGTTAGTGTGGAATTGTTATAAAAGTTATGAGCTGTTGCTCCTGGTGACCTAAAGATTCTTACTTCTGTATGAGGTATAGGTCTAAGTGTTGTGGGTAATTGACTGTGTCCCACTAAAGCTACCTTATACATGAGGTGAAAGTAGCAATATGTTGGTGTGACTTAAACTAACTGATGTGTTACACTGTTGGTTGACACAATTAATTAAATAGTTAGTCTTGAATACATCACACAAGGATTAGTTATTAATAATTAGTGTTTATAATTGTAAATTTATGCCTATCCGGTTCGAAGAGGACCATACTGTGGGACATTTGGGGCTTGACTCTATTTATTTAAATATTAATATAATGAAAATCAATTACAAAGGACCACCCGCTTTTATAGGAAAGAGGGAAACTAAGAAAATATGATCATTAAAAAATTCCTAGATGAACCAGTAACTATGGATAAAATACTAGAGAATATGATCACTGAAATAATTAATGAGCTGTTTAATTAAATGAATCAAAGCCTCAAACACCTACATTGGGGGGTTATTACTGGAACTCAATACGTCCAGGAACTAGTGTGGTTCGTTCACCAGTCCAATGTATAATAATCTAATCCTATGAACATTTATTGAGTCATTATCTTTATCATCAATGAGAACATAGATTACGAACATGAAAAATAATAATCATAATAAACACATGTTAATCCAATGAACAGAGTTCTGCATGTAAAAGAATATAGATAATAGAAATCAAGGAATACGGAAAGAATCTTAGCTTAAAGACGATTTCCAAGAAGTTAGTTACGACTCATCCTCTGATTCTCCTGGACTCGTCATGGAACACTGGGAGATGATTAACATGGGAAATGACAGCTCGGAGAATTCCTCACACACGCTGTAAATCAAATTGTTTTCAGTAGCAACAGATTAAGCTACTGGATATCTATGTTCAAGAAATTGAGATTAATAATAAGAGGAAATAATGACCTGTAGTTTTTTATTGTCGCACGGCGTCACGACAAGCTACCCAGCTATAAACCCACCCCCCTATATGATGCATCAAATAAGGATAAAGGTACTTAGCTAATATGGGCACTGTGTAAGTTAAGGCTTGCCGAAGTTCGCGTCCTAGGTTCCGGTCCAGCCTATCCGAGATACTGACGTGCTTCACTGGCCGGTCACGTGGTATTACATAGAACCAAATTTAACAGGTTCTGGCCGAATGTCAAATTAATCTCTTGACCATTCGACTTGTTATGTAAATGACACTGACACCAGTGAAGTTAAGGTCTGCAAAGGTTCTTCACACCTCACAGTGGCGACTTTCTTCTAGAGATCTTGATGGCGTCTACCCTGGTGGCTGGGGTAATGGCGTCTCGTCGTGAGCCCGTTGCCTCGAGTACTGGCGTCTCCTCCACCCCGCTCCGCGTCCCACATTTGTTACTCAAATTATTTATTGCGGATATTATCATTCCTCGCAGTTGTGATTGAAATGCTCGGATAAGGACGGGTTTATTATTTAGAGGAGTTAAATATTATTATTTGCCCGTTTTATGATAGTAAACGAACAATGGAGATGAATTAAAGTCTCTCCAGGGCATTCACGCGTGACGTTAAATTTATTACTAGATAACAGTTATAACTATAAACGCTCTATTTGGCTTTAGTTGGGGATCAGTTTATCTGTAATTAATTATCACACAGAACACCGTTGTTTATAGAGAATCAAATTCAATTCTCAGACACACTGGATATAAATGTGTTTATTACAATGGAATCTGACGCAATACTGGCGTCGGGTGACGTAAGAATTCTAGCCTTATTGTACAGATGTAATCATTAGTACATGTGAACTCTACGTTGGGTTAATTTTAATCACTACAATGATTAGTAGAATTAGTAATAATTAATGAGAATACAACAGTGTTGTATTTAGTGTTGGAAATTTCCAACAGTTGTTGAGATGTTCGTTGTTGTAAAGTTCGTTGTTGTGGTGTTTGTTGTTAAGATGTTCGTAGTTGTAGTGTTTGTTGTTGTAGTGTTCATTGTTGAAGTGTTCGTTGTTCTGATTTTCGTTGTTGTAGTGTTCATTATTATGGTGTTCGTTGTTGTGGTGTTCGTTGTTCTAGTGTTCGTTGTTGTAGTGTTCATTATTGTGGTGTTCGTTGTTGTGGTGTTCGTTGTTCTATTGTTCATTGTTGTAGTGTTCGTTGTTGAGATAATCGTTGTGGAGATGTTCGTTTTTTAATGGACGTTGTTGTGATGTTCGTTGTTGTAGTGTTCGTTGTTGAGATGTTCCTTGTTGAGATGTTCGTTGTTGTAGTGTTCGTTGTTTTAGTGTTCGTTGTTGTAGTGTTCGTTGTTGAGATATTCGTTGTTGAGATGTTCGTTGTTGAGATGTTCGTTGTTGTTGTGTACGTTGATGTGGTGTTCGTTGTTGTAGTGTTCGTTGTTGTAGTGTTCGTTGTTGTAGTGTTCGTTGTTGTAGTGTTCATTGTTGTAATGTTCGTTGTTGTGGTGTTCGTTGTTGTAATGTTCATTGTTGCAGTGTTCGTTGTTGTAGTGTTCATTGTTGTAATGTTCGTTGTTGTAGTGTTTGTTGTTGTAGTGTTCGTTGTTGTAGTGTATGTTGTTGTAGTGTTCGTTGTTGTAGTGTTCCTTGTTGTGGAGTTCGTTCTTATAACGTTCGTTGTTGTAGTGTTCGTTGTTCTAATGTTCGTTGTTGTGGTGTTCGTTGTTGTAGCGTTCGTTGCTGTAGTGTTTGTTGTTGTAGTGTTAGTTGTTGTAATGTTAGTTGTTGTAGTGTTCATTGTTGTAATTTTCGTTGTTGTGGCGTTCGTTGTTGTAGTGTTTGTTGTTGTGGTGTTCGTTGTTGTGGTGTTCGTTGTTGTAGTGTTCGTTGTTGTGGTGTTCGTTGTTGTGGTGTTCGTTGTTGTAGTGTTCAATGTTGTATTGTTCGTTGTTGTAGTGTTAATTATTGTAGTGTTCGTTGTTGTAATTATCGTTTTTGTGATTTTCGTTTTTGTTATGTTTGTTGTTGAGGTGTTCGTTGTTGTAAAGTTCGTTGTTGTGGAGTTCGTTGTTGTGGTGTTCGTTGTTGTATTGTTCGTTGATGTGGTGTTCGTTGTTGTAAAGTTCGTTGTTGTGGAGTTTGTTGCTAAGGTTTTCGTAGTTGTAGTGTTCGTTGTTCTGATTTTCGTTGTTGTAGTGTTCATTATTGTTGTGTTCGTTGTTGAGATGTTCGTTGTTGTGATGTTCGTTGTTGTGATGTTCGTTCTTGTGGTGTTCGTTGTTGTAGTGTTCGTTGTTGAGATGTTCGTTGTTGTGGTGTTCGTTGTTGTAGTGTTCGTTGTTGAGATGTTCGTTGTTGTAGTGTTCGTTGTTGTAGTGTTCGTTGTTGTAGTGTTCATTGTTGTAGTGTTCGTTTTTGAGATGTTCGTTGTTGTAGTTTTCGTTGTTGAGATATTCGTTGTTGAGATGTTCGTTGTTGAGATGTTCGTTGTTGTGGTGTTCGTTGATGTGGTGTTCGTTGTTGTAGTGTTCGTTGTTGTAGTGTTCGTTGTTGTAGTGTTCGTTGTTGTAGTGTTCATTGTTGTAAAGTTCGTTGTTGAAGTGTTCGTTGTTGTAGTGTTCGTTGTTGTAGTGTTCGTTGTTGTAATGTTCGTTGTTGTGGTGTTCGTTGTTGTACTGTTCGTTGTTGTAGTTTTCGTTCTTGTAGTGTTCATTGTTGTAATGTTCGTTGTTGTAGTGTTTGTTGTTGTAGTGTTCGTTGTTGTAGTGTATGTTGTTGTAGTGTTCGTTGTTGTAGTGTTCATTGTTGTGGAGTTCGTTCTTATAACGTTCGTTGTTGTAGTGTTCGTTGTTCTAATGTTCGTTGTTGTGGTGTTCGTTGTTGTAGCGTTCGTTGTTGTAGTGTTTGTTGTTATAGTGTTCGTTGTTGTAATATTAGTTGTTGTAGTGTTCATTGTTGTAATTTTCGTTGTTGTGGTGTTCGTTGTGGTAGTGTTCGTTGTTGAGGTGTTCGTTGTTGTGGTGTTCGTTGTTGTAGTGTTCGTTGTTGTGGTGTTCGTTGTTGTGGTGTTCGTTGTTGTAGTGTTCGTTGTTGAAGTGTTCGTTGTTGTTTTGTTCGTTGTTGTAGTGTTCAATGTTGTATTGTTCGTTGTTGTAGTGTTAATTATTGTAGTGTTCGTTGTAGTGGTGTTCGTTGTTGTAATGGTCGTTTTTGTGATTTTCGTTGTTGTAACGTTCGTTGTTAAGGTGTTCGTTGGTGTAAAGTTCGTTGTTGTGGAGTTCGTTGTTGTGGTATTCGTTGTTGTATTGTTCGTTGTTGTGGTGTTCGTTGTTGTAAAGTTCGTTGTTGTGGTGTTTGTTGTTAAGGTTTTCGTAGTTGTAGTGTTCGTTGTTCTTATTTTCGTTGTTGTAGTGTTCATTATTGTGGTGTTCGTTGTTGTGGTGTTCGTTGTTCTAGTGTTCGTTGTTGTAGTGTTCATTATTGTGGTGTTCGTTGTTGTGGTGTTCGTTGTTCTAGTGTTCGTTGTTGTAGTGATCGTTGTTGAGATGTTCGTTGTTGAGATGTTCGTTTTTGTGATGGTCGTTGTTGTGATGTTCGTTGTTGTAGTGTTCGTTATTGAGATGTTCGTTATTGTGGTGTTCGTTGTAGCAGTGTTCGTTGTTGAGATGTTCGTTGTTGTAGTGTTCGTTGTTTTAGTGTTCGTTGTTGTATTGTTCGTTGTTTTGGTGTTCGTTGTTGTAAAGTTCGTTGTTGTGGTGTTTGTTGTTAAGGTTTTCGTAGTTGTAGTGTTCGTTGTTGTAGTGTTCGTTGTTCTTATTTTCGTTGTTGTAGTGTTCATTATTGTTGTGTTCGTTGTTGTAGTGTTCGTTGTTGAGATGTTCGTTATTGTGGTGTTCGTTGTAGTAGTGTTCGTTGTTGAGATGTTCGTTGTTGAGATGTTCGTTGTTGTAGTGTTCGTTGTTTTAGTGTTCGTTGTTGAGATGTTCGTTGTTGTGGAGTTCGTTGTTGTGGTGTTCGTTGTTGTATTGTTCGTTGTTGTGGTGTTCGTTGTTGTAAAGTTCGTTGTTGTGGTGTTTGTTGTTATGGTTTCCGTAGTTGTAGTGTTCGTTGTTGTAGTGTTCGTTGTTGTGGTGTTCGTTGTTGTAAAGTTCGTTGTTGTGGTGTTTGTTGTTATGGTTTCCGTTGTTGTAGTGTTCATTATTGTGGTGTTCGTTGTTGAGATGTTCGTTGTTGTGATGTTCGTTGTTGTGATGTTCGTTGTTGAGATGTTCGTTGTTGTGGTGTTCGCTGTTGTAGTGTTCGTTGTTGAGATGTTCGTTGTTGTAGTGTTCGTTGTTGTAGTGTTCGTTGTTGTAGTGTTCGTTGTTGTAGTGTTCGTTTTTGAGATGTTCGTTGTTGAGATGTTCGTTGTTGTAGTGTTCGTTGTTGAGATGTTCGTTGTTGAGAGGTTCGTTGTTGAGATGTTCGTTGTTGTGGTGGTCGTTGTTGTAATGTTCGTTGTTGTGATGTTCGTTGTTGTAGTGTTCGTTGTTGAGATATTCGTTGTTGAGATGTTCGTTGTTGAGATGTTCGTTGTTGTGGTGTTCGTTGATGTGGTGTTCGTTGTTGTAGTGTTCGTTGTTGTAGTGTTCGTTGTTGTATTGTTCGTTGTTGTAGTGTTCATTGTTGTAAAGTTCGTTGTTGTAGTGTTCGTTGTTGTAGTGTTCGTTGTTGTAGTGTTCGTTGTTGTAGTGTTCGTTGTTGTAATGTTCATTGTTGTGGTGTTCGTTGTTGTACTGTTCGTTGTTGTAGTGTTCGTTCTTGTAGTGTTCATTGTTGTAATGTTCATTGTTGCAGTGTTCGTTCTAGTAGTGTTCATTGTTGTAATGTTCGTTGTTGTAGTGTTTGTTGTTGTAGTGTTCGTTGTTGTAGTGTATGTTGTTGTAGTGTTCGTTGTTGTAGTGTTCATTGTTGTGGAGTTCGTTCTTATAACGTTCGTTCTTTTAGTGTTCGTTGTTCTAATGTTCGTTGTTGTAGTGTTCATTGTTGTAATTTTCGTTGTTGTGGTGCTCGTTGTTGTAGTGTTCATTGTCGTGGTTTTCGTTGTTGTGGTGTTTGTTGTTGAAGCGTTCGTTGTTGTAATGTTTGTTGTTGTAGTGTTCGTTGTTTTAATGTTAGTTGTTGTAGTGTTCATTGTTGTAATTTTCGTTGTTGTGGTGCTCGTTGTTGTAGTGTTCATTGTTGTGGTGTTCGTTGTTGTGGTGTTCGTTGTTGTAGTGTTCGTTGTTGTGGTGTTCGTTGTTGTGGTGTTCGTTGTTGTAGTGTTCGTTGTTGAAGTGTTCGTTGTTGTTTTGTTCGTTGTTGTAGTGTTGAATGTTGTATTGTTCGTTGTTGTAGTGTTAATTATTGTAGTGTTCGTTGTAGTGGTGTTCGTTGTTGTAATGGTCGTTTTTGTGATTTTCGTTGTTGTAACGTTCGTTGTTGTAGTGTTCGTTGTTGTGGTGTTCGTTGCTGTAGTGTTTGTTGTTGTGGTGTTAGTTGTTGTGGTGTTCGTTGTTGTAGTGTTCGTTGTTGAAGTGTTTGTTGTTGTTTTCTTCGTTGTTGTTGTGTTCATTGTCGTAATGTTCGTTGTTGTAGTGTTAATTAGTGTAGTGTTCGTTGTTGTGGTGTTCGTTGTTGTAGTGTTAATTAGTGTAGTGTTCGTTGTTGTGGTGTTCGTTGTTGAGATGTTCGTTGTTGAGATGTTCGTTGTTGCAAAGTTCGTTGTTGTGGTGTTTGTTGTTGAGATGTTCGTTGTTGAGATGTTCGTGAATGTAATGTTCGTTGTTTTGGTGTTCGTTGTTGTAGTGTTCGTTGTTGAGATGTTCGTTGTTGAGATGTTCGTTGTTGAGATGTTCGTTGTTGTGGTGTTCGGTGATGTGGTGTTCGTTGTTGTAGTGTTTGTTGTTGTAGTGTTCGTTATTCTAGTGTTCATTGTTGTAGTGTTCGTTGTTGTAGTGTTCGTTGTTGTAGTGTTCGTTGTTGAGATGTTCGATGTTGTGGTGTTCGTTGTTGCATTGTTCGTTGTTTAGATGTTCGTTGTTGTGGTGTTCGTTGTTGTAGTGTTCGTTGTTGTAGTGTACGTTGTTGTAGTGTTCGTTGTTTTAGTGCTCATTTTTGTGGTGTTCGTTGTTGTAGTGTTCTTCGTTGTGGTGTTCGTTGTTGTAGTGTTCGTTGTTGAGATGGTCGTTGTTGAGATGTTCGTTGTTGAGATGTTCGTTGTTGTGGTGATTGGTGATGTGGTGTTCGTTGTTGTAGTGTTTGTTGTTGTAGTGTTCGTTATTGTAGTGTTCGTTGTTGTAGTGTTCGTTTTTGTAGTGTTCGTTGTTGTAGTGTTCGTTGTTGTAGTGTTCGTTGTTGAGATGTTCGTTGTTGTGGTGTTCGTTGTTGCAGTGTTCGTTGTTGAGATGTTCGTTGTTGTAGTGTTCGTTGTTGAGATGTTCGTTGTTGAGATGTTCGTTGTTGAGATGTTCGTTGTTGTGGTGTTCGGTGATGTGGTGTTCGTTGTTGTAGTGTTTGTTGTTGTAGTGTTCGTTATTGTAGTGTTCGTTGTTGTAGTGTTCGTTTTTGTAGTGTTCGTTGTTGTAGTGTTCGTTGTTGTAGTGTTCGTTGTTGAGATGTTCGTTGTTGTGGTGTTCGTTGTTGCAGTGTTCGTTGTTGAGATGTTCGTTGTTGTGGTGTTCGTTGTTGTGGTGTTCGTTGTTGTGAGTTCGTTGTTGTGATGTTTGTTGTTGTGGTGTTCGTTGTTGTGAGTTCGTTGTTGTGGTGTTCGTTGTTGTAATGGTCGTTTTTATGATGTTCGTTGTTGTAATGTTCGTTGTTGTGGCGTTCTTTGTTGTAGTGTTTGTTGTTGTGGTGTTCGTTGTTGTGGTGTTCGTTGTTGTAGTGTTCGTTGTTGTGGTGTTCGTTATTGTGGTGTTCATTGTTGTAGTGTTCAATGTTGTATTGTTCGTTGTTGTAGTGTTAATTATTGTAGTGTTCGTTGTTGTAATGGTCGTTTTTGTGATTTTCGTTTTTGTAATGTTCGTTGTTGAGGTGTTCGTTGTTGTAAAGTTCGTTGTTGTGGAGTTCGTTGTTGTGGTGTTCGTTGTTGTATTGTTCGTTGTTGTGGTGTTCGTTGTTGTAAAGTTCGTTGTTGTGGTGCTCGTTGCTAAGGTTGTCGTAGTTGTAGTGTTCGTTGTTCTGATTTTCGTTGTTGTAGTGTTCATTATTGTGGTGTTCGTTGTTGAGATGTTCGTTGTTGTGATGTTCGTTGTTATGATGTTCGTTCTTGTGGTGTTCGTTGTTGTAGTGTTCGTTGTTGTGATGTTCGTTGTTGTGGTGTTCGTTGTTGTAGTGTTCGTTGTTGAGATGTTCGTTGTTGTAGTGTTCGTTGTTGTAGTGTTCGTTGTTGTAGTGTTCATTGTTGTAGTATTCGTTTTTGAGATGTTCGTTGTTGAGACGTTCGTTGTTGTAGTGTTCGTTGTTGAGATATTCGTTGTTGAGATGTTCGTTGTTGAGATGTTCGTTGTTGTGGTGTTTGTTGATGTGGTGTTCGTTGTTGTAGTGTTCGTTGTTCTAGTGTTCGTTGTTGTAGTGTTCGTTGTTGTAGTGTTCATTGTTACAAAGTTCGTCGTTGAAGTGTTCGTTGTTGTAGTGTTCATTGTTGTAGTGTTCGTTGTTGTAATGTTCATTGTTGTGGTGTTCGATGTTGTACTGTTCGTTGTTGTAGTGTTCGTTCTTGTAGTGTTCATTGTTGTAATGTTCGTTGTTGTAGTGTTTGTTGTTGTAGTGTTCGTTGTTGTAGTGTATGTTGTTGTAGTGTTCGTTGTTGTAGTGTTCATTGTTGTGGAGTTCGTTCTTATAACGTTCGTTGTTGTAGTGTTCGTTGTTCTAATGTTCGTTGTTGTGGTGTTCGTTGTTGTAGCATTCGTTGTTGTAGTGTTTGTTGTTATAGTGTTCGTTGTTGTAATGTTAGTTGTTGTAGTGTTCATTGTTGTAATTTTCGTTGTTGTGGTGTTCGTTGTAGTAGTGTTCGTTGTTGTGGTGTTCGTTGTTGTAGTGTTCATTGTTGTGGTGTTCGTTGTTGTGGTGTTCGTTGTTGTAGTGTTCGTTGTTGAAGTGTTCGTTGTTGTTTTGTTCGTTGTTGTAGTGTTCAATGTTGTATTGTTCGTTGTTGTAGTGTTAATTATTGTAGTGTTCGTTGTAGTGGTGTTCGTTGTTGTAATGGTCGTTTTTGTGATTTTCGTTGTTATAACGTTCGTTTTTGAGGTGTTCGTTGTTGTAAAGTTTGTTGTTGTGGAGTTCGTTGATGTGGTGTTCGTTGTTGTATTGTTCATTGTTGTGGTGTTCGTTGTTGTAAAGTTCGTTGTTGTGGTGTTTGTTGTTAAGGTTTTCGTAGTTGTAGTGTTCGTTGTTCTTATTTTCGTTGTTGTAGTGTTCATTATTGTGGTGTTCGTTGTTGTGGTGTTCGTTGTTCTAGTGTTCGTTGCTGTAGTGTTCATTATTGTGGTGTTCCTTGTTGTGGTGTTCGTTGTACTAGTGTTCGTTGTTGTAGTGTTCGTTGTTGTGGAGTTCGTTCTTATAACGTTCGTTGTTGTAGTGTTCGTTGTTCTAATGTTCGTTGTTGTGGTGTTCGTTGTTGTAGCGTTCGTTGCTGTAGTGTTTGTTGTTGTAGTGTTAGTTGTTGTAATGTTAGTTGTTGTAGTGTTCATTGTTGTAAATTTCGTTGTTGTGGCGTTCGTTGTTGTAGTGTTTGTTGTTGTGGTGTTCGTTGTTGTGGTGTTCGTTGTTGTAGTGTTCGTTGTTGTGGTGTTCGTTGTTGTGGTGTTCGTTGTTGTAGTGTTCAATGTTGTATTGTTCGTTGTTGTAGTGTTAATTATTGTAGTGTTCGTTGTTGTAATGGTCGTTTTTGTGATTTTCGTTTTTGTAATGTTTGTTGTTGAGGTGTTCGTTGTTGTAAAGTTCGTTGTTGTGGAGTTCGTTGTTGTGGTTTTCGTTGTTGTATTGTTCGTTGTTGTGGTGTTCGTTGTTGTAAAGTTCGTTGTTGTGGAGTTTGTTGCTAAGGTTTTCGTAGTTGTAGTGTTCGTTGTTCTGATTTTCGTTGTTGTAGTGTTCATTATTGTTGTGTTCGTTGTTGAGATGTTCGTTGTTGTGATGTTCGTTGTTGTGATGTTCGTTCTTGTGGTGTTCGTTGTTGTAGTGTTCGTTGTTGAGATGTTCGTTGTTGTGGTGTTCGTTGTTGTAGTGTTCGTTGTTGAGATGTTCGTTGTTGTAGTGTTCGTTGTTGTAGTGTTCGTTGTTGTAGTGTTCATTGTTGTAGTGTTCGTTTTTGAGATGTTCGTTGTTGAGATGTTCGTTGTTGTAGTTTTCGTTGTTGAGATATTCGTTGTTGAGATGTTCGTTGTTGAGATGTTCGTTGTTGTGTTGTTCGTTGATGTGGTGTTCGTTGTTGTAGTGTTCGTTGTTGTAGTGTTCGTTGTTGTAGTGTTCGTTGTTGTAGTGTTCATTGTTGTAAAGTTCGTTGTTGAAGTGTTCGTTGTTGTAGTGTTCGTTGTTGTAGTGTTCGTTGTTGTAATGTTCGTTGTTGTGGTGTTCGTTGTTGTACTGTTCGTTGTTGTAGTTTTCGTTCTTGTAGTGTTCATTGTTGTAATGTTCGTTGTTGTAGTGTTTGTTGTTGTAGTGTTCGTTGTTGTAGTGTATGTTGTTGTAGTGTTCGTTGTTGTAGTGTTCATTGTTGTGGAGTTCGTTCTTATAACGTTCGTTGTTGTAGTGTTCGTTGTTCTAATGTTCGTTGTTGTGGTGTTCATTGTTGTAGCGTTCGTTGTTGTAGTGTTTGTTGTTATAGTGTTCGTTGTTGTAATATTAGTTGTTGTAGTGTTCATTGTTGTAATTTTCGTTGTTGTGGTGTTCGTTGTGGTAGTGTTCGTTGTTGAGGTGTTCGTTGTTGTGGTGTTCGTTGTTGTAGTGTTCGTTGTTGTGGTGTTCGTTGTTGTGGTGTTCGTTGTTGTAGTGTTCGTTGTTGAAGTGTTCGTTGTTGTGGTAGTGTTCGTTGTTGAGGTGTTCGTTGTTGTGGTGTTCGTTGTTGTAGTGTTCGTTGTTGTGGTGTTCGTTGTTGTGGTGTTCGTTGTTGTAGTGTTCGTTGTTGAAGTGTTCGTTGTTGTTTTGTTCGTTGTTGTAGTGTTCAATGTTGTATTGTTCGTTGTTGTAGTGTTAATTATTGTAGTGTTCGTTGTAGTGGTGTTCGTTGTTGTAATGGTCGTTTTTGTGATTTTCGTTGTTGTAACGTTCGTTGTTAAGGTGTTCGTTGGTGTAAAGTTCGTTGTTGTGGAGTTGGTTGTTGTGGTGTTCGTTGTTGTATTGTTCGTTGTTGTGGTGTTCGTTGTTGTAAAGTTCGTTGTTGTGGTGTTTGTTGTTAAGGTTTTCGTAGTTGTAGTGTTCGTTGTTCTTATTTTCGTTGTTGTAGTGTTCATTATTGTGGTGTTCGTTGTTGTGGTGTTCGTTGTTCTAGTGTTCGTTGTTGTAGTGTTCATTATTGTGGTGTTCGTTGTTGTGGTGTTCGTTGTTCTAGTGTTCGTTGTTGTAGTGTTCGTTGTTGAGATGTTCGTTGTTGAGATGTTCGTTTTTGTGATGGTCGTTGTTGTGATGTTCGTTGTTGTAGTGTTCGTTGTTGAGATGTTCGTTATTGTGGTGTTCGTTGTAGCAGTGTTCGTTGTTGAGATGTTCGTTGTTGTAGTGTTCGTTGTTTTAGTGTTCGTTGTTGTATTGTTCGTTGTTTTGGTGTTCGTTGTTGTAAAGTTCGTTGTTGTGGTGTTTGTTGTTAAGGTTTTCGTAGTTGTAGTGTTCGTTGTTGTAGTGTTCGTTGTTCTTATTTTCGTTGTTGTAGTGTTCATTATTGTTGTGTTCGTTGTTGTAGTGTTCGTTGTTGAGATGTTCGTTATTGTGGTGTTCGTTGTAGTAGTGTTCGTTGTTGAGATGTTCGTTGTTGTTGTGTACGTTGATGTGGTGTTCGTTGTTGTAGTGTTCGTTGTTGTAGTGTTCGTTGTTGTAGTGTTCGTTGTTGTAGTGTTCATTGTTGTAATGTTCGTTGTTGTGGTGTTCGTTGTTGTAATGTTCATTGTTGCAGTGTTCGTTCTAGTAGTGTTCATTGTTGTAATGTTCGTTGTTGTAGTGTTTGTTGTTGTAGTGTTCGTTGTTGTAGTGTATGTTGTTGTAGTGTTCGTTGTTGTAGTGTTCCTTGTTGTGGAGTTCGTTCTTATAACGTTCGTTGTTGTAGTGTTCGTTGTTCTAATGTTCGTTGTTGTGGTGTTCGTTGTTGTAGCGTTCGTTGCTGTAGTGTTTGTTGTTGTAGTGTTAGTTGTTGTAATGTTAGTTGTTGTAGTGTTCATTGTTGTAATTTTCGTTGTTGTGGCGTTCGTTGTTGTAGTGTTTGTTGTTGTGGTGTTCGTTGTTGTGGTGTTCGTTGTTGTAGTGTTCGTTGTTGTGGTGTTCGTTGTTGTGGTGTTCGTTGTTGTAGTGTTCAATGTTGTATTGTTCGTTGTTGTAGTGTTAATTATTGTAGTGTTCGTTGTTGTAATGGTCGTTTTTGTGATTTTCGTTTTTGTAATGTTTGTTGTTGAGGTGTTCGTTGTTGTAAAGTTCGTTGTTGTGGAGTTCGTTGTTGTGGTTTTCGTTGTTGTATTGTTCGTTGTTGTGGTGTTCGTTGTTGTAAAGTTCGTTGTTGTGGAGTTTGTTGCTAAGGTTTTCGTAGTTGTAGTGTTCGTTGTTCTGATTTTCGTTGTTGTAGTGTTCATTATTGTTGTGTTCGTTGTTGAGATGTTCGTTGTTGTGATGTTCGTTGTTGTGATGTTCGTTCTTGTGGTGTTCGTTGTTGTAGTGTTCGTTGTTGAGATGTTCGTTGTTGTGGTGTTCGTTGTTGTAGTGTTCGTTGTTGAGATGTTCGTTGTTGTAGTGTTCGTTGTTGTAGTGTTCGTTGTTGTAGTGTTCATTGTTGTAGTGTTCGTTTTTGAGATGTTCGTTGTTGAGATGTTCGTTGTTGTAGTTTTCGTTGTTGAGATATTCGTTGTTGAGATGTTCGTTGTTGAGATGTTCGTTGTTGTGTTGTTCGTTGATGTGGTGTTCGTTGTTGTAGTGTTCGTTGTTGTAGTGTTCGTTGTTGTAGTGTTCGTTGTTGTAGTGTTCATTGTTGTAAAGTTCGTTGTTGAAGTGTTCGTTGTTGTAGTGTTCGTTGTTGTAGTGTTCGTTGTTGTAATGTTCGTTGTTGTGGTGTTCGTTGTTGTACTGTTCGTTGTTGTAGTTTTCGTTCTTGTAGTGTTCATTGTTGTAATGTTCGTTGTTGTAGTGTTTGTTGTTGTAGTGTTCGTTGTTGTAGTGTATGTTGTTGTAGTGTTCGTTGTTGTAGTGTTCATTGTTGTGGAGTTCGTTCTTATAACGTTCGTTGTTGTAGTGTTCGTTGTTCTAATGTTCGTTGTTGTGGTGTTCGTTGTTGTAGCGTTCGTTGTTGTAGTGTTTGTTGTTATAGTGTTCGTTGTTGTAATATTAGTTGTTGTAGTGTTCATTGTTGTAATTTTCGTTGTTGTGGTGTTCGTTGTGGTAGTGTTCGTTGTTGAGGTGTTCGTTGTTGTGGTGTTCGTTGTTGTAGTGTTCGTTGTTGTGGTGTTCGTTGTTGTGGTGTTCGTTGTTGTAGTGTTCGTTGTTGTGGTGTTCGTTGTTGTGGTGTTCGTTGTTGTAGTGTTCGTTGTTGAAGTGTTCGTTGTTGTTTTGTTCGTTGTTGTAGTGTTCAATGTTGTATTGTTCGTTGTTGTAGTGTTAATTATTGTAGTGTTCGTTGTAGTGGTGTTCGTTGTTGTAATGGTCGTTTTTGTGATTTTCGTTGTTGTAACGTTCGTTGTTAAGGTGTTCGTTGGTGTAAAGTTCGTTGTTGTGGAGTTCGTTGTTGTGGTGTTCGTTGTTGTATTGTTCGTTGTTGTGGTGTTCGTTGTTGTAAAGTTCGTTGTTGTGGTGTTTGTTGTTAAGGTTTTCGTAGTTGTAGTGTTCGTTGTTCTTATTTTCGTTGTTGTAGTGTTCATTATTGTGGTGTTCGTTGTTGTGGTGTTCGTTGTTCTAGTGTTCGTTGTTGTAGTGTTCATTATTGTGGTGTTCGTTGTTGTGGTGTTCGTTGTTCTAGTGTTCGTTGTTGTAGTGTTCGTTGTTGAGATGTTCGTTGTTGAGATGTTCGTTTTTGTGATGGTCGTTGTTGTGATGTTCGTTGTTGTAGTGTTCGTTGTTGAGATGTTCGTTATTGTGGTGTTCGTTGTAGCAGTGTTCGTTGTTGAGATGTTCGTTGTTGTAGTGTTCGTTGTTTTAGTGTTCGTTGTTGTATTGTTCGTTGTTTTGGTGTTCGTTGTTGTAAAGTTCGTTGTTGTGGTGTTTGTTGTTAAGGTTTTCGTAGTTGTAGTGTTCGTTGTTGTAGTGTTCGTTGTTCTTATTTTCGTTGTTGTAGTGTTCATTATTGTTGTGTTCGTTGTTGTAGTGTTCGTTGTTGAGATGTTCGTTATTGTGGTGTTAGTTGTAGTAGTGTTCGTTGTTGAGATGTTCGTTGTTGAGATGTTCGTTGTTGTAGTGTTCGTTGTTTTAGTGTTCGTTGTTGAGATGTTCGTTGTTGTGGAGTTCGTTGTTGTGGTGTTCGTTGTTGTATTGTTCGTTGTTGTGGTGTTCGTTGTTGTAAAGTTCGTTGTTGTGGTGTTTGTTGTTATGGTTTTCGTAGTTGTAGTGTTCGTTGTTGTAGTGTTCGTTGTTCTGATTTTCGTTGTTGTAGTGTTCATTATTGTGGTGTTCGTTGTTGAGATGTTCGTTGTTGTGATGTTCGTTGTTGTGATGTTCGTTGTTGAGATGTTCGTTGTTGTGGTGTTCGCTGTTGTAGTGTTCGTTGTTGAGATGTTCGTTGTTGTAGTGTTCGTTGTTGTAGTGTTCGTTGTTGTAGTGTTCGTTGTTGTAGTGTTCGTTTTTGAGATGTTCGTTGTTGAGATGTTCGTTGTTGTAGTGTTCGTTGTTGAGATGTTCGTTGTTGAGAGGTTCGTTGTTGAGATGTTCGTTGTTGTGGTGGTCGTTGTTGTAATGTTCGTTGTTGTGATGTTCGTTGTTGTAGTGTTCGTTGTTGAGATATTCGTTGTTGAGATGTTCGTTGTTGAGATGTTCATTGTTGTGGTGTTCGTTGATGTGGTGTTCGTTGTTGTAGTGTTCGTTGTTGTAGTGTTCGTTGTTGTATTGTTCGTTGTTGTAGTGTTCATTGTTGTAAAGTTCGTTGTTGTAGTGTTCGTTGTTGTAGTGTTCGTTGTTGTAGTGTTCGTTGTTGTAGTGTTCGTTGTTGTAATGTTCATTGTTGTGGTGTTCGTTGTTGTACTGTTCGTTGTTGTAGTGTTCGTTCTTGTAGTGTTCATTGTTGTAATGTTCGTTGTTGTAGTGTTTGTTGTTGTAGTGTTCGTTGTTGTAGTGTATGTTGTTGTAGTGTTCGTTGTTGTTGTGTTCATTGTTGTGGAGTTCGTTCTTATAACGTTCGTTCTTTTAGTGTTCGTTGTTCTAATGTTCGTTGTTGTGGTGTTTGTTGTTGTAGCGTTCGTTGTTGTAGTGTTTGTTGTTGTAGTGTTCGTTGTTTTAATGTTAGTTGTTGTAGTGTTCATTGTTGTAATTTTCGTTGTTGTGGTGCTCGTTGTTGTAGTGTTCATTGTTGTGGTGTTTGTTGTTGTGGTGTTCGTTGTTGTAGTGTTCGTTGTTGTGGTGTTCGTTGTTGTGGTGTTCGTTGTTGTAGTGTTCGTTGTTGAAGTGTTCGTTGTTGTTTTGTTCGTTGTTGTAGTGTTGAATGTTGTATTGTTCGTTGTTGTAGTGTTAATTATTGTAGTGTTCGTTGTAGTGGTGTTCGTTGTTGTAATGGTCGTTTTTGTGATTTTCGTTGTTGTAACGTTCGTTGTTGTAGTGTTCGTTGTTGTGGTGTTCGTTGCTGTAGTGTTTGTTGTTGTGGTGTTAGTTGTTGTGGTGTTCGTTGTTGTAGTGTTCGTTGTTGAAGTGTTTGTTGTTGTTTTCTTCGTTGTTGTTGTGTTCATTCTCGTAATGTTCGTTGTTGTAGTGTTAATTAGTGTAGTGTTCGTTGTTGTGGTGTTCGTTGTTGTAGTGTTAATTAGTGTAGTGTTCGTTGTTGTGGTGTTCGTTGTTGAGATGTTCGTTGTTGAGATGTTCGTTGTTGCAAAGTTCGTTGTTGTGGTGTTTGTTGTTGAGATGTTCGTTGTTGAGATGTTCGTGAATGTAATGTTCGTTGTTTTGGTGTTCGTTGTTGTAGTGTTCGTTGTTGAGATGTTCGTTGTTGAGATGTTCGTTGTTGTGGTGTTCGGTGATGTGGTGTTCGTTGTTGTAGTGTTTGTTGTTGTAGTGTTCGTTATTATAGTGTTCATTGTTGTAGTGTTCGTTGTTGTAGTGTTCGTTGTTGTAGTGTTCGTTGTTGAGATGTTCGTTGTTGTGGTGTTCGTTGTTGCATTGTTCGTTGTTTAGATGTTCGTTGTTGTGGTGTTCGTTGTTGTAGTGTTCGTTGTTGTAGTGTACGTTGTTGTAGTGTTCGTTGTTTTAGTGCTCATTTTTGTGGTGTTCGTTGTTGTAGTGTTCGTCGTTGTGGTGTTCGTTGTTGTAGTGTTCGTTGTTGTAGTGTTCGTTGTTGAGATGGTCGTTGTTGAGATGTTCGTTGTTGTGGTGATCGGTGATGTGGTGTTCGTTGTTGTAGTGTTTGTTGTTGTAGTGTTCGTTATTGTAGTGTTCGTTGTTGTAGTGTTCGTTTTTGTAGTGTTCGTTGTTGTAGTGTTCGTTGTTGTAGTGTTCGTTGTTGAGATGTTCGTTGTTGTGGTGTTCGTTGTTGCAGTGTTCGTTGTTGAGATGTTCGTTGTTGTAGTGTTCGTTGTTGAGATGTTCGTTGTTGAGATGTTCGTTGTTGAGATGTTCGTTGTTGTGGTGTTCGGTGATGTGGTGTTCGTTGTTGTAGTGTTTGTTGTTGTAGTGTTCGTTATTGTAGTGTTCGTTGTTGTAGTGTTCGTTTTTGTAGTGTTCGTTGTTGTAGTGTTCGTTGTTGTAGTGTTCGTTGTTGAGATGTTCGTTGTTGTGGTGTTCGTTGTTGCAGTGTTCGTTGTTGAGATGTTCGTTGTTGTGGTGTTCGTTGTTGTGGTGTTCGTTGTTGTGAGTTCGTTGTTGTGATGTTTGTTGTTGTGGTGTTCGTTGTTGTGAGTTCGTTGTTGTGGTGTTCGTTGTTGTAATGGTCGTTTTTATGATGTTCGTTGTTGTAATGTTCGTTGTTGTGGCGTTCTTTGTTGTAGTGTTTGTTGTTGTGGTGTTCGTTGTTGTGGTGTTCGTTGTTGTAGTGTTCGTTGTTGTGGTGTTCGTTATTGTGGTGTTCATTGTTGTAGTGTTCAATGTTGTATTGTTCGTTGTTGTAGTGTTAATTATTGTAGTGTTCGTTGTTGTAATGGTCGTTTTTGTGATTTTCGTTTTTGTAATGTTCGTTGTTGAGGTGTTCGTTGTTGTAAAGTTCGTTGTTGTGGAGTTCGTTGTTGTGGTGTTCGTTGTTGTATTGTTCGTTGTTGTGGTGTTCGTTGTTGTAAAGTTCGTTGTTGTGGTGCTTGTTGCTAAGGTTGTCGTAGTTGTAGTGTTCGTTGTTCTGATTTTCGTTGCTGTAGTGTTCATTATTGTGGTGTTCGTTGTTGAGATGTTCGTTGTTGTGATGTTCGTTGTTATGATGTTCGTTCTTGTGGTGTTCGTTGTTGTATTGTTCGTTGTTGTGATGTTCGTTGTTGAGATGTTCGTTGTTGTAGTGTTCGTTGTTGAGATATTCGTTGTTGAGATGTTCGTTGTTGAGATGTTCGTTGTTGTGGTGTTTGTTGATGTGGTGTTCGTTGTTGTAGTGTTCGTTGTTGTAGTGTTCGTTGTTGTAGTGTTCGTTGTTGTAGTGTTCATTGTTACAAAGTTCGTTGTTGAAGTGTTCGTTGTTGTAGTGTTCATTGTTGTAGTGTTCGTTGTTGTAATGTTCGTTGTTGTGGTGTTCGATGTTGTACTGTTCGTTGTTGTAGTGTTCGTTCTTGTAGTGTTCATTGTTGTAATGTTCGTTGTTGTAGTGTTTGTTGTTGTAGTGTTCGTTGTTGTAGTGTATGTTGTTGTAGTGTTCGTTGTTGTAGTG
This sequence comes from Procambarus clarkii, assembly GCF_040958095.1. NCBI lineage: Eukaryota > Metazoa > Arthropoda > Malacostraca > Decapoda > Cambaridae > Procambarus > Procambarus clarkii. The sequence goes on along the minus strand of NC_091182.1, from coordinate 9,022,358 downwards.
TTCATTGTTGTAGTATTCGTTTTTGAGATGTTCGTTGTTGAGATGTTCGTTGTTGTAGTGTTCGTTGTTGAGATATTCGTTGTTGAGATGTTCGTTGTTGAGATGTTCGTTGTTGTGGTGTTTGTTGATGTGGTGTTCGTTGTTGTAGTGTTCGTTGTTGTAGTGTTCGTTGTTGTAGTGTTCGTTGTTGTAGTGTTCATTGTTACAAAGTTCGTTGTTGAAGTGTTCGTTGTTGTAGTGTTCATTGTTGTAGTGTTCGTTGTTGTAATGTTCGTTGTTGTGGTGTTCGATGTTGTACTGTTCGTTGTTGTAGTGTTCGTTCTTGTAGTGTTCATTGTTGTAATGTTCGTTGTTGTAGTGTTTGTTGTTGTAGTGTTCGTTGTTGTAGTGTATGTTGTTGTAGTGTTCGTTGTTGTAGTGTTCATTGTTATGGAGTTCGTTCTTATAACGTTCGTTGTTGTAGTGTTCGTTGTTCTAATGTTCGTTGTTGTGGTGTTCGTTGTTGTAGCATTCGTTGTTGTAGTGTTTGTTGTTATAGTGTTCGTTGTTGTAATGTTAGTTGTTGTAGTGTTCATTGTTGTAATTTTCGTTGTTGTGGTGTTCGTTGTAGTAGTGTTCGTTGTTGTGGTGTTCGTTGTTGTGGTGTTCGTTGTTGTAGTGTTCGTTGTTGTGGTGTTCGTTGTTGTGGTGTTCGTTGTTGTAGTGTTCGTTGTTGAAGTGTTCGTTGTTGTTTTGTTCGTTGTTGTAGTGTTCAATGTTGTATTGTTCGTTGTTGTAGTGTTAATTATTGTAGTGTTCGTTGTTGTGGTGTTCGTTGTTGTAATGGTCGTTTTTGTGATTTTCGTTGTTATAACGTTCGTTTTTGAGGTGTTCGTTGTTGTAAAGTTTGTTGTTGTGGAGTTCGTTGTTGTAGTGTTCATTGTTGTGGTGTTTGTTGTTGTGGTGTTCGTTGTTGTAGTGTTCGTTGTTGTGGTGTTCGTTGTTGTGGTGTTCGTTGTTGTAGTGTTCGTTGTTGAAGTGTTCGTTGTTGTTTTGTTCGTTGTTGTAGTGTTGAATGTTGTATTGTTCGTTGTTGTAGTGTTAATTATTGTAGTGTTCGTTGTAGTGGTGTTCGTTGTTGTAATGGTCGTTTTTGTGATTTTCGTTGTTGTAGTGTTCGTTGTTGTGGTGTTCGTTGCTGTAGTGTTTGTTGTTGTGGTGTTAGTTGTTGTGGTGTTCGTTGTTGTAGTGTTCGTTGTTGAAGTGTTTGTTGTTGTTTTCTTCGTTGTTGTTGTGTTCATTCTCGTAATGTTCGTTGTTGTAGTGTTAATTAGTGTAGTGTTCGTTGTTGTGGTGTTCGTTGTTGTAGTGTTAATTAGTGTAGTGTTCGTTGTTGTGGTGTTCGTTGTTGAGATGTTCGTTGTTGAGATGTTCGTTGTTGCAAAGTTCGTTGTTGTGGTGTTTGTTGTTGAGATGTTCGTTGTTGAGATGTTCGTGAATGTAATGTTCGTTGTTTTGGTGTTCGTTGTTGTAGTGTTCGTTGTTGAGATGTTCGTTGTTGAGATGTTCGTTGTTGTGGTGTTCGGTGATGTGGTGTTCGTTGTTGTAGTGTTTGTTGTTGTAGTGTTCGTTATTATAGTGTTCATTGTTGTAGTGTTCGTTGTTGTAGTGTTCGTTGTTGTAGTGTTCGTTGTTGAGATGTTCGTTGTTGTGGTGTTCGTTGTTGCATTGTTCGTTGTTTAGATGTTCGTTGTTGTGGTGTTCGTTGTTGTAGTGTTCGTTGTTGTAGTGTACGTTGTTGTAGTGTTCGTTGTTTTAGTGCTCATTTTTGTGGTGTTCGTTGTTGTAGTGTTCGTCGTTGTGGTGTTCGTTGTTGTAGTGTTCGTTGTTGTAGTGTTCGTTGTTGAGATGGTCGTTGTTGAGATGTTCGTTGTTGTGGTGATCGGTGATGTGGTGTTCGTTGTTGTAGTGTTTGTTGTTGTAGTGTTCGTTATTGTAGTGTTCGTTGTTGTAGTGTTCGTTTTTGTAGTGTTCGTTGTTGTAGTGTTCGTTGTTGTAGTGTTCGTTGTTGAGATGTTCGTTGTTGTGGTGTTCGTTGTTGCAGTGTTCGTTGTTGAGATGTTCGTTGTTGTAGTGTTCGTTGTTGAGATGTTCGTTGTTGAGATGTTCGTTGTTGAGATGTTCGTTGTTGTGGTGTTCGGTGATGTGGTGTTCGTTGTTGTAGTGTTTGTTGTTGTAGTGTTCGTTATTGTAGTGTTCGTTGTTGTAGTGTTCGTTTTTGTAGTGTTCGTTGTTGTAGTGTTCGTTGTTGTAGTGTTCGTTGTTGAGATGTTCGTTGTTGTGGTGTTCGTTGTTGCAGTGTTCGTTGTTGAGATGTTCGTTGTTGTGGTGTTCGTTGTTGTGGTGTTCGTTGTTGTGAGTTCGTTGTTGTGATGTTTGTTGTTGTGGTGTTCGTTGTTGTGAGTTCGTTGTTGTGGTGTTCGTTGTTGTAATGGTCGTTTTTATGATGTTCGTTGTTGTAATGTTCGTTGTTGTGGCGTTCTTTGTTGTAGTGTTTGTTGTTGTAGTGTTCGTTATTATAGTGTTCATTGTTGTAGTGTTCGTTGTTGTAGTGTTCGTTGTTGAAGTGTTTGTTGTTGTTTTCTTCGTTGTTGTTGTGTTCATTCTCGTAATGTTCGTTGTTGTAGTGTTAATTAGTGTAGTGTTCGTTGTTGTGGTGTTCGTTGTTGTAGTGTTAATTAGTGTAGTGTTCGTTGTTGTGGTGTTCGTTGTTGAGATGTTCGTTGTTGAGATGTTCGTTGTTGCAAAGTTCGTTGTTGTGGTGTTTGTTGTTGAGATGTTCGTTGTTGAGATGTTCGTGAATGTAATGTTCGTTGTTTTGGTGTTCGTTGTTGTAGTGTTCGTTGTTGAGATGTTCGTTGTTGAGATGTTCGTTGTTGTGGTGTTCGGTGATGTGGTGTTCGTTGTTGTAGTGTTTGTTGTTGTAGTGTTCGTTATTATAGTGTTCATTGTTGTAGTGTTCGTTGTTGTAGTGTTCGTTGTTGTAGTGTTCGTTGTTGAGATGTTCGTTGTTGTGGTGTTCGTTGTTGCATTGTTCGTTGTTTAGATGTTCGTTGTTGTGGTGTTCGTTGTTGTAGTGTTCGTTGTTGTAGTGTACGTTGTTGTAGTGTTCGTTGTTTTAGTGCTCATTTTTGTGGTGTTCGTTGTTGTAGTGTTCGTCGTTGTGGTGTTCGTTGTTGTAGTGTTCGTTGTTGTAGTGTTCGTTGTTGAGATGGTCGTTGTTGAGATGTTCGTTGTTGTGGTGATCGGTGATGTGGTGTTCGTTGTTGTAGTGTTTGTTGTTGTAGTGTTCGTTATTGTAGTGTTCGTTGTTGTAGTGTTCGTTTTTGTAGTGTTCGTTGTTGTAGTGTTCGTTGTTGTAGTGTTCGTTGTTGAGATGTTCGTTGTTGTGGTGTTCGTTGTTGCAGTGTTCGTTGTTGAGATGTTCGTTGTTGTAGTGTTCGTTGTTGAGATGTTCGTTGTTGAGATGTTCGTTGTTGAGATGTTCGTTGTTGTGGTGTTCGGTGATGTGGTGTTCGTTGTTGTAGTGTTTGTTGTTGTAGTGTTCGTTATTGTAGTGTTCGTTGTTGTAGTGTTCGTTTTTGTAGTGTTCGTTGTTGTAGTGTTCGTTGTTGTAGTGTTCGTTGTTGAGATGTTCGTTGTTGTGGTGTTCGTTGTTGCAGTGTTCGTTGTTGAGATGTTCGTTGTTGTGGTGTTCGTTGTTGTGGTGTTCGTTGTTGTGAGATCGTTGTTGTGATGTTTGTTGTTGTGGTGTTCGTTGTTGTGAGTTCGTTGTTGTGGTGTTCGTTGTTGTAATGGTCGTTTTTATGATGTTCGTTGTTGTAATGTTCGTTGTTGTGGCGTTCTTTGTTGTAGTGTTTGTTGTTGTGGTGTTCGTTGTTGTGGTGTTCGTTGTTGTAGTGTTCGTTGTTGTGGTGTTCGTTATTGTGGTGTTCATTGTTGTAGTGTTCAATGTTGTATTGTTCGTTGTTGTAGTGTTAATTATTGTAGTGTTCGTTGTTGTAATGGTCGTTTTTGTGATTTTCGTTTTTGTAATGTTCGTTGTTGAGGTGTTCGTTGTTGTAAAGTTCGTTGTTGTGGAGTTCGTTGTTGTGGTGTTCGTTGTTGTATTGTTCGTTGTTGTGGTGTTCGTTGTTGTAAAGTTCGTTGTTGTGGTGCTTGTTGCTAAGGTTGTCGTAGTTGTAGTGTTCGTTGTTCTGATTTTCGTTGCTGTAGTGTTCATTATTGTGGTGTTCGTTGTTGAGATGTTCGTTGTTGTGATGTTCGTTGTTATGATGTTCGTTCTTGTGGTGTTCGTTGTTGTATTGTTCGTTGTTGTGATGTTCGTTGTTGAGATGTTCGTTGTTGTAGTGTTCGTTGTTGTAGTGTTCGTTGTTGTAGTGTTCATTGTTGTAGTATTCGTTTTTGAGATGTTCGTTGTTGAGATGTTCGTTGTTGTAGTGTTCGTTGTTGAGATATTCGTTGTTGAGATGTTCGTTGTTGAGATGTTCGTTGTTGTGGTGTTTGTTGTTGTGGTGTTCGTTGTTGTAGTGTTCGTTGTTGTAGTGTTCGTTGTTGTAGTGTTCGTTGTTGTAGTGTTCATTGTTACAAAGTTCGTTGTTGAAGTGTTCGTTGTTGTAGTGTTCATTGTTGTAGTGTTCGTTGTTGTAATGTTCGTTGTTGTGGTGTTCGATGTTGTACTGTTCGTTGTTGTAGTGTTCGTTCTTGTAGTGTTCATTGTTGTAATGTTCGTTGTTGTAGTGTTTGTTGTTGTAGTGTTCGTTGTTGTAGTGTATGTTGTTGTAGTGTTCGTTGTTGTAGTGTTCATTGTTATGGAGTTCGTTCTTATAACGTTCGTTGTTGTAGTGTTCGTTGTTCTAATGTTCGTTGTTGTGGTGTTCGTTGTTGTAGCATTCGTTGTTGTAGTGTTTGTTGTTATAGTGTTCGTTGTTGTAATGTTAGTTGTTGTAGTGTTCATTGTTGTAATTTTCGTTGTTGTGGTGTTCGTTGTAGTAGTGTTCGTTGTTGTGGTGTTCGTTGTTGTGGTGTTCGTTGTTGTAGTGTTCGTTGTTGTGGTGTTCGTTGTTGTGGTGTTCGTTGTTGTAGTGTTCGTTGTTGAAGTGTTCGTTGTTGTTTTGTTCGTTGTTGTAGTGTTCAATGTTGTATTGTTCGTTGTTGTAGTGTTAATTATTGTAGTGTTCGTTGTTGTGGTGTTCGTTGTTGTAATGGTCGTTTTTGTGATTTTCGTTGTTATAACGTTCGTTTTTGAGGTGTTCGTTGTTGTAAAGTTTGTTGTTGTGGAGTTCGTTGTTGTAGTGTTCATTGTTGTGGTGTTTGTTGTTGTGGTGTTCGTTGTTGTAGTGTTCGTTGTTGTGGTGTTCGTTGTTGTGGTGTTCGTTGTTGTAGTGTTCGTTGTTGAAGTGTTCGTTGTTGTTTTGTTCGTTGTTGTAGTGTTGAATGTTGTATTGTTCGTTGTTGTAGTGTTAATTATTGTAGTGTTCGTTGTAGTGGTGTTCGTTGTTGTAATGGTCGTTTTTGTGATTTTCGTTGTTGTAACGTTCGTTGTTGTAGTGTTCGTTGTTGTGGTGTTCGTTGCTGTAGTGTTTGTTGTTGTGGTGTTAGTTGTTGTGGTGTTCGTTGTTGTAGTGTTCGTTGTTGAAGTGTTTGTTGTTGTTTTCTTCGTTGTTGTTGTGTTCATTCTCGTAATGTTCGTTGTTGTAGTGTTAATTAGTGTAGTGTTCGTTGTTGTGGTGTTCGTTGTTGTAGTGTTAATTAGTGTAGTGTTCGTTGTTGTGGTGTTCGTTGTTGAGATGTTCGTTGTTGAGATGTTCGTTGTTGCAAAGTTCGTTGTTGTGGTGTTTGTTGTTGAGATGTTCGTTGTTGAGATGTTCGTGAATGTAATGTTCGTTGTTTTGGTGTTCGTTGTTGTAGTGTTCGTTGTTGAGATGTTCGTTGTTGAGATGTTCGTTGTTGTGGTGTTCGGTGATGTGGTGTTCGTTGTTGTAGTGTTTGTTGTTGTAGTGTTCGTTATTATAGTGTTCATTGTTGTAGTGTTCGTTGTTGTAGTGTTCGTTGTTGTAGTGTTCGTTGTTGAGATGTTCGTTGTTGTGGTGTTCGTTGTTGCATTGTTCGTTGTTTAGATGTTCGTTGTTGTGGTGTTCGTTGTTGTAGTGTTCGTTGTTGTAGTGTACGTTGTTGTAGTGTTCGTTGTTTTAGTGCTCATTTTTGTGGTGTTCGTTGTTGTAGTGTTCGTCGTTGTGGTGTTCGTTGTTGTAGTGTTCGTTGTTGTAGTGTTCGTTGTTGAGATGGTCGTTGTTGAGATGTTCGTTGTTGTGGTGATCGGTGATGTGGTGTTCGTTGTTGTAGTGTTTGTTGTTGTAGTGTTCGTTATTGTAGTGTTCGTTGTTGTAGTGTTCGTTTTTGTAGTGTTCGTTGTTGTAGTGTTCGTTGTTGTAGTGTTCGTTGTTGAGATGTTCGTTGTTGTGGTGTTCGTTGTTGCAGTGTTCGTTGTTGAGATGTTCGTTGTTGTAGTGTTCGTTGTTGAGATGTTCGTTGTTGAGATGTTCGTTGTTGAGATGTTCGTTGTTGTGGTGTTCGGTGATGTGGTGTTCGTTGTTGTAGTGTTTGTTGTTGTAGTGTTCGTTATTGTAGTGTTCGTTGTTGTAGTGTTCGTTTTTGTAGTGTTCGTTGTTGTAGTGTTCGTTGTTGTAGTGTTCGTTGTTGAGATGTTCGTTGTTGTGGTGTTCGTTGTTGCAGTGTTCGTTGTTGAGATGTTCGTTGTTGTGGTGTTCGTTGTTGTGGTGTTCGTTGTTGTGAGTTCGTTGTTGTGATGTTTGTTGTTGTGGTGTTCGTTGTTGTGAGTTCGTTGTTGTGGTGTTCGTTGTTGTAATGGTCGTTTTTATGATGTTCGTTGTTGTAATGTTCGTTGTTGTGGCATTCTTTGTTGTAGTGTTTGTTGTTGTGGTGTTCGTTGTTGTGGTGTTCGTTGTTGTAGTGTTCGTTGTTGTGGTGTTCGTTATTGTGGTGTTCATTGTTGTAGTGTTCAATGTTGTATTGTTCGTTGTTGTAGTGTTAATTATTGTAGTGTTCGTTGTTGTAATGGTCGTTTTTGTGATTTTCGTTTTTGTAATGTTCGTTGTTGAGGTGTTCGTTGTTGTAAAGTTCGTTGTTGTGGAGTTCGTTGTTGTGGTGTTCGTTGTTGTATTGTTCGTTGTTGTGGTGTTCGTTGTTGTAAAGTTCGTTGTTGTGGTGCTTGTTGCTAAGGTTGTCGTAGTTGTAGTGTTCGTTGTTCTGATTTTCGTTGCTGTAGTGTTCATTATTGTGGTGTTCGTTGTTGAGATGTTCGTTGTTGTGATGCTCGTTGTTATGATGTTCGTTCTTGTGGTGTTCGTTGTTGTATTGTTCGTTGTTGTGATGTTCGTTGTTGAGATGTTCGTTGTTGTAGTGTTCGTTGTTGTAGTGTTCGTTGTTGTAGTGTTCATTGTTGTAGTATTCGTTTTTGAGATGTTCGTTGTTGAGATGTTCGTTGTTGTAGTGTTCGTTGTTGAGATATTCGTTGTTGAGATGTTCGTTGTTGAGATGTTCGTTGTTGTGGTGTTTGTTGATGTGGTGTTCGTTGTTGTAGTGTTCGTTGTTGTAGTGTTCGTTGTTGTAGTGTTCGTTGTTGTAGTGTTCATTGTTACAAAGTTCGTTGTTGAAGTGTTCGTTGTTGTAGTGTTCATTGTTGTAGTGTTCGTTGTTGTAATGTTCGTTGTTGTGGTGTTCGATGTTGTACTGTTCGTTGTTGTAGTGTTCGTTCTTGTAGTGTTCATTGTTGTAATGTTCGTTGTTGTAGTGTTTGTTGTTGTAGTGTTCGTTGTTGTAGTGTATGTTGTTGTAGTGTTCGTTGTTGTAGTGTTCATTGTTATGGAGTTCGTTCTTATAACGTTCGTTGTTGTAGTGTTCGTTGTTCTAATGTTCGTTGTTGTGGTGTTCGTTGTTGTAGCATTCGTTGTTGTAGTGTTTGTTGTTATAGTGTTCGTTGTTGTAATGTTAGTTGTTGTAGTGTTCATTGTTGTAATTTTCGTTGTTGTGGTGTTCGTTGTAGTAGTGTTCGTTGTTGTGGTGTTCGTTGTTGTGGTGTTCGTTGTTGTAGTGTTCGTTGTTGTGGTGTTCGTTGTTGTGGTGTTCGTTGTTGTAGTGTTCGTTGTTGAAGTGTTCGTTGTTGTTTTGTTCGTTGTTGTAGTGTTCAATGTTGTATTGTTCGTTGTTGTAGTGTTAATTATTGTAGTGTTCGTTGTTGTGGTGTTCGTTGTTGTAATGGTCGTTTTTGTGATTTTCGTTGTTATAACGTTCGTTTTTGAGGTGTTCGTTGTTGTAAAGTTTGTTGTTGTGGAGTTCGTTGTTGTGGTGTTCGTTGTTGTATTGTTCATTGTTGTGGTGTTCGTTGTTGTAAAGTTCGTTGTTGTGGTGTTTGTTGTTAAGGTTTTCGTAGTTGTAGTGTTCGTTGTTCTTATTTTCGTTGTTGTAGTGTTCATTATTGTGGTGTTCGTTGTTGTGGTGTTTGTTGTTCTAGTGTTCGTTGCTGTAGTGTTCATTATTGTGGTGTTCGTTGTTGTGGTGTTCGTTGTACTAGTGTTCGTTGTTGTAGTGTTCGTTGTTGTAGTGTTCATTATTGTGGTGTTCGTTGTTGTGGAGTTCGTTGTTCTTGTGTTCGTTTTTGTAGTGTTCGTTGTTGAGATGTTCGTTGTTGAGATGTTCGTTTTTGTGATGGTCGTTGTTGTGATGTTCGTTGTTGTAGTGTTCGTTGTTGAGATGTTCGTTATTGTGGTGTTCGTTGTAGTAGTGTTCGTTGTTGAGATGTTCGTTGTTGAGATGTTCGTTGTTGTAGTGTTCGTTGTTTTAGTGTTTGTAGGATATTTGGGCTTGATTCTGATTAATCAATAATTAAAGTAGTAAATTAAATTACGAAGGACCACCCGCTTTTATAGTAAAGAGGGAAACTGAGAATTTAGATCATTGGATAAAATTCTAGAGAAAACCAGTGACTATGGATATAACTAGAAAGCATGATCATAAGAATAATTAATGGGCTGTATTATTAAAGAAACAAACCTCAAACACCTACATTGGGGGGTTATTACTGGAGGTAAGTACGTCCAGGAATCAGTGTGGTTCGTTCACTAATTCAATTAATAATAATCTAATCCTATAAATAATGCTGAATATAATATCATTCACATAAAGAAGAAAATGAATATGAGCATAGTAATGAGTTACAGTAAATCACACATTAATCAAAACATTCTGAATACATCAAATTGCAATGTAATGGATAAAAAGAAATAAGCCTTAGCTTGTAGCCGATTCCTTTAGATAACCATGGAAGTCCTCTTAATCTCCAAGTCTGGTACACGGACGAATGGTACGGTTAACATGGAGAAGACAGCAGGAGGAATTCGTCTCTCGAGCTGCAAGATAAATAACTACCAGTAGCAATTGATTTAACTACTCAATTCATATTCAAGATTATTAATATCTACAGATGGAATTCTAATCACCTGTTATTAGGTGTTATCCCGCTGCGTGACGAACAATCACCCCGCTATTATTAAACCTGTAAATGATGCATCAAATAAAAGGTACTTAGCTGTGGGCACTGTATAAGTATTAAGATTGCCGTAATTTCGCATCCCAGGTTCCGGTGAACCTATCCTGGATTGATGCGTTTCAAGCTGGCTGATCACGTGTCGTCAGGAACCAAGTCTAGGGGTCCCTCATTTAACACTAGCACTAGCTGAAGATATAATCTGCAAGGTCGTTCACGCCTCACAGTGGCGGCTTTCATCTGAGGATGAATAACACCTGCCCGATTTGCTGGGCAATGGCGTCCTTTATGAGTACGGTAAGCACAGTTCTGCCTCCTTTCGGCTCTGCACGTGTCCGCGTACTGAGGATGGATGGCGTCCCTCCAACCCACGCCGAGTCGACGTTCATAACACAAATTATTGTCACGAACATTAATATTTCTCGCATTCGCGCTTGAAACTCTAAAGACTGGACGGGTTTATTATTTAGAGGAACGAAATATTATTATTTAACTATTTAAGAATAGTAAATATATAAGGGAGAGGAATTAATGTCTCCCCATGGCATTCATTGATGACGTTAACACTATCGTGAGGTAGACGCTATGATTCTAACGCTCTATTCGGCTTTTAGTTAGAGAACAATTCGTCTGCAATCAGTTGCCATACAGAATGCTTTAATTATGGAGAATCGTATTAATTTCTCACACAAATTGAATAGAATGTGTTTTACTGTAAAGAAATCTGACGCAATACGGGCGTCAGGTGACGTGAGAATTCTAGCCTAATGCACAGATGAATTATTAGTACATGAGAATTCTACGAGTTGTTAATTTTACTTACTACAATATTAAGTATGGTTAGTAATAAGTAATGAGAATACAACAATGCTGTATTCGATGTTGGAAATATCCAACATAACTCCGGGGGGGGAATCTCAGGGTCGCAGTGTACTGTGTTGTACTGACCTATCCCGAAGTGATGTTAAGATTAATACATTAGTATATTAGTATGTTAGTATGGTAGTACACACACATAACGAACGTCCTGGATTTATCAAGGACTTACAAGAATTTGAATCTTGCTATTTACATGTCGACTGAAACATGTTGTTTGTAGCCTACACAATGTTTATAAATTTTAACTCTCCCGATTTAAACTAACAGAATCTACAGTGAGGCGATATCTTGGGTCATAGTGACGCGTAATGTTTCGTTACGTGATATCACATCGTAGTATCAGCACAGTTTTCTTAGTGGGAAATGAAGGAAATTATTCTTCTTCAGAGTTATAATAGGCTCGCAAATTCCGCCTACATTGTTGAGCTGCAGCTCTAGTGGGACGGTTGCTTGGAGGAACAAATTCATTGTCCTCTGAAATTACTGGGGAAACTGGATCTGACTGATATTCTTGTTCAGTCAGTTCTAGGGGAACCAGCTTCTCTAAAGTTTTTAGAGTAGTGTTGCCTTTGCATAAGACCTTAACCACTCTTAGGACACCTTGTCGATCTGGGTGAATGGTGACGATTTTTCCTATAGGCCACTCGGACCTTGGTCCGTCGCTGTCGACTAGTACAAGGTCTCCAGGTTTTAATTGTACCTTATTGTAAGGACTCGAAGCTCCGTAGTGGTACTCTCGTAGAGCTGTGAGGTATTCTCGAGTCCACACCTCATTCCACCTGTTAATAACTCTAGAAAGATGCTGGTAGCTTTCCACCAAGTCTCCTCTGGTCACATGGGACGGGTCTACTGGGTCCTCTTCGGCTAAGGGGATGAGAGGGCTCAGTAGACCTCCATGGATCAAGTGAGAGGGGCTCAGTGGTTCTCTCTGGGTGTAATCATCAGACAGGTAGGTGATCGGGCGGTTATTGACTCGCGCCTCGATTTCCACAACAATAGTTTGGAGTTCTGAGTAACTGACCTTTTGTCGGTGTAACGTTTTCCTTAGACATCTTTTGACTGTGCCTACCATTCGCTCATAGAACCCACCTTGCCAAGGGGCTCTTGGTGCTATGAATTTCCAGTGACATTGTCTTCTTTGTAAGACTGATTGCACTTCAGGGTGGTTCCAGACTTCTCGCAAACAACTTTCTCCCGCTACAAAATTAGATCCGTTGTCTGATATCATTAATCTAGGACATGATCGACGGGCAGCAAATCTGCGGAAAGCTTGAATGAAAGCTTCAGCACTCATGTCTGGGGTGACCTCTAAGTGCACGCCTCTGGTTGTAGCACAGGTAAAGAGACAAATGTACGCCTTCACTGGTATATTATCTGGGTTACCAGTGAGGAGTAAGGCTCCTGTATAATCTACTCCAGTGGTTTTGAATGGACGAAGATGAACTACTCGCTCTTCTGGGAGTGGAGGAGGTCCTGGGTAAGGACAGACTCTAGCGTCGTATCTCTTACAGATTACACAAGATTTAATAATGGTCTTAACAGTCTGACGACCTTGAGGAAGCCAGTACTTTTGTCTAAGGTCGGTGAGAGTATCTAAAACTCCACCATGTAGGGTACCATGTTGATGGTGATGTAAGACAAAAAGTTTAGTTATGATGTGGTGGCGAGGTAAAAGGATTGGGTTCTTAGTGTCTAAGTCAATTTTTGCATGTAGCAAACGTCCTCCACATCGTAGTATGTTATGAGTGTCGACATCGTACCAGATGCCCAGAGATTTAGTGAGTTTATCCGGAAGATTCTCAAATTCGCTTCCATAAGTCTCTTGCTGCGCCCGCTTAATCCAATAGTGAACAGGATTGGGAAATTTGTGTCGAATCCCTACTTTAGAGAGAAAATCAAACACGTGTGCAGTCACTCGTAACAATTTGCTTAAATTAGAATAATGATGAGGATTAATGGCTAATGTTCGCTGAGGCTCTGGTTCCTTCATGGGAGCGGCGATACTTGTTGGATATTTCCAACATCGAATACAGCATTGTTGTATTCTCATTACTTATTACTAACCATATTAATATTGTAGTAAGTAAAATTAACAACTGGTAGAATTCTCCTGTACTAATAATTCATCTGTGCATTAGGCTAGAATTCTCACGTCATCTGACGCCAGTATTGCGTCAGATTTCTTTACAGTAAAACACATTATATACAATTTGTGTGAGAATTAAATATGATTCTCCATAATTAAAGCATTCTGTATGGCAACTGATTGCAGACGAATGGTTCTCTAACTAAAAGCCGAATAGAGCTTTAGAATCAAAACGTTTACCTCGCGATAGAGGTAGCGTCATCAATGAATGCTATGGGGAGACATTAATTCCTCTCCCTTATATCTTTACTATTCTTAAATAGTTAAATAATAATATTCCGTTCCTCTAAATAATAAACCCGTCTAGTCTTTAGAGTTTCAAGCGCGAATGCGAGAAATCTTAATGTTCATGCCAATAATTTGTGTAATGAACGTCGACTCGGCGTGGGGGGAGGGACGCGACGCCATCCTCAGTCGGTGAGGGAGTCGGTACACGTACACGTGGGGAACCGAAGAGAGGCAGACCAGCGCTTACCGTACTCACAAAAGACGCCATTGTCCAGCAAATAGGACACGTGTGTCTATCCACAGATGAAAGCCGCCACTGTGAGGCGTGAACGACCTTGCAGATAATATCTTCAACTAGTGCTGGTGTTAAATAAGGGACCCCTAGACTTGGTTCCTGACGACACGTGATCAGCCAACTTGAGACGTACAAATCCAGGATAAGCTCACCTGAATTTAGGATACGTAATTACGGCAATCTTAATACTTACACAGTGCCCACAGTTAAGTACTTTTATTTGATGCATTATATTTGATGCATTGATGCAATTATTTATTTGATGCTTATTTTATTATAAGTGTATTAATGGTAGGGTGATTGCACGTCACGCGGCAAGACAACACCTAATAACAGGTGATTAGAATTCTATCTGTAGATATCAATAATCTTGAATATGTATTGAGTAGTTAAATCAATTGCTACTGGTAGTCATTTATCTTGCAGCTCGAGAGACGAATTCCTCATGCTGTCCTGTAAGTGTATTAATGGTAGGGTGATTGCACGTCACGCGGCAAGACAACACCTAATAACAGGTGATTAGAATTCTATCTGTAGATATCAATAATCTTGAATATGTATTGAGTAGTTAAATCAATTGCTACTGGTAGTCATTTATCTTGCAGCTCGAGAGACGAATTCCTCATGCTGTCTTCTCCATGCTAACCGTGTCATTCGTCGGTGTACCAGACTTGGAGATTAAGAGGACTGCCAGGGTTATCTAAAGGAATCTATTACCAGCTAAGGCTTATTTCTTTTATTCATAACTTTGCAATTTGATACATTCAGAATGTACAACATAATGTGTGATTTACTGTAACTCATTATTATGCTCATATTCATGTTCTTCTTTGTATGAATGATATTATATTCAACATTAATTATAGGATTAGATTATTATTAATAGAATTAGTGAACGAACCACCCTGATTCCTGGACGTACTGACCTCCAGTAATAAACCCCCAATGTAGGTGTTTGAGGTTTGGTTTTAATAATACAGCCCATTAATTATTCTTATGATCATATTTTCTAGTCATTTCCATAGTCACTGGTTTTCTCTAGAATTTTATCTAATGATCTGAAATTCTCAGTTTCCCTCTTTACTTTAAAAGCGGGTGGTCCTTCGTAATTTAATTTACTACTTTAATTATTAATTAATCAGAATCAAACCCAAATATCCCACAATACTGGTCACTATGACTTGTGGCTTTTGTTTGGGCCACTGACCACCAACAAGCCATGAAGGTCCGTTGAACCACAGCGAAGATTTGACAAGTTGTTTTAATGTCAATCCTCTTGATAAATAATCGGCAGGATTGTCCTTAGTAGGGACATGTCTAAACTTATAACTTGCGGATAAATCATGAATCTCCCTGACGCGATTACTGACGTAAGGAGTCTTGTTGTTATTGTTTCTTACCCATTGTAAGACTGCCTCGTTGTCTGACCACACTACAATCTCACCAAAGTGGATATTACTGAGTGTCTTTGCCAGGCAATGGGCCAACCTTACTCCCACTAGCAATGCAGTCAACTCCATCTGAGGTAAGGATCTCTTCTTGATGGGAGCAACTCTAGCTTTTGATGTGTGTAAAATTGATTGAGCACTGTTAACTAAATAAACTACTGCGCCATATGCTTTGCCAGAGGCATCGCAAAAAACGTGCAAATTGGTGGGTAAGTTTGGTCCTGAAGCATTACGTGGAAATTTCAAAACACCTAACTGATTAAAATCCGTTGAGAGTATTTGCCATTTGGCTTGTAACTCACTTGGTAACGGATCATCCCATCCCATATGTTGTTGCCAGCACTCCTGCATTAGGAGTTTGCCCCTTATTAATATAGGACTAAGTAGGCCTAAAGGGTCAAATGGTTGACTGACAAATGAGAGCAGTGTTCTCATGGTAAGGGTTGAGTTATCAGTTTGCACTGACTTGACATTCATCTCGTCAGTGTTGGTGTTCCATTCCACGCCTAGAACCTTTAATTTACTGGGTACCTGATAATCGGGAAATTCTTTCTCAATTAACTGGTTAAGCAGTTTATTATTTGAGGCCCATGACTGTAGAGGCATATTAGCTCCTAACAGTTCACGGTTAGCCTCATGGTAGATTTCTACCAGATCAGCTTGATCATTAGTTGTCCCCTGGAAATTGTCGACATATAAGTTGTCGCTAATGGTTGCCTTATAAGGGCTGTCTGATTTCCTCAAATGCGTGTCTAATGTTGCTTGCAAAAGAAACGGTGAGGACGTAGCACCAAATAATACAGAGGCAAACCGATAGGTGATTATTTCACTGTTAGGATCCAGTGGATCCTTGTACCAGAGGAATTTCGTGTAGTCACGATCTTCCTCCTGCAATCCTACTCGGAGAAAGGCTTTGCTGATGTCAGCAGTATAGGCAAAAATGCCTGTGCGAAATTGTAACAACACGTCATGTAGCCTTTGTGTTAGGCTAGGTCCCGTTTGGAGACATTCATTTAGAGACACACTATTAGGCTTTACTTTAGCACTGCAATTAAAGACAATACGAATAGGTGTTGTCAGTGAGTCTTTCACCAGAGCATGGTGAGGTAAATAATGACCTGTTTTTCGGTCATCGTGTTCAACAACTTCAATGAACTTATTGTCAAGTTGTTGTTGGATAAGTTGGTGATACATGGTTAGTTTGTCTGGCTGCTTCTGCAGTCGTGTTAATTGAGACCGCAATTGTGAGGCTGCCATAAAATAATTCACTGGAAGTTGGGGATGATCTAACTTCCATGGAAGTCTTACCCAGTATTGTTTATTTGAGTAGACAACTGTATCCAGATTTTGCTGGTAAGTCCATGTATCATCAGGACTTGGTTGCTCAGGGATGATGCCTAACGTATCTAAATCCCACAAACGATGTATTGGTGGGTCAGACTCAATGTCCTCGGCTATTTCCCGGAAGCGTAGGGGTGACTGCTCTAAGCCTAGTCACGCCACAATTACATTATTGGTTTGTTGGTTTGTGGGCGCTGGACCTTGTCTGAAAAGCACGGGTCCTGTGAGCAATTTGCCACCTGCGGACGACAACAAATTCATACCATGTTGCCTAGTGCATCCAGTGATAAACTTGTAGTAATGATCCGCGCCTATTAATATTCCAATATCTGTGAGACAATCGGAATTTATTTTATGATCCGCTAGCCTCATGCGGTTTCGCTTAAGGTGTCTCGCAGTGCGAGCTAATCCTGTGACCTGCAGGTCCGTAGGAATCTTATCCACTACCACCGCATGGATTGGGCTAGCAGAGGATCCTAGTCTAACTAGTAATTTAACCACCTTGTAGTCACGTGGTCCACTATTTGATAGAAAACCAGAAATGTTTAACTTCACACTTTTGGTAGGTTTTAAATTTAAATCATCTACCAACTGTTGTGTGATGAAGGTTTTTTGGGAACCTTGGTCAAAGAGACCTCTACTGTTAATTCTAGATCTTCGGTTTATTAATTTAAGCTGAGCGGTAGGCAAGGTAGTACTGTTGCCTGACTCAGTAGCGAGTACATTCACTTCGTGATGTACTTTACAATATTGCACTGCAGTAGAATTAGTAAAATTCTCTCCAGTGGACATAGTTGGTGTAGGAGATTTCCTACATAAGGCGTAGTGGTGTACACCCTGGTTACAACGGTTGCAAGTACATAGTGGTACTGCACATTTCTTGGGATCATGAGAACCCATACATTTAGTGCATTTGTGCAATTCCTGTAACCTTTTAACTCTAGCATTATACGTAGGATAAGCTGAGCATTGGGAAGTGGTGTGTTCCTGATTGCAGAACAGACACTTTCTTTGATTAATAGACTTAGTCTCTTTAGTAGACAAGTCATGAGTTATCTCTGAAGGAGATACTGAGTAGATACCTACATTTCCACTTCTTTTCCTGGTGGATGGAGTAGGTTTGGATTTATATTTATTAGACTTACTTGGAGTCTGTTTAGGTTTGACTGAAATATCAGTATTAATTGGTTTGGACTCAGGTTTAATTTTGTCATGAGTCTTTAACCTATTAACTGTGATCCTCAACCCCTCGAAAATCTGATCGAGAGTAAGAAACTCAGTATTATAATGTGAGCAGAGCTCTGTCAAGACGTTTCGAGGTAATTTCCTCTGTAACAATAGCTTGATAGACCATTCAGAACTAGATATATTAACCTTAGTACCTAAGGCCTTCTCTAGAGACTCTACTTCTAGTCTGAAGCTTTGAAGTGACTGGTCTACTGTTTGGTGCATTCAGATCTAGCAATTGATAATAAAGGGTGGCTATACTTAACTCTTTGTTGCAATAGTTTAACTTCAGGAGTTTTATAGCTTCCTCATAATTACTCTCATTAAGATTAAGGTTATGTATGACCTTTTTAGCCTCTCCTTTGAGAAGACTGAGTAGGTATGAAAATTTAGAAACTTTGTCTAGAGACTGTTTCTTATGGATGTGAACTTCAAAAGAAGTCCAAAAATTGTCCCAATTTTCTGTATCTAATCCCGAAAAGGTGGGCAAGTCTAGAGTAGGTAAACGAACCTCAGGTAAGTGATTATTGAAGTGAGACCCAGTGTTGCTGGCATTGGATCCAGACTGTTTGGCTAATTTAGCCTGAAAATTTTATCATGAGTCTCCTCTTCATATTGGGAGATGTCGGTTACTATTTGACTTACTTCATCAGGATCAATTTCTACAGTATTTAGTAGATTAAGATAAGATTGACTTGCAGTTCTGACTTGATCAAATTTCAGATCAGCCAATCTAACTGTTGACTCTAAGTGATGAGAGTCAATGGGATTATCTTTAGTTAAGTCATCAGCCTTATTAATTAATCTGGTCAAGTGACCTTTAAGGCCAATGTAGGTTCTCCTCAATTGTTCAGGAGCAGCCATGTTGGGCTTAGGTTCAAACTTCACAGTGTTAGGGTATGTATTACTAATGAAGCTTGGATACTTGTTCATTAGTGAACAGGTAACATTAATTGTAGCCTAAATTAAGGTGACTACTTTATATTTTACCTCACTTGAGGTTGAATGTACCTACCTACCTAACAACAAATAGCTAGATATTTTGTGTACTGTCTGAACTCCACCACTAGTTCTCGTCCGGTTAGCTCATCCTCATCACCATCAGAGTTAATGGAGATAATCCAGCAATACGCAAAATAGATACACAAATTAATGCATACAAGAGAAATATTATGGAGACACTCCAATCAGAGTTATCTCAAATTTTATCCCACCCTATAGAGGGTCAGCACAGATAATATAATATATACAACACTGACTAGTTTTAGATCTAGTCGTAATAATTCCTAACTAGGAACTATAAAATTATTTAGTCTGGGCTTGTACCAAATTCAGCACAATCTCAGCCTAAATTCTACCTAATAACATGGGTAAAGATTATTGTGGTGCAATAAGGTAAATATAGTTGTGCTGTATTTTTGTTTTTTTTGTTTTATAAGAGTGCTCTTGCACACATAGGTGAACAATTATGTACAGTTAAGTTTGGCTTGCTAGCCACAGCCTTTTGTGATGGTTGATGGTGTTAATTAACTTGTCAACCACATGCAACCTAGATTCCCATGACAAATGTACACAGTCTCTGTTCAGGTTCTGTCTGTAAGGTCTGGCTGTAAATTGGATATATGTGGCATTCAATCTCACTCGGTTTTCAGCCTGAAATTTATGTACTTAGCAGCTCTCAGGTAGTATTCCGGAGTTACTCCCCAACGATTATCTTGGCTTGGTTGGCGAGGCTCCACTAATGTGAATACTACTGATTCACTGATGAGCTTGAAAGAAGAAATTATGTTTTTGAGGTGTTTGATCACCTCGGCTGGATGACGAGTGGGGTGGATGTCATTGCCACCTAAGTATATGATGGTTAGGTGGTGAGGCCACTCTAACGCAGGTGTTAGGTTGGTGTTATTGTAAAAGTTATGAGCTGTTGCTCCTGGTGACCTAAAGATTCTCACCTCGGTGTGAGGTATAGGTCTAAGTGTTGTGGGTAATTGGCTATGACCCACTAAAGCTACTTTATACATGAGGTAAAGGTAGCAATATGTTAGTGTTATCTAGGCTAACTAATGTGTTACAATGTTAGTTGACACAATTAATTAAATAGCTAGTCTAGCTTCTATCACACAAGGATTAGCTATTAATGGTTAATATTTTAATTATAAATTTAATGCCTATCCGGTTCGATAAGGACCATAATGTGGGGATATTTGGGCTTGATTCTGATTAATCAATAATTAAAGTAGTAAACTAAATTACGAAGGACCACCCGCTTTTATAGTAAAGAGGGAAACTGAGAATTTAGATCATTGGATAAAATTCTAGAGAAAACCAGTGACTATGGATATAACTAGAAAGCATGATCATAAGAATAATTAATGGGCTGTATTATTAAAGAAACAAACCTCAAACACCTACATTGGGGGGTTATTACTGGAGGTAAGTACGTCCAGGAATCAGTGTGGTTCGTTCACTAATTCAATTAATAATAATCTAATCCTATAAATAATGCTGAATATAATATCATTCACATAAAGAAGAAAATGAATATGAGCATAGTAATGAGTTACAGTAAATCACACATTAATCAAAACATTCTGAATACATCAAATTGCAATGTAATGGATAAAAAGAAATAAGCCTTAGCTTGTAGCCGATTCCTTTAGATAACCATGGAAGTCCTCTTAATCTCCAAGTCTGGTACACGGACGAATGGTACGGTTAACATGGAGAAGACAGCAGGAGGAATTCGTCTCTCGAGCTGCAAGATAAATAACTACCAGTAGCAATTGATTTAACTACTCAATTCATATTCAAGATTATTAATATCTACAGATGGAATTCTAATCACCTGTTATTAGGTGTTATCCCGCTGCGTGACGAACAATCACCCCACTATTATTAAACCTGTAAATGATGCATCAAATAAAAGGTACTTAGCTGTGGGCACTGTATAAGTATTAAGATTAATTTCGCATCCCAGGTTCCGGTGAACCTATCCTGGATTGATGCGTTTCAAGCTGGCTGATCACGTGTCGTCAGGAACCAAGTCTAGGGGTCCCTCATTTAACACCAGCACTAGCTGAAGATATTATCTGCAAGGTCGTTCACGCCTCACAGTGGCGGCTTTCATCTGAGGATGAATAACACCTGTCCGATTTGCTGGGCAATGGCGTCCTTTATGAGTACGGTAAACACAGTTCTGCCTCCTTTCGGCTCTGCACGTGTCCGCGTACTGAGGATGGATGGCGTCCCTCCAACCCACGCCGAGTCGACGTTCATAACACAAATTATTGTCACGAACATTAATATTTCTCGCATTCGCGCTTGAAACTCTAAAGACTGGACGGGTTTATTATTTAGAGGAACGAAATATTATTATTTAACTATTTAAGAATAGTAAATATGTAAGGGAGAGGAATTAATGTCTCCCCATGGCATTCATTGATGACGTTAACACTATCGCGAGGTAGACGGTATAATTCTAACGCTTTATTCGGCTTTTAGTTAGAGAACAATTCGTCTGCAATCAGTTGTCATACAGAATGCTTTAATTATGGAGAATCGTATTTAATTCTCACACAAATTGAATATAATGTGTTTTACTGTAAAGAAATCTGACGCAATACTGGCGTCCGGTGACGTGAGAATTCTAGCCTAATGCACAGATGAATTATTAGTACAGGAGAATTCTACGAGTTGTTAATTTTACTTAATACAATATTAATATGGTTAGTAATAAGTAATGAGAATACAACAATGCTGTATTCGATGTTGGAAATATCCAACATTCGTTGATGTGGTGTTCGTTGTTGTAGTGTTCGTTGTTGTAGTGTTCGTTGTTGTAGTGTTCGTTGTTGTAGTGTTCATTGTTGTAAAGTTCGTTGTTGTAGTGTTCGTTGTTGTAGTGTTCGTTGTTGTAGTGTTCGTTGTTGTAGTGTTCGTTGTTGTGGTGTTCGTTATTGTACTGTTCGTTGTTGTAGTGTTCGTTCTTGTAGTGTTCATTGTTGTAATGTTCGTTGTTGTAGTGTTTGTTGTTGTAGTGTTCGTTGTTGTAGTGTATGTTGTTGTAGTTTTCGTTGTTGTAGTGTTTGTTGTTGTAGTGTTCGTTGTTGTAGTGTATGTTGCTGTAGTGTTCGTTGTTGTAGTGTTCGTTGTTGTGGTGTTCGTTGTTGTGGTGTTCGTTGTTGTAGTGTTAGTTGTTGAAGTGTTCATTGTTGTTTTGTTCGTTGTTGTAGTGTTCAATGTTGTATTGTTCGTTGTTGTAGTGTTAATTATTGTAGTGATCGTTGTAGTGGTGTTGGTTGTTGTAATGGTCGTTTTTGTGATTTTCGTTGTTGTAATGTTCGTTGTTGAGGTGTTCGTGTTTGTAAAGTTCGTTGTTGTGGAGTTCGTTGTTGTGGTGTTCGATGTTGTATTGTATGTTGTTGTGGTGTTCGTTGTTGTAAAGTTCGTTGTTGTGGTGTTTGTTGTTATGGTTTTCGTAGTTGTAGTGTTCGTTGTTGTAGTGTTCGTTGTTCTGATTTTCGTTGTTGTAGTGTTCATTATTGTGGTGTTCGTTGTTGAGATGTTCGTTGTTGTGATGTTCGTTGTTGTAGTGTTCGTTGTTGAGATGTTCGTTGTTGTGGTGTTCGTTGTTGTAGTGTTCTTTGTTGTAGTGTTCGTTTTTGAGATGTTCGTTGTTGACATGTTCGTTGTTGTAGTGTTCGTTGTTGAGATGTTCGTTGTTGAGAGGTTCGTTGTTGAGATGTTCGTTGTTGTGGTGGTCGTTGTTGTAATGTTCGCTGTTGTGATGTTCGTTGTTGTATTGTTCGTTGTTGAGATATTCGTTGTTGAGATGTTCGTTGTTGAGATGTTCGTTGTTGTGGTGTTCGTTGATGTGGTGTTCATTGTTGTAGTGTTCGTTCTTGTAGTGTTCATTGTTGTAATGTTCGTTGTTGTAGTGTTCGTTGTTGTAGTGTTCATTGTTGTAAAGTTCGTTGTTGTAGTGTTCGTTGTTGTAGTGTTCGTTGTTGTAGTGTTCGTTGTTGTAATGTTCGTTGTTGTGGTGTTCGTTGTTGTACTGTTCGTTGTTGTAGTGTTCGTTCTTGTAGTGTTCATTGTTGTAATGTTCGTTGTTGTAGTGTTTGTTGTTGTAGTGTTCGTTGTTGTAGTGTATGTTGTTGTAGTGTTCGTTGTTGTAGTGTTCATTGTTGTGGAGTTCGTTCTTATAACGTTCGTTGTTGTAGTATTCATTGTTCTAATGTTCGTTGTTGTGGTGTTTGTTGTTGTAGCGTTCGTTGTTGTAGTGTTTGTTGTTGTAGTGTTCGTTGTTTTTATGTTAGTTGTTGTAGTGTTCATTGTTGTAATTTTCGTTGTTGTGGTGTTCGTTGTTGTAGTGTTCGATGTTGTGGTGTTCATTGTTGTGGTGTTCGTTGTTGTAGTGTTCGTTGTAGTGGTGTTCGTTGTTGTGGTGTTCGTTGTTGTAGTGTTCGTTGTTGAAGTGTTCGTTGTTGTTTTGTTCGTTGTTGTAGTGTTCAATGTTGTATTGTTCGTTGTTGTAGTGTTAATTATTGTAGTGTTCGTTGTAGTGGTGTTCGTTGTTGTAATAGTCGTTTTTGTGGTTTTCGTTGTTGTAACGTTCGTTGTTGTAGTGTTCGTTGTTGTGGTGTTCGTTGCTGTAGTGTTTGTTGTTGTGGTGATAGTTGTTGAAGTGTTCGTTGTCGTAGTGTTCGTTGTTGAAGTGTTCGTTGTTGTTTTCTTCGTTGTTGTTGTGTTCATTGTTGTAATGTTCGTTGTTGTAGTGTTAATTAGTGTAGTGTTCGTTGTTGTGGTGTTCGTTGTTGTAATGGTCGTTTTTATGATGTTCGTTGTTGTAATGTTCGTTGTTGTGGTGTTCGCGGTTGTAAAGTTCGTTGTTGTGGAGTTCGTTGTTGTGGTGTTCTTTGTTGTAGTGTTCGTTGTTGTGGTGTTCGTTGTTGTAGTGTTCATTGTTGTACTGTTCGTTGATGAGATGTTCGTTGTTGAGACGTTCGTTGTTGAGATGTTCGTTGTTGAGATGTTCGTTGTTGTGGTGTTCGTTGTTGTGAGTTCGTTGTTGTGGTGTTCGTTGTTGTCGTGTTCGTTTTTGAGATGTTCGTTGTCGAGATGTTCGTTGTTGAGATGTTCGTTGTTGCAAAGTTCGTTGTTGTGGTGTTTGTTGTTGAGATGTTCGTTGTTGAGATGTTCGTTGTTGAGATGTTCGTTGTTGAGATGTTCGTTGTTGTGGTGTTCGTTGGGTTGATGTTCGTTGTTGTGGTGTTCGTGGTTGTGATGTTCGTTGTTGTGGTGTTCGTTGTTGTAGTGTTCGGTGATGTGGTGTTCGTTGTTGTAGTGTTTGTTGTTGTAGTGTTCGTTATTGTAGTGTTCGTTGTTGTAGTGTTCGTTTTTGTAGTGTTCGTTGTTGTAGTGTTCGTTGTTGTAGTGTTCGTTGTTGAGATGTTCGTTGTTGTGGTGTTCGTTGTTGTAGTGTTCGTTGTTGTAGTGTACGTTGTTGTAGTGTTCGTTGTTTTAGTGCTCATTTTTGTGGTGTTCGTTGTTGAAGTGTTCGTTGTTGTAGTGTTCGTCGTTGTGGTGTTCGTTGTTGTAGTGTTCGTTGTTGAGATGGTCGTTGTTGAGATGTTCGTTGTTGAGATGTTCGTTGTTGTGGTGTTCGGTGATGTGGTGTTCGTTGTTGTAGTGTTTGTTGTTGTAGTGTTCGTTATTGTAGTGTTCGTTGTTGTAGTGTTCGTTTTTGTAGTGTTCGTTGTTGAGATGTTCGTTGTTGTGGTGTTCGTTGTTGAAGTGTTCGTTGTTTTGGTGTTTGTTGTTGTTTTGTTCGTTGTTGTAGTGTTCGTTGTTAGGTGTTCGTTGTTATAGTGTTCGTTGTTGTTGTTGTGTTCGTTGTTATGGTGTTCATTGTTTTAATGTTCGTTTTTGTAGTGTTTGTTGTTGTAGTGTTCGTTGTTGTAGTGTATGTTGTTGTAGTGTTCGTTGTTGTAGTGTTCCTTGTTGTAATGTCCGTTGTTGTGGAGTTTATTATTATAACCTTCGTTGTTGTAGTGTTCGTTGTTCTAATGTTCGTTGTTGTGGTGTTCGTTGTTGTAGCGTTCGTTGTTGCAGTGTTTGTTGTTGTAGTGATCGTTATTGTGGTGTTCGTTGTTGTAACGTTAGTTGTTGTAGTGTTCATTGTTGTAAATTTCGTTGTTGTGGTGTTCGTTGCTGTAGTGTTTGTTGTTGTAGTGTTCGTTGTTGTGGTGTTCGTTGTTGTAGTGTTCGTTGTTGAAGTGTTCGTTGTTGTTTTCTTCGTTGTTGTAGTGTTCATTGTTGTATTGTTTGTTGTTGTAGTGTTAATTAGTGTAGTGTTCGTTGTTGTAATGGTCGTTTTTATGATGTTCGTTGTTGTAATGTTCGTTGTTGTGGTGTTCGTTGTTGTAGCGTTCGTATTTGTGGTGCTCGTTGTTGTAGTGTTCATTGTTGTATTGTTCGTTGATGAGATGTTCGTTGTTGTGAGTTCGTTGTTGTGGTGTTCGTTGTTGTGGTGTTCGTTGTTGTGAGTTCGTTGTTGTGGTGTTCGTTGTTGTAATGGTCGTTTTTATGATGTTCGTTGTTGTAATGTTCGTTGTTGTGGTGTTCGTGGTTGTAAAGTTCGTTGTTGTGGAGTTCGTTGTTGTGGTGTTCTTTGTTGTAGTGTTCGTTGTTGTGGTGTTCGTTGTTGTAGTGTTCATTGTTGTACTGTTCGTTGATGAGATGTTCGTTGTTGAGACGTTCGTTGTTGAGATGTTCGTTGTTGAGATGTTCGTTGTTGAGATGTTCGTTGTTGAGATGTTCGTTGTTGTGGTGTTCGTTGGGTTGATGTTCGTTGTTGTGGTGTTCATGGTTGTGATGTTCGTTGTTGTGGTGTTCGTTGTTGTAGTGTTCGGTGATGTGGTGTTCGTTGTTGTAGTGTTTGTTGTTGTAGTGTTCGTTATTGTAGTGTTCGTTGTTGTAGTGTTCGTTTTTGTAGTGTTCGTTGTTGTAGTGTTCGTTGTTGTAGTGTTCGTTGTTGAGATGTTCGTTGTTGTGGTGTTCGTTGTTGTAGTGTTCGTTCTTGTAGTGTACGTTGTTGTAGTGTTCGTTGTTTTAGTGCTCATTTTTGTGGTGTTCGTTGTTGAAGTGTTCGTTGTTGTAGTGTTCGTCGTTGTGGTGTTCGTTGTTGTAGTGTTCGTTGTTGAGATGGTCGTTGTTGAGATGTTCGTTGTTGAGATGTTCGTTGTTGTGGTGTTCGGTGATGTGGTGTTCGTTTTTGTAGTGTTTGTTGTTGTAGTGTTCGATGTTGTGGTGTTCGTTGTTGTAGTATTCGTTGTTGAAGTGTTCGTTGTTGTAGTGTTCGTTGTTTTAGTGTTCGTTTTTGTGGTGTTCGTTGTTGAAGTGTTCGTTGTTGTAGTGTTCGTCGTTGTAGTGTTCGTTGTTGTAGTGTTCGTTGTTGTTGTGTTCGTTGTTGTAGTATTCGTTGTTGAGATGTTCATTGTTGTGGTGTTCGTTGTTGTGGTGTTCGTTGTTGTAAAGTTCGTTGTTGTGGTGTTTCTGGTTGAGATGTTCGTTGTTGAGATGTTAGTTGTTGTGATGTTCGTTGTTGAGATGTTCGTTGTTGTGGTGTTCGTTGGGTTGATGTTCGTTGTTGTGGTGTTCGTGGTTGTGATGTTCGTTGTTGTGGTGTTCGTTGTTGTAGTGTTCGTTGTTGAGATGTTCGTTGTTGAGATGTTCGTTGTTGAGTTGTTCGTTGTTGTGGTGTTCGGTGATGTGGTGTTCGTTGTTGTAGTGTTCGTCGTTGTAGTGTTCGTTGTTGTAGTGTTCGTTGTTGTTGTGTTCGTTGTTGTAGTATTCGTTGTTGAGATGTTCATTGTTGTGGTGTTCGTTGTTGTGGTGTTCGTTGTTGTGGTGTTCGTTGTTGTTGTGTTCGTTGTTGTAGTGTTCGTTGTTGTAGTGTTCGTTGTTGAAATGTTTGTTGTTGTGGTGTTCGTTGTTGTGGTGTTCGTTGTTGAAGTGTTCGTTGTTTTGGTGTTTGTTGTTGTAGTGTTCGTTGTTGTAGTGTTCGTTGTTATGGTGTTCGTTGTTATGGTGTTCGTTGTTGTTGTTGTGTTCGTTGTTGTGGTGTTCATTGTTGTAATGTTCGTTGTTGTAGTGTTTGTTGTTGTAGTGCTCGTTGTTGTAGTGTATGTTGTTGTAGTGTTCGTTGTTGTAGTGTTCTTTGTTGTAATGTCCGTTGTTGTGGAGTTTATTCTTATAACCTTCGTTGTTGTAGTGTTCGTTGTTCTAATGTTCGTTGTTGTGGTGTTCGTTGTTGTAGCGTTCGTTGTTGTAGTGTTTGTTGTTGTAGTGATCGTTATTGTGGTGTTCGTTGTTGTAATGTTAGTTGTTGTAGTGTTCATTGTTGTAAATTTCGTTGTTGTGGTGTTCGTTGCTGTAGTGTTTGTTGTTGTGGTGTTCGTTGTTGTGGTGATCGTTGTTGTAGTGTTCGTTGTTGAAGTGTTCGTTGTTGTTTTCTTCGTTGTTGTTGTGTTCATTGTTGTAATGTTCGTTGTTGTAGTGTTAATTAGTGTAGTGTTCGTTGTTGTGGTGTTCGTTGTTGTAATGGTCGTTTTTATGATGTTCGTTGTTGTAATGTTCGTTGTTGTGGTGTTCGTGGTTGTAAAGTTCGTTGTTGTGGAGTTCGTTGTTGTGATGTTCGTTGTTGTAGTGTTCATTGTTGTACTGTTCGTTGATGAGATGTTCGTTGTTGAGACGTTCGTTGTTGAAATGTTCGTTGTTGAGATGTTCGTTGTTGTGGTGTTCGTTGTTGTGAGTTCGTTGTTGTGGTGTTCGTTGTTGTCGTGTTCGCTTTTGAGATGTTCGTTGTTGTAAAGTTCGTTGTTGTGGTGTTTCTGGTTGAGATGTTCGTTGTTGAGATGTTCGTTGTTGTGATGTTCGTTGTTGAGATGTTCGTTGTTGTGGTGTTCGTTGGGTTGATGTTCGTTGTTGTGGTGTTCGTGGTTGTGATGTTCGTTGTTGTGGTGTTCGTTGTTGTAGTGTTCGTTGTTGAGATGTTCGTTGTTGAGATGTTCGTTGTTGAGATGTTCGTTGTTGTGGTGTTCGGTGATGTGGTGTTCGTTGTTGTAGTGTTTGTTGTTGTAGTGTTCGTTATTGTAGTGTTCGTTGTTGTAGTGTTCGTTTTTGTAGTGTTCGTTGTTGTAGTGTTCGTTGTTTTAGTGTTCGTTGTTGAGATGTTCGTTGTTGTGTTGTTCGTTGTTGCAGTGTTCGTTGTTGAGATGTTCGTTGTTGTGGTGTTCGTTGTTGTAGTGTTCGTTTTTGTAGTGTTCGTTGTTGAGATGTTCGTTGTTGTAGTGTTTGTTGTTGTAGTTTTCGTTATTGTAGTGTTCGTTGTTGTGGTGTTCGTTGTTGTAGTGTTCATTGTTGTAGTGTTCGTTGTTGAGATGTTCGTTGTTATGGTGTTAGTTGATGTGGTGTTCGTTGTTGTAGTGTTCGTTGTTGTAGTGTTCGTTGTTGTATTGTTCGTTGTTGTGGTGTTCGTTGTTGAGATGTTCGTTTTTGAAGTGTTCGTTGTTGTAGTGTTCGTTGTTGTAGTGTTCATTGTTGTAGTGTTCGTTGTTTTAGTGTGCGTTGTTGTGGTGTTCGTTTTGAGATGTTCGTTGTTGTGGTGTTCGTTTTGAGATGTTCGTTTTTGTAGTGTTCGTTGTTGTGGTGTTCGTTGTCGAGATGCTCGTTGTTGTAGTGTTCGTTGTTGTAGTGTTCGTTGTTGTAGTGTTCGTTGTTGTGGTGTTCGTTGTTGAGATGTTCGTTGTTGTGGTGTTCGTTGTTGTAGTGTTCTTTGTTATGGTGTTTGTTGTTATGGTGTTCGTTGTTGTTGTTTTGTTCGAGGTTGTGGTGTTCGTTGTTGTGATGTTCGTTGCTGTAGTGTTCGTTGTTGCAGTATTCGTTTTTGTGGTGTTCGTTGTTGATGTGTTCGTTGTTGTGATGTTCGTTCTTGAGATGTTCGTTATTGTGGTGTTCGTTGTTGTGGTGTTCGTTGTTGAAGTATTCGTTGTTGAAGTGTTCATTGTTGTAGTGTTCGTTGTTTTAGTGTTCGTTTTTGTGGTGTTCGTTGTTGAAGTGTTCGTTGTTGTAGTGTTCGTCGTTGTAGTGTTCGTTGTTGTAGTTTTCGTTGTTGTTGTGTTCGTTGTTGTAGTGTTCGTTGTTGAGATGTTCATTGTTGTGGTGTTCGTTGTTGTGGTGGTCGTTGTTGTGGTGTTCATTGTTGTAGTGTTCGTTGTTGTAGTGTTCGTTGTTGAAATGTTCGTTGTTGTGGTGTTCGTTGTTGAGATGTTCGTTTTTGAAGTGTTCGTTGTTGTAGTGTTCGTTGTTGTAGTGTTCATTGTTGTAGTGTTCGTTGTTTTAGTGTGCGTTGTTGTGGTGTGCGTTGTTGTGGTGTTCGTTTTGAGATGTTCGTTGTTGTGGTGTTCGTTTTGAGATGTTCGTTTTTGTAGTGTTCGTTGTTGTGGTGTTCGTTGTCGAGATGCTCGTTGTTGTAGTGTTCTATGTTGTAGTGTTCGTTGTTGTAGTGTTCGTTGTTGTGGTGTTCGTTGTTGAGATGTTCGTTGTTGTGGTGTTCGTTGTTGTAGTGTTCTTTGTTATGGTGTTTGTTGTTATGGTGTTCGTTGTTGTTGTTTTGTTCGAGGTTGTGGTGTTCGTTGTTGTGATGTTCGTTGCTGTAGTGTTCGTTGTTGCAGTATTCGTTTTTGTGGTGTTCGTTGTTGATGTGTTCGTTGTTGTGAT
Organism: Procambarus clarkii; assembly: GCF_040958095.1. Lineage (NCBI taxonomy): Eukaryota > Metazoa > Arthropoda > Malacostraca > Decapoda > Cambaridae > Procambarus > Procambarus clarkii. The sequence goes on along the minus strand of NC_091182.1, from coordinate 8,993,409 downwards.
GTTCGTTCTTGAGATGTTCGTTATTGTGGTGTTTGTTGTTGTGGTGTTCGTTGTTGAAGTATTCGTTGTTGAAGTGTTCATTGTTGTAGTGTTCGTTGTTTTAGTGTTCGTTTTTGTGGTGTTCGTTGTTGAAGTGTTCGTTGTTGTAGTGTTCGTCGTTGTAGTGTTCGTTGTTGTAGTTTTCGTTGTTGTTGTGTTCGTTGTTGTAGTGTTCGTTGTTGAGATGTTCATTGTTGTGGTGTTCGTTGTTGTGGTGGTCGTTGTTGTGGTGTTCATTGTTGTAGTGTTCGTTGTTGTAGTGTTCGTTGTTGAAATGTTCGTTGTTGTGGTGTTCGTTGTTGTGGTGTTCGTTGTTGTGGTGTTCGTTGTTGAAGTGTTCGTTGTTTTGGTGTTTGTTGTTGTAGTGTTCGTTGTTGTAGTGTTCGTTGTTATGGTGTTCGTTGTTGTTGTTGTGTTCGTTGTTGTGGTGTTCATTGTTGTAATGTTCGTTGTTGTAGTGTTTGTTGTTGTAGTGTTCGTTGTTGTTGTGTATGTTGTTGTAGTGTTCGTTGTTGTAGTGTTCCTTGTTGTAATGCCCGTTGTTGTGGAGTTTATTCTTATAACCTTCGTTGTTGTAGTGTTCGTTGTTCTAATGTTCGTTGTTGTGGTGTTCGTTGTTGTAGCGTTCGTTGTTGTAGTGTTTGTTGTTGTAGTGATCGTTATTGTGGTGTTCGTTGTTGTAATGTTAGTTGTTGTAGTGTTCCTTGTTGTAAATTTCGTTGTTGTGGTGTTCGTTGCTGTAGTGTTTGTTGTTATGGTGTTCGTTGTTGTGGTGTTCGTTGTTGTAGTGTTCGTTGTTGAAGTGTTCGTTATTGTTTTCTTCATTGTTGTTGTGTTCATTGTTGTAATGTTCGTTGTTGTAGTGTTAATTAGTGTAGTGTTCGTTGTTGTGGTGTTCGTTGTTGTAATGGTCGTTTTTATGATGTTCGTTGTTGTAATGTTCGCTGTTGTGGTGTTCGTGGTTGTAAAGTTCGTTGTTGTGGAGTTCGTTGTTGCAGTGTTTGTTGTTGAGATGTTCGTTGTTGTGGTGTTCGTTGTTGTGGTGTTCGTTGTTGTAGTGTTCGATGTTGTGGTGTTCGTTGTTGTGGTGTTCGTTGTTGTAATGTTCGTTGTTGTAGTGTTCGTTGTTGTAGTGTTCATTGTTGTAAAGTTCGTTGTTGTAGTGTTCGTTGTTGTAGTGTTCGTTGTTGTAGTGTTCGTTGTTGTAATGTTCGTTGTTGTGGTGTTCGTTGTTGTACTGTTCGTTGTTGTAGTGTTCGTTCTTGTAGTGTTCATTGTTGTAATGTTCGTTGTTGTAGTGTTTGTTGTTGTAGTGTTCGTTGTTGTAGTGTATGTTGTTGTAGTGTTCGTTGTTGTAGTGTTCATTGTTGTGGAGTTCGTTCTTATAACGTTCGTTGTTGTAGTATTCATTGTTCTAATGTTCGTTGTTGTGGTGTTTGTTGTTGTAGCGTTCGTTGTTGTAGTGTTTGTTGTTGTAGTGTTCGTTGTTGTAATTTTCGTTGTTGTGGTGTTCGTTGTTGTAGTGTTCGTTGTAGTGGTGTTCGTTGTTGTGGTGTTCGTTGTTGTAGTGTTCGTTGTTGAAGTGTTCGTTGTTGTTTTGTTCGTTGTTGTAGTGTTCAATGTTGTATTGTTCGTTGTTGTAGTGTTAATTATTGTAGTGTTCGTTGTAGTGGTGTTCGTTGTTGTAATAGTCGTTTTTGTGATTTTCGTTGTTGTAACGTTCGTTGTTGTAGTGTTCGTTGTTGTGGTGTTCGTTGCTGTAGTGTTTGTTGTTGTGGTGATAGTTGTTGAAGTGTTCGTTGTTGTAGTGTTCGTTGTTGAAGTGTTCGTTGTTGTTTTCTTCGTTGTTGTTGTGTTCATTGTTGTAATGTTCGTTGTTGTAGTGTTAATTAGTGTAGTGTTCGTTGTTGTGGTGTTCGTTGTTGTAATGGTCGTTTTTATGATGTTCGTTGTTGTAATGTTCGTTGTTGTGGTGTTCGCGGTTGTAAAGTTCGTTGTTGTGGAGTTCGTTGTTGTGGTGTTCTTTGTTGTAGTGTTCGTTGTTGTGGTGTTCGTTGTTGTAGTGTTCATTGTTGTACTGTTCGTTGATGAGATGTTCGTTGTTGAGACGTTCGTTGTTGAGATGTTCGTTGTTGAGATGTTCGTTGTTGTGGTGTTCGTTGTTGTGAGTTCGTTGTTGTGGTGTTCGTTGTTGTCGTGTTCGTTTTTGAGATGTTCGTTGTCGAGATGTTCGTTGTTGAGATGTTCGTTGTTGCAAAGTTCGTTGTTGTGGTGTTTGTTGTTGAGATGTTCGTTGTTGAGATGTTCGTTGTTGAGATGTTCGTTGTTGAGATGTTCGTTGTTGTGGTGTTCGTTGGGTTGATGTTCGTTGTTGTGGTGTTCGTGGTTGTGATGTTCGTTGTTGTGGTGTTCGTTGTTGTAGTGTTCGGTGATGTGGTGTTCGTTGTTGTAGTGTTTGTTGTTGTAGTGTTCGTTATTGTAGTGTTCGTTGTTGTAGTGTTCGTTTTTGTAGTGTTCGTTGTTGTAGTGTTCGTTGTTGTAGTGTTCGTTGTTGAGATGTTCGTTGTTGTGGTGTTCGTTGTTGTAGTGTTCGTTGTTGTAGTGTACGTTGTTGTAGTGTTAGTTGTTTTAGTGCTCATTTTTGTGGTGTTCGTTGTTGAAGTGTTCGTTGTTGTAGTGTTCGTCGTTGTGGTGTTCGTTGTTGTAGTGTTCGTTGTTGAGATGGTCGTTGTTGAGATGTTCGTAGTTGAGATGTTCTTTGTTGTGGTGTTCGGTGATGTGGTGTTCGTTGTTGTAGTGTTTGTTGTTGTAGTGTTCGTTATTGTAGTGTTCGTTGTTGTAGTGTTCGTTTTTGTAGTGTTCGTTGTTGTAGTGTTCGTTGTTGTAGTGTTCGTTGTTGAAATGTTCGTTGTTGTGGTGTTCGTTGTTGCAGTGTTCGTTGTTGAGATGTTCGTTGTTGTAGTGTTCGTTGTTGAGATGTTCGTTGTTGAGATGTTCATTGTTGAGATGTTCGTTGTTGTGGTGTTCGGTGATGTGGTGTTCGTTGTTGTAGTGTTTGTTGTTGTAGTGTTCGTTATTGGAGTGTTCGTTGTTGTAGTGTTCGTTTTTGTAGTGTTCGTTGTTGTAGTGTTCACTGTTGTAGTGTTCGTTGTTGAGATGTTCGTTGTTGTGGTGTTCGTTGTTGCCGTGTTCGTTGTTGAGATGTTCGTTGTTGTGGTGTTCGTTGTTGAAGTGTTCGTTGTTTTGGTGTTTGTTGTTGTTTTGTTCGTTGTTGTAGTGTTCGTTGTTAGGTGTTCGTTGTTATAGTGTTCGTTGTTGTTGTTGTGTTCGTTGTTATGGTGTTCATTGTTTTAATGTTCGTTTTTGTAGTGTTTGTTGTTGTAGTGTTCGTTGTTGTAGTGTATGTTGTTGTAGTGTTCGTTGTTGTAGTGTTCCTTGTTGTAATGTCCGTTGTTGTGGAGTTTATTCTTATAACCTTCGTTGTTGTAGTGTTCGTTGTTCTAATGTTCGTTGTTGTGGTGTTCGTTGTTGTAGCGTTCGTTGTTGCAGTGTTTGTTGTTGTAGTGATCGTTATTGTGGTGTTCGTTGTTGTAACGTTAGTTGTTGTAGTGTTCATTGTTGTAAATTTCGTTGTTGTGGTGTTCGTTGCTGTAGTGTTTGTTGTTGTGGTGTTCGTTGTTGTGGTGTTCGTTGTTGTAGTGTTCGTTGTTGAAGTGTTCGTTGTTGTTTTCTTCGTTGTTGTAGTGTTCATTGTTGTATTGTTCGTTGTTGTAGTGTTAATTAGTGTAGTGTTCGTTGTTGTGGTGTTCGTTGTTGTAATGGTCGTTTTTATGATGTTCGTTGTTGTAATGTTCGTTGTTGTGGTGTTCGTTGTTGTAGCGTTCGTATTTGTGGTGCTCGTTGTTGTAGTGTTCATTGTTGTACTGTTCGTTGATGAGATGTTCGTTGTTGTGAGTTCGTTGTTGTGGTGTTCGTTGTTGTGGTGTTCGTTGTTGTGAGTTCGTTGTTGTGGTGTTCGTTGTTGTAATGGTCGTTTTTATGATGTTCGTTGTTGTAATGTTCGTTGTTGTGGTGTTCGTGGTTGTAAAGTTCGTTGTTGTGGAGTTCGTTGTTGTGGTGTTCTTTGTTGTAGTGTTCGTTGTTGTGGTGTTCGTTGTTGTAGTGTTCATTGTTGTACTGTTCGTTGATGAGATGTTCGTTGTTGAGACGTTCGTTGTTGAGATGTTCGTTGTTGAGATGTTCGTTGTTGAGGTGTTCGTTGTTGAGATGTTCGTTGTTGTGGTGTTCGTTGGGTTGATGTTCGTTGTTGTGGTGTTCATGGTTGTGATGTTCGTTGTTGTGGTGTTCGTTGTTGTAGTGTTCGGTGATGTGGTGTTCGTTGTTGTAGTGTTTGTTGTTGTAGTGTTCGTTATTGTAGTGTTCGTTGTTGTAGTGTTCGTTTTTGTAGTGTTCGTTGTTGTAGTGTTCGTTGTTGTAGTGTTCGTTGTTGAGATGTTCGTTGTTGTGGTGTTCGTTGTTGTAGTGTTCGTTGTTGTAGTGTACGTTGTTGTAGTGTTCGTTGTTTTAGTGCTCATTTTTGTGGTGTTCGTTGTTGAAGTGTTCGTTGTTGTAGTGTTCGTCGTTGTGGTGTTCGTTGTTGTAGTGTTCGTTGTTGAGATGGTCGTTGTTGAGATGTTCGTTGTTGAGATGTTCGTTGTTGTGGTGTTCGGTGATGTGGTGTTCGTTTTTGTAGTGTTTGTTGTTGTAGTGTTCGATGTTGTGGTGTTCGTTGTTGGAGTATTCGTTGTTGAAGTGTTCGTTGTTGTAGTGTTCGTTGTTTTAGTGTTCGTTTTTGTGGTGTTCGTTGTTGAAGTGTTCGTTGTTGTAGTGTTCGTTGTTGTAGTGTTCGTTGTTGTAGTGTTCGTTGTTGTTGTGTTCGTTGTTGTAGTATTCGTTGTTGAGATGTTCATTGTTGTGGTGTTCGTTTTTGTGGTGTTCGTTGTTGTGGTGTTCGTTGTTGTTGTGTTCGTTGTTGTAGTGTTTGTTGTTGTAGTGTTCGTTGTTGAAATGTTTGTTGTTGTGGTGTTCGTTGTTGTGGTGTTCGTTGTTGAAGTGTTCGTTGTTTTGGTGTTTGTTGTTGTAGTGTTCGTTGTTGTAGTGTTCGTTGTTATGGTGTTCGTTGTTATGGTGTTCGTTGTTGTTGTTGTGTTCGTTGTTGTGGTGTTCATTGTTGTAATGTTCGTTGTTGTAGTGTATGTTGTTGTAGTGTTCGTTGTTGTAGTGTTCTTTGTTGTAATGTCCGTTGTTGTGGAGTTTATTCTTATAACCTTCGTTGTTGTAGTGTTCGTTGTTCTAATGTTCGTTGTTGTGGTGTTCGTTGTTGTAGCGTTCGTTGTTGTAGTGTTTGTTGTTGTAGTGATCGTTATTGTGGTGTTCGTTGTTGTAATGTTAGTTGTTGTAGTGTTCATTGTTGTAAATTTCGTTGTTGTGGTGTTCGTTGCTGTAGTGTTTGTTGTTGAGGTGTTCGTTGTTGTGGTGATCGTTGTTGTAGTGTTCGTTGTTGAAGTGTTCGTTGTTGTTTTCTTCGTTGTTGTTGTGTTCATTGTTGTAATGTTCGTTGTTGTAGTGTTAATTAGTGTAGTGTTCGTTGTTGTGGTGTTCGTTGTTGTAATGGTCGTTTTTATGATGTTCGTTGTTGTAATGTTCGTTGTTGTGGTGTTCGTGGTTGTAAAGTTCGTTGTTGTGGAGTTCGTTGTTGTGATGTTCGTTGTTGTAGTGTTCATTGTTGTACTGTTCGTTGATGAGATGTTCGTTGTTGAGACGTTCGTTGTTGAAATGTTCGTTGTTGAGATGTTCGTTGTTGTGGTGTTCGTTGTTGTGAGTTCGTTGTTGTGGTGTTCGATGTTGTCGTGTTCGCTTTTGAGATGTTCGTTGTTGTAAAGTTCGTTGTTGTGGTGTTTCTGGTTGAGATGTTCGTTGTTGAGATGTTAGTTGTTGTGATGTTCGTTGTTGAGATGTTCGTTGTTGTGGTGTTCGTTGGGTTGATGTTCGTTGTTGTGGTGTTCGTGGTTGTGATGTTCGTTGTTGTGGTGTTCGTTGTTGTAGTGTTCGTTGTTGAGATGTTCGTTGTTGAGATGTTCGTTGTTGAGATGTTCGTTGTTGTGGTGTTCGGTGATGTGGTGTTCGTTGTTGTAGTGTTCGTCGTTGTAGTGTTCGTTGTTGTAGTGTTCGTTGTTGTTGTGTTCGTTGTTGTAGTATTCGTTGTTGAGATGTTCATTGTTGTGGTGTTCGTTGTTGTGGTGTTCGTTGTTGTGGTGTTCGTTGTTGTTGTGTTCGTTGTTGTAGTGTTCGTTGTTGTAGTGTTCGTTGTTGAAATGTTTGTTGTTGTGGTGTTCGTTGTTGTGGTGTTCATTGTTGAAGTGTTCGTTGTTTTGGTGTTTGTTGTTGTAGTGTTCGTTGTTGTAGTGTTCGTTGTTATGGTGTTCGTTGTTATGGTGTTCGTTGTTGTTGATGTGTTCGTTGTTGTGGTGTTCATTGTTGTAATGTTCGTTGTTGTAGTGTTTGTTGTTGTAGTGCTCGTTGTTGTAGTGTATGTTGTTGTAGTGTTCGTTGTTGTAGTGTTCTTTGTTGTAATGTCCGTTGTTGTGGAGTTTATTCTTATAACCTTCGTTGTTGTAGTGTTCGTTGTTCTAATGTTCGTTATTGTGGTGTTCGTTGTTGTAGCGTTCGTTGTTGTAGTGTTTGTTGTTGTAGTGATCGTTATTGTGGTGTTCGTTGTTGTAATGTTAGTTGTTGTAGTGTTCATTGTTGTAAATTTCGTTGTTGTGGTGTTCGTTGCTGTAGTGTTTGTTGTTGTGGTGTTCGTTGTTGTGGTGATCGTTGTTGTAGTGTTCGTTGTTGAAGTGTTCGTTGTTGTTTTCTTCGTTGTTGTTGTGTTCATTGTTGTAATGTTCGTTGTTGTAGTGTTAATTAGTGTAGTGTTCGTTGTTGTGGTGTTCGTTGTTGTAATGGTCGTTTTTATGATGTTCGTTGTTGTAATGTTCGTTGTTGTGGTGTTCGTGGTTGTAAAGTTCGTTGTTGTGGAGTTCGTTGTTGTGATGTTCGTTGTTGTAGTGTTCATTGTTGTACTGTTCGTTGATGAGATGTTCGTTGTTGAGACGTTCGTTGTTGAAATGTTCGTTGTTGAGATGTTCGTTGTTGTGGTGTTCGTTGTTGTGAGTTCGTTGTTGTGGTGTTCGTTGTTGTCGTGTTCGCTTTTGAGATGTTCGTTGTTGTAAAATTCGTTGTTGTGGTGTTTCTGGTTGAGATGTTCGTTGTTGAGATGTTCGTTGTTGTGATGTTCGTTGTTGAGATGTTCGTTGTTGTGGTGTTCGTTGGGTTGATGTTCGTTGTTGTGGTGTTCGTGGTTGTGATGTTCGTTGTTGTGGTGTTCGTTGTTGTAGTGTTCGTTGTTGAGATGTTCGTTGTTGAGATGTTCGTTGTTGAGATGTTCGTTGTTGTGGTGTTCGGTGATGTGGTGTTCGTTGTTGTAGTGTTTGTTGTTGTAGTGTTCGTTATTGTAGTGTTCGTTGTTGTAGTGTTCGTTTTTGTAGTGTTCGTTGTTGTAGTGTTCGTTGTTTTAGTGTTCGTTGTTGAGATGTTCGTTGTTGTGGTGTTCGTTGTTGCAGTGTTCATTGTTGAGATGTTCGTTGTTGTGGTGTTCGTTGTTGTAGTGTTCGTTTTTGTAGTGTTCGTTGTTGAGATGTTCGTTGTTGTAGTGTTTGTTGTTGTAGTTTTCGTTATTGTAGTGTTCGTTGTTGTGGTGTTCGTTGTTGTAGTGTTCATTGTTGTAGTGTTCGTTGTTGAGATGTTCGTTGTTATGGTGTTAGTTGATGTGGTGTTCGTTGTTGTAGTGTTCGTTGTTGTAGTGTTCGTTGTTGTAGTGTTCATTGTTGTAGTGTTCGTTGTTTTAGTGTGCGTTGTTGTGGTGTGCGTTGTTGTGGTGTTCGTTTTGAGATGTTCGTTGTTGTGGTGTTCGTTTTGAGATGTTCGTTTTTGTAGTGTTCGTTGTTGTGGTGTTCGTTGTCGAGATGCTCGTTGTTGTAGTGTTCGTTGTTGTAGTGTTCGTTGTTGTAGTGTTCGTTGTTGTGGTGTTCGTTGTTGAGATGTTCGTTGTTGTGGTGTTCGTTGTTGTAGTGTTCTTTGTTATGGTGTTTGTTGTTATGGTGTTCGTTGTTGTTGTTTTGTTCGAGGTTGTGGTGTTCGTTGTTGTGATGTTCGTTGCTGTAGTGTTCGTTGTTGCAGTATTCGTTTTTGTGGTGTTCGTTGTTGATGTGTTCGTTGTTGTGATGTTCGTTCTTGAGATGTTCGTTATTGTGGTGTTCGTTGTTGTGGTGTTCGTTGTTGAAGTATTCGTTGTTGAAGTGTTCATTGTTGTAGTGTTCGTTGTTTTAGTGTTCGTTTTTGTGGTGTTCGTTGTTGAAGTGTTCATTGTTGTAGTGTTCGTCGTTGTAGTGTTCGTTGTTGTAGTTTTCGTTGTTGTTGTGTTCGTTGTTGTAGTGTTCGTTGTTGAGATGTTCATTGTTGTGGTGTTCGTTGTTGTGGTGGTCGTTGTTGTGGTGTTCATTGTTGTAGTGTTCATTGTTGTAGTGTTCGTTGTTGAAATGTTCGTTGTTGTGGTGTTCGTTGTTGAGATGTTCGTTTTTGAAGTGTTCGTTGTTGTAGTGTTCGTTGTTGTTGTGTTCATTGTTGTAGTGTTCGTTGTTTTAGTGTGCGTTGTTGTGGTGTGCGTTGTTGTGGTGTTCGTTTTGAGATGTTCGTTGTTGTGGTGTTCGTTTTGAGATGTTCGTTTTTGTAGTGTTCGTTGTTGTGGTGTTCGTTGTCGAGATGCTCGTTGTTGTAGTGTTCGTTGTTGTAGTGTTCGTTGTTGTAGTGTTCGTTGTTGTGGTGTTCGTTGTTGAGATGTTCGTTGTTGTGGAGTTCGTTGTTGTAGTGTTCTTTGTTATGGTGTTTGTTGTTATGGTGTTCGTTGTTGTTGTTTTGTTCGAGGTTGTGGTGTTCGTTGTTGTGATGTTCGTTGCTGTAGTGTTCGTTGTTGCAGTATTCGTTTTTGTGGTGTTCGTTGTTGATGTGTTCGTTGTTGTGATGTTCGTTCTTGAGATGTTCGTTATTGTGGTGTTCGTTGTTGTGGTGTTCGTTGTTGAAGTATTCGTTGTTGAAGTGTTCATTGTTGTAGTGTTCGTTGTTTTAGTGTTCGTTTTTGTGGTGTTCGTTGTTGAAGTGTTCGTTGTTGTAGTGTTCGTCGTTGTAGTGTTCGTTGTTGTAGTTTTCGTTGTTGTTGTGTTCGTTGTTGTAGTGTTCGTTGTTGAGATGTTCATTGTTGTGGTGTTCGTTGTTGTGGTGGTCGTTGTTGTGGTGTTCATTGTTGTAGTGTTCGTTGTTGTAGTGTTCGTTGTTGAAATGTTCGTTGTTGTGGTGTTCGTTGTTGTGGTGTTCGTTGTTGTGGTGTTCGTTGTTGAAGTGTTCGTTGTTTTGGTGTTTGTTGTTGTAGTGTTCGTTGTTGTAGTGTTCGTTGTTATGGTGTTCGTTGTTGTTGTTGTGTTCGTTGTTGTGGTGTTCATTGTTGTAATGTTCGTTGTTGTAGTGTTTGTTGTTGTAGTGTTCGTTGTTGTTGTGTATGTTGTTGTAGTGTTCGTTGTTGTAGTGTTCCTTGTTGTAATGCCCGTTGTTGTGGAGTTTATTCTTATAACCTTCGTTGTTGTAGTGTTCGTTGTTCTAATGTTCGTTGTTGTGGTGTTCGTTGTTGTAGCGTTCGTTGTTGTAGTGTTTGTTGTTGTAGTGATCGTTATTGTGGTGTTCGTTGTTGTAATGTTAGTTGTTGTAGTGTTCCTTGTTGTAAATTTCGTTGTTGTGGTGTTCGTTGCTGTAGTGTTTGTTGTTATGGTGTTCGTTGTTGTGGTGTTCGTTGTTGTAGTGTTCGTTGTTGAAGTGTTCGTTATTGTTTTCTTCATTGTTGTTGTGTTCATTGTTGTAATGTTCGTTGTTGTAGTGTTAATTAGTGTAGTGTTCGTTGTTGTGGTGTTCGTTGTTGTAATGGTCGTTTTTATGATGTTCGTTGTTGTAATGTTCGCTGTTGTGGTGTTCGTGGTTGTAAAGTTCGTTGTTGTGGAGTTCGTTGTTGCAGTGTTTGTTGTTGAGATGTTCGTTGTTGTGGTGTTCGTTGTTGAAGTGTTCGTTGTTTTGGTGTTTGTTGTTGTAGTGTTCGTTGTTGTAGTGTTCGTTGTTATGGTGTTCGTTGTTATAGTGTTCGATGTTGTTGTTGTGTTCGTTGTTGTTGTGTTCATTGTTTTAACGTTCGTTGTTGTAGTGTTTGTTGTTGTAGTGTTCGTTGTTGTAGTGTATGTTGTTGTAGTGTTCGTTGTTGTAGTGTTCCTTCTTGTAATGTCCGTTGTTGTGGAGTTTATTCTTATAACCTTCGTTGTTGTAGTGTTCGTTGTTCTAATGTTCGTTGTTGTGGTGTTCGTTGTTGGTGTGTTTGTTGTTGTGGTGTTCGTTGTTGTACTGTTCGTTGTTGTAGTGTTCGTTGTTGTTTTCTTCTTTGTTGTAGTATTCATTGTTGTAATGTTCGTTGTTGTAGTGTTAATTAGTGTAGTGTTCGTTGTTGTGTTGTTCGTTGTTGTAATGGTCGTTTTTATGATGTTCGTTGTTGTAATGTTCGTTGTTGTGGTGTTCGTGATTGTAAAGTTCATTGCTGTGGAGTTCGTTGTTGTGGTGTTCGTTGTTGTAGTGTTTGTTGTTGTGGTGCTCGTTGTTGTAGTGTTCATTGTTGTACTGTTCGTTGATGATATGTTCGTTGTTGAGCCGTTCATAGTTGTGGTGTTCGTTGTTGTGGTGTTCGTTGTTGTAGTGTTCGTTGTTGTAGTGTTCGGTGTTTTAGTGCTCATTTTTGTGGTGTTCGTTGTTGTGGTGTTCGTTATTGTAGTGTTCGTTGTTGTAGTGTTCGTTTTTGTAGTGTTCGTTGTTGTAGTGTTCGTTGTTGTAGTGTTCGTTGTTGAGATGTTCGTTGTTGTGGTGTTCGTTGTTGCAGTGTTCGTTGTTGAGATGTTCGTTGTTGTGGTGTTCGTTGTTGTAGTGTTCGTTGTTGTAGTGTTCGTTGTTGTAGTGTTCGTTGTTTTAGTGCTCATTTTTGTGGTGTTCGTTGTTGTGGTGTTCGTCGTTGTGGTGTTCGTTGTTGTAGTGTTCGTTGTTGAGATGTTCGTTGTTGAGATGTTCGTTGTTGAGATGTTCGTTGTTGTGGTGTTCGGTGATGTGGTGTTCGTTGTTGTAGTGTTTGTTGTTGTAGTGTTCGTTATTGTAGTGTTCGTTGTTGTAGTGTTCGTTGTTGAGATGTTCGTTGTTGTGGTGTTCGTTGTTGCAGTGTTCTTTGTTGAGATGTTCGTTGTTGTGGTGTTCGTTGTTGTAGTGTTCGTTGTTCTAGTGTTCGTTTTTTTGTGCTCATTTTTGTGGTATTCGTTGTTGAAGTGTTCGTTGTTGTAGTGTTCGTCGTTGTGGTGTTCGTTGTTGTAGTGTTCGTTGTTGTTGTGTTCGTTGTTGTAGTGTTCGTTGTTGTAGTGTTCGTTGTTGAAGTGTTCGTTGTTGTAGTGTTTGTTGTGGTGGTGTTCGTTGTTGTAGTGTTCGTTGTTGTGGTGTTCGTTGTTGTAGTGTTCGTTGTTGAATTGTTCATTGTTGTAGTGTTCGTTATTATGGTGTTCGTTGTTATGGTGTTCGTTGTTGTTGTTGTGTTCGTTGTTGTGGTGTTCGTTGTTGTGATGTTCGTTGTTGTAGTGTTCGTTGTTGTAGTGTTCGTTTTTGTGGTGTTCGTTGTTGTGATGTTCATTGTTGTGGTGTTCGTTGTTGTAGTATTCGTTGTTGTGGTTTTCGTTGTTGTAGTGTTCGGTGTTGTGATGTTCGTGTTTGAGATGTTCGTTGTTGTGGTGTTCGTTGTTGTGGTGTTCGTTGTTGTGGTTTTCGTTGTTGTGGTTTTCGTTGTTGTGGTGTTCGTTGTTGCAGTGTTCGTTGTTGAAGGTTGTTGTAGTGTTTGTTGTTGTGGTGTTCGTTGTTTTAGTGTTCGTTGTTGTGGTGTTCGTTGTTGTGGTGTTCGATGTTGTAGTGTTCGTTGTTGTAGTACTCGTTGTTGTAGTGTTCGTTGTTGTAGTACTCGTTGTTGTATTGTTCATTGTTGTAGTGTTCGTTTTTGTGGTGTTCGTTGTTGTAGTGTTCGTTGTTGAAGTGTTCGTTGTTGTAGTGTTTGTTGTTTTGGTGTTCGTTTTTTTTAGTGTTCGTTGTTGTGGTGTTCGTTGTTGTAGTGTTCGTTGTTGTAGTACTCGTTGTTATAGTGTTTGTTGTTGAATTGTTCGTTATTGTGATGTTTGTTGTTGTATTGTTCGTTCTTGTAGTGTTCGTTGTTGTGGTGTTCGTTGTTGTGATGTTTGTTGTTGTAATGTTTGTTGTTGTTGTGTTCAATGTTGTTGTGTTCGTTGTTGTGGTGTTCGTTGTTGTGGTGTTCGTTGTTGTAGTGTTCGTTGTTGTGGTGTTCGTTGTTGTAGTGTTCGTTGTTGTTATGTTCGTTGTTGAGATGTTCGTTGCTGTGGTGTTCGTTTTTGTAGTGTTCTTTGTTGTAGTGTTCGTTAGTGTAGTGTTTGTTGGGGTGGTGTTCGTTGTTGTAGTGTTCGTTAGTGTAGTGTTTGTTGGGTTGGTGTTCGTTGTTCTAGTGTTCATTGTTGTAGTGTTCGTTATTATGGTGTTCGTTGTTATGGTGTTCGTTGTTGTTGTTGTGTTCGTTGTTGTGGTGTTCGTTGTTGTAGTGTTCATTGTTGTAGTGTTCATTGTTGTAGTGTTCGTTATTATGATGTTCGTTGTTATGGTGTTCGTTGTTGTTGTTGTGTTCGTTGTTGTGATGTTCGTTGTTGTAGTTTTCGTTGTTGTAGTGTTCGTTTTTGTGGTGTTCGTTGTTGTGATGTTCATTGTTGTGATGCTCGTTGTTGTAGTGTTCGTTGTTGTGGTATTCGTTGATGTAGTGTTCGTTGTTGAGATGTTTGTTGTTGAGATGTGTCGTTGTTATGGTGTTCGTTGATGTGGTGTTCGTTGTTGTAGTGTTCGTTGTTGTGATAAGACAATAAAGGTAAAAACATGGGGGGATACATAAGGGATTAATGGAGGGTGAAGTAAATAAGAACATAATAATAGGGGTAACTGCCGAACGCCTATTGGCCTATACGAGGCAGCTCCTAGCTACATACAAAGATTAATCAGGTGTAATTGGCCTGTTATGTTGAACAGTGTCTTCTGTGTTGGCATCGTTATGTTCTGGTCTTTTTCTTACTCTCATGGTGGGTAGAGTAAATAGTTCCTTGATTTAGGTGTTCATGGTAGGTTGTTCTATTCTTATGTGAATTGCTTCAAGAATGTGTAATCTTCTTGCATCTTGGGTTTTGTCTATTATACAGGTATTTTTGTTCAACATTTTTCTTGTTAGGGTGATGTCACGGGCTTGTCTCATGTGATTCCTGGGGGCACCGGATTGAAGATGACATGTCAAACGCCTCGTCAGCTTGGTCGACGTCATACCTATGTACTTAGATTGAAGGGTACATCCTTAATTGGGGCAAGTGTACTTGTATACAACGCTTGACTGCTATATAGGGTTCTCCGTCGACTTCGGGCTGTTTTTGATAAGGAGTTTTTGTTTCTGTTTTTGATATACATATATATATATATATATATATATATATATATATATATATATATATATATATATATATATATATATATATATTGTGACGATAATCTCTTTCAAGAGAGATTGAGCCTGCTCTTCCCTACATCTATACGTCGTTCAAGTACAAGATACTATATAGAAGATACGTCCACCAGTATCGCCAAACGTTTTGCCCAGGAAGCAAATCGTACCATGCACACCCCGACACACCGGCTACAGCCGCCGTAACCAGCAAACTGCTCATACTCTGCCTGCCTGTTGCTGATTGGCTGGTGTCTCGCCGCACCTGCACTCACGCCACCACCAAGAGTCGACGTCTGGGCAGCAGCACGCCGTACTCCTCGGAATATCTCTGTGCTCCTTGGAGTTGACATCTCTCACTGGTAGACTAAGCCTTGGCTTTCGTGTACTAAGGGAGGTGGCAGCTTGAAGCCAGTATTCCAGCACCTCACTTATTGATTTATATTGCTATCACTATAATTTGAATTCTTGTCTTAGAGTAACTTTTCATTGCCAGTAATTAGTAAGTGACGAGGCCCTGCCCCCAGCTTTTGAAACAGCCGAACACCAACGCTTTACCGTCACAATATATATATATATATATATATATATATATATATATATATATATATATATATATATATAATGTATTATTAAATATGACCAAAAAAGTAAGATTAATAATTCTAGCACGAATTTTCCAAATATTTCTTATGTTTCTTTTCACTGTCGATGGTAATTGAAAAATCAATTCTCCAAAATTCATTTTTATTTCTAGTCTGACGCGACACTTGAACGCGTTTCGTAATAACTTATTACATTTTCAAAGACTTTAGTTTACACACACACAACTATAACCTGCAAACACTAAACAAAGTTTAAACAGCTTTCAATTTATACCTGCATTTGGGAGAGGTGATATGTTACAACAGTTTTGGATGAGGTGAAAACAAACTTTCAACACAAGACAGAGCACGAAACAATGGGTATAATTTGGGGTAAGTTAAAGGGAAGAATTGAAGTAAATGCAAAGGGCCTATTGACCCATATTTCTTGATGCTTCTATATTAGTGCGGAGTCTTGAAGTGGGTAGAATATAGTTGTGCATTAATTGGCTGTTCATTGCTAGTGTTGACTTCTTAATGTGTAGTGCCTCGCAGATATCAAGCCGCCTGTTATCGCTGTATCTATCGATGATTTCCGTGTTTTTTGTTAAGACTTCTCTGGTGATGGTCTGGTTGTGGGAAGAGATCATAGCTTCCCAAATGGAGCCCTGTTGCTTATGCATCGTTAATCGCCTGGAAAGAGATGTTGTTGTCTTGCCTATATACTGAGTTCTTTGAGGCTTACAGTCCCCAAGTGGCCATTTGAAGGCATAGACGACATTGGTCTCTTTTAGAGCGTTCTGCTTTGTGTCTGGAGAGTTTGTCATGAGTAGGTTGGCCATTTTCTTGGTTTTATAGTAAATCGTCAGTTGTATCTTCTGATTTTAGTCTGTGGGGATAACGTTTCTGTTAAATATATCTTACAGATCCCTTTTCTCCGTTTTATGAGCTGTGGAAAAGAAGTTCCTGTATAGGAACTTATATTCGAAAGTACTTAAGGAAATTCCTGTTTCAATTTTCGTCCGTGGTATATATATATATATATATATATATTTATATATATATATATATATATATATATATATATATATATATATATATATATACATATATATATATATATATATATATATATATATATATATATATATATATATATATATATATATATACCACAGACGATAATTGAAACAGGAATTTCCTGTTTCATATATATATATATATATATATATATATATATATATTCATATATATATATATATATATATATATATATATATATATATATATATATATATATATATATATATATATATATATATATATATATATATATATACTTGTGGCGGAGGGCGGAGGGCAGGTGCGACGGGACACCAGCCAATCAGCGACAGGCAGGTCAAGGACAAGCAGTTTGCTGATTTACGGTGGCGGTAGCTAGCAGGTGTCACTGTGTGCTGGGTACGATTTGCTCTCTGGGCAAAATGTTTGGCGATACTTGCTGGACGTATCTTCTATATTATCTTTTGTTTTTACGTACTTTGTAGGGAAGAGCAGGCTCAATCTCTCTTGAAAGAGATTATCGTCACAATATATATATATATATATATATATATATATATATATATATATATATATATATATATATATATATATATATATATATATATATATATATATATATATATATGTAAATATATGTATATATATATATATATATATATATATATATATATATATATATATATATATATATATATATATATATATTATTAAATATGACCGAAAAAGTAAGATTAATAATTCTAACACGAATTTTCTCAATCCTTCGTACATTATGCTTCACTGTTGGAGGTAAATCAAAAATCACTTCTCCAAAATTCATTTTTATTTCTAGTCTGACGCGACACGGGCGCGTTTCGTAAAACTTATTACATTTTCAAAGACTTCACAAATACACAACTGATTAGAACTTGCGTTTCCCTGATTTTATATCTACATTTGAGTGAGGTGGGAAGGGTGATGTGGCATTACATTTGAGTGAGGTGGGAAGGATGATGTGGCATTAACACAAGACAGAACACTAGAGGATATTAATAGGGTATTAAAAGTATCAACACAAGACAGAACACGAAAAAATGGGTATTGAATAGAAGTGTTTGTAGAAAGCCTATTGGTCCATATTTCTTGATGCTTCTATATTGGAGCGGAGTCTTGAGGTGGGTAGAATATAGTGGTGCAATAATTGGCTGTTGATTGCTGGTGTTGACTTCTTGATGTGTAGTGCCTCGCAAACGTCAAGCCGCCTGCTGTCGCTGTATCTATCGATGATTTCTGTGTTGTTTACTAGGATTTCTCTGGCGATGGTTTGGTTATGGGAAGAGATTATATGTTCCTTAATGGAGCCCTGTTGTTTATGCATCGTTAAACGCCTAGAAAGAGATGTTGTTGTCTTGCCTATATAC